>NC_077229.1:124219487-124555729 GCF_027887165.1 Monodelphis domestica
ACCACAGCTGTCTGACCAGCACACCACTCAATTTTAGAGTGGGATAAGAAAATAATCCTAGATGACTAAAATGTCAGGGGATTCTGGGGCCCAATCAAACTGCCTGAGAACAGAGGTCTCAAGAGAAGCACTTGTGTGCACACAATGAGATGCAATAATATTTGAAATGTTAAGTGCCATTGTGGAATGGACCCTGAACAGGGGCTTTGGGTTATTTGACTCAGCTTGTTATATTTTTTTATAGAATGCAGAATGTCAGAGAAAAAAAGGGATCTTAGAACACAGGCTAAGAGAACATGAGATGTGAGAGCTGAAAGGGACTTTGGAACACAGCTGATAGAACCTTGTAATAGAGCATGAAAGAGTTGAAAGGAATCTAAGATTTTCAACAAGTTCAAGGTCCGAGGTTGAAAACTAAAGCCTAAAGAGATGGAGTTCCTTTCCCAAAGTCACACGAGCAGCAATATCTCTGCTAGGACTAGAATCCAGCTCCTTTCCATATCAATTATCTGTAGTGGCAACTAGACTATAAAATCATTAAGTGTGATGGCCATACTTTGTATTTCTCAGGATGCTCAGTCCCTAACTCAGAGCCTTAAATATTATAACAGGCCACACAAGGATCACAATGGTGAGACGTTCAGAGTATAAGATTTGAAAAGACTGGCACTCGAGGGATTAGTGAACTTGTAGACATTATGATGAGGAAAAAGAGGAGTGATTTTTCTCTTTAGAGATCTGAGTGTGTTCAATGTGTTCAATTAGTTGGTTGAGCACAGTACTTTTCACATAGTAGATATAGGAAAGGAATGGATAGATGGATGGATAATCGATGGATGGACAGATAGAAAAAAAGACACACAGAAAGAGAGAGAGACAGAGAGAGACAGAGAGAGAGAGAGACAGAGAGAGAGAGACAAAGAGAGAGAGAGACAGAGAGAGAGAAATGTATAGACAAATAAAGGGATATATGACTAGATAGAAAGATGAATAGATAAGGAAAATAAAGGACCATAGATTGAATACCTATAGTACTTCATATATAACTTTCCAGTCACCAGTTCCAAACTATACCATCTCCTCTCTAGCCATCATTTATGCCTCCTCCTTAGAGGAATCTTAGACTCATCTCTGGAAACTTGAACTCTAAATGAGTGAGCCTTTTCTAGCCAGAAACCAGGAATCCACTTCCTGGTGACCAGATCCAAATCATACATGTATTCTCCCTTTCTTCCCTGCCTGATTTCTCGCTCTCTATGAATTTTCCTTACCCAAAGGAAATATAAGCTTCCTAAAGGAAGGAAATGGGAACTGTCTTGTTTGCTTGTATTTGTATCCCCAAGTGCTTTGCATAGCATTTAGCACTAACAACTAAGTCACTCTCTCTGTCTCTCTCTGTCTCTGTCTCTGTCTTTCTCTCTCTCTCTGCCTCTGTCTCTCTTTCTGTCTCTGTCTCTGTCTTTCTGTCTCTCTCTGTCTCTCTGTCTTTGTCTCTCTCTCCGTGTCTCTGTCTCTGTCTCTCTCTGTCTCTGTCTCTGTCTCTGTCTCTGTCTCTGTCTCTCTCTGTCTCTCTGTCTCTCTCTCTCTCTCCCTCTCTCTCTCTTTCCCCCCTTCCCCCCCCAATAAAGTTTACTGGCTCCTAGTTACATAGGCTAAATCTAGGTCAAAGCACTGTGGTCTAGTGGAAAGAGATCAGCAACCAGTAGATTTGGGTTTCAGTCTCATTTTAGCCATTAATTCATGACCTTAGGCAGTGAATCACTTCTCATCTCTCTGGATCTCACAATCCTCACCTGTAAAATGAAGGAGTCAGATAATAGGATCCCTAGGATCTTTTCCAAGCTCTGACATATTTTCTGTTCTAACACTCTGTGTTCTAAGTTTCCATCACATGCTCAAATCTTTCTATGATCTAAGATCTCTTCTGGGTATAATATTCTAAGACTCTTTGGTTTTAAATGTTTCACAAATACAGTACAGGTCACTGTTCACAGTGAGGTTCAGGAGGTCAGATGAGAAAAATTACTAGAATCAGCATGAATACATCAGCATGACCACAGAGGCAACTCAAATTGTCATCCTTCTTGCTGGTGAACCAGCAGCCTGATCATACACTAAAACTAGCACTTTAATGCAAACATTACCCCCTCCAAGCAAGGTCTGAGTGAGAATGAAGCCATCACAGCAGGGTTCTCCATCACAGGCCAAGTGGCAGTAGAGATGAGTATCCATCAGATTTGCTCCATCAATTGAGAACATAATGGATCTGTAGACTCCAGAGAGAGTATTCTGGAAATTCGTCTTCTCGAATGTTTTCTGACCAGATGTAGTAAATTCATACCCTAGGAAATCAGAAAAGGGGTAAAACAAATTTCAGAATCAGTGTATAAGTTTCAGAGAGACTGACACTTTAGGCATTAATGTGCTTGTGGACATTAAGATGAGAATGAAGAGGGGTAATTTTCTTTAGAGATCTAAACATATTCAGTGTGGTCAATTGGTTGGTTGTAATATTAGCAAATGGTAGGAGTTCAGAATAGGAAAAGAATGGATAGATAGGCTGATGGATGGATGGATAGATGATCATCAGAGATACTAATATGTTGATGTTTCAGAGAATTCCAGGATCATGGGTTGTCAGAAATGGAAAACATTCAAAGGTCATCTAGTACAATCCATAATGCACTAGGAATCCTCCTTACAGAATCTCTAGGAAATGGTCATTCATCTCTTCTAGAAGACCTCCAGTGATAAAGAACCCACCACTTTGAGGCAGCCTATTTCACTCATGGACAACCTTAATGATAAGGATGATTTTCTTTCTATCGTTTCCATGTCTGCCTTTCTAAAACTTCCATCCATTTTACTGGGGGAAGTACTAAGGAGTTCTGAAGTAAAGCCTGGTATTAACAGTTGGCAGGAGGGTGAAGAAGATTGTTGGCATTGGTCTGGGCATTGGTGCCCAGAAAATACCCCTTCATTCAGAAAGCAATGTCAGAAATAGAAACCAGAAGAGGGCTTGTTCATGACAGTAAAGGGTCCTCTAATTATTCACTCCACTCTGTGTCAATGTTGAGTCTCTACAGGGTGATAATGCGAACAACTCAGAGTCAAAAGACATCAAAACTTAAAACCTATCACTGACAAAGAATAACTGTGCTATCATGGGCAAATTGCTTTATTTCTCTGAGCCTCAACTTCCCCATCTATATAATGGGGATAATCATATTTAGCTTCCTATTCCACATAGCTATTGTGAAAATCAAATGAGATAACCATATAAAACACTTGATATAGACACATGTAAAACCCAGTGGAATTGCACTTCAACTATGCAAGGGGGAGGGGGGGAGGGAAGGGAAAGAACTTGACTCGTGTAACCAAGGAAAAATATTCTAAATTGACCAAATAGAATTTAAAAAAGAAAAACAAAACAAAACAAAAAAAACTTGATCAACCTGCAGGCTCTCTATCAATTATAATCAACAGATATTCATAAAACACACATACAGGTTATATAAACACCAAGAATGAAGCCCTATTCTCAATGAATATCTATCATTAATAATCTATGCATGATCAGCCTTGCACAGTTGTGTCTATACAAGCGCTTTGTAAGCCTTAAAGGGCTAAAGAAATAGGAGTTTGCCTCATTCTAGCCATCTGTCAATCTGTCAGCACCCCCTGCTGTCCAATTCAAACTTCCCCAAGTCATCATTTCCCTTTTCCCCCATCCACACAACACTCTAGGTTTCCAAAGCAGAAGTCTTTTATTTTTTTTCACAATGGTCCAATTAAGAGCCATAAACCACAGTCTAACCAGGCCACTGGCCCATTACCTATGACTCAGGTTCCCCGACTATACAATTAGCCCTATCTCTTTTCCTAGAGATGCAGTGAGGGTCAGGTAGATCATTACACAAAGCTAACCTTCCTCAAGGGAAAGTATTTTTAAGCTCACATCAAAGGTCTCCCTCTCTAGGATCCCACCTCCAGTCATGAAAAATAGTCCCTCCCCTCCATTGCTTCCAACTCTCATGGAATCTGTATTATACTTTTTTGTGTCTATGTCCTATTGCCCTCAGAAACTTCTGAGTTTCCTCCCCTCACGAAAAGCTAAGGAGATAGTACAGATTCTACAATACGTATAGCAATACATAGAAATACAAAGTAGATGTTACTGATGTGGGAATGGTTAAACAAATTGTGGTATGTGGACATAATGCAATACAGTAATATTAGATAATACAATAATATAATAATATAATATTATAATATAATATAAAGAATACTAACTTTTAAATAATAAGCATTAATAATTATAATAGTATTTGGCATTTATATAGTGCTTTAAAATTTGCAAAGCACTCTAAAAATGTTAGCTCATGTGATGCTCACAACAACCTTGGAAGGCAGTTGCTATTATTATCCCCATTTTATAGTCAAGGAAACGGAATCTGGGAGAGGTTCAGTGACTTTCTCAGGGTCACACAGTTAGTAAATATCCATGATCCAAGTTTGAACTCAGGTCTTCCTGACTCCATACCCAGGGCTACCATGATGCTATCTGTGGTGGTACCTAGATGATGGAGAAAGTATGAAAGAGCTATTCAATCTAAGACAAAGTGAAGTAAGCATAGCCAGGAAAGCACTACAAACAGTGACAGCAACAATGTGATAGAAGGAATGATAATCAGGAAACAATCAAATGAATTGTAAATTATGAAGAACAAAGGGAAGCTATGAGAAGACCTCTCTTCCACCCCTTTGCAGGGGGCTAGGGAGTCCAAGGATGTGGATCCTTGCATTTAATGTCTAAATTTTCTGATATGTTGATTCATTTTGCTGGTTTTTCTCTCTTTTGTTGCCCCTTCTAGAACAATCATTTGCTATGAGACAGCAAGGTATATGGTGGATAGAGCATTGCACTTGAAGTCAAGAAGACCCAAGTTCAAATCTAGCCTCCGAGTTTTGCTAGATATGTGGCTTTTGGATAATTACTAAACCTTCCCCATTTCCTCATCTGTTAAGTAAGGATAATAATATCATCTACCTTACAAGGTGGTAGTGAGGGTCAAATGTGAGATATTTGTAAAGAACTTTACAAACCTTTATATAGCTCTAAATGCTATATAAATGTAACTTATTATTATTAGGGATGGTTTTCTGTGAGGGGAAAGAGAGGTAATACAGGGGAAAGCTAAACAATATAAAAATAGAAGATATTAATAATTGTTTTTTGAAAAAAGTTAAGAAGACAAAATGGTAGCGTTAAAAGATAACTGGGTTTGGAGCCAGAATAATTATCATTACCATACAATTCAGTAATTAATGCATATTACCTTGTGATGGTCATTGTCATTACATTTCTGTTGGTCCTGATAAAGTTTTCAGCTCTACATGAGCAGGGGTCATGTATTTTTTAATATTTTTAATATTTAATTTAATAAAATTAATTAATAATTTAATTCCAAAGTAGAACACAACATGGAATTCATACATTTTCTCATTCAACCAATATTTATTAAGGGTCTACTGTGTGTAGAGAAATGAGTGGTTCTTAAAATATGGTCCAGGAACCCTTTCAGGAGACCTATGAGGTCCACATTATTTTCATAATAATACTAAGATTTATTCATTGCTAATATAGTAAATTTCAATTGATGTCACTACCATAAACTAAAGCTCTCTGGTGGGAGGAAGGGAACGTCTGTAATTGTTAAGAGTAGAAAGGGATTCTGAATCAAAAAACTTGAAAACCTTCAATAAAAATATTGCACCCAGGACTGAGGGTGATGCGAACACTGGGTAGGTAAACATCCCTAAGCCTTACAGTGGAGTTGTTTCTGGTTAGGAAGCATATTACAGAAGTTCAAAACAAAAGATTATGGAGCGTCCTTGAGGAAGATTGTCAGGATCTCATAACTGAGAAGAGCCTCTGGCCCATCTCATCTGACTCTTATCTGAAAAGAATCCTCTAAAACATCCAAGGCAGGTGCCTAGGAGGCACTGTGATCCAAAGGGGGACATTGTGGTCCAAAAGAAATAGCACTGACTCCAGCATCAGAGAAAAGTTCTTGGTTCTAAACCCACCGCTAACACTTAACTCCCCATCTGCCCTTGGACAAGTCAGATTTTAACTGACAGAACTTAATCTCTTTGCCTGGAAAATGAAGAGATTGGACAAGACAATATTGGAGGGTTGTTTTTTTTTTTTTCCCAGAAGTAGACCTGTGGTACTATGGTTATTTAACCTTTGGTTGAAGACTTCTCACAAAGGGGGGTTTCCCTTAAGGTAACAAATTCTACTTTGGGACAACAAGGAATTAGAAATCTGTGCACAGTGCTTAATGACAATTTATTGAATAGATCAATCTTTTCATTGGTTGCTCTGGAATTCAAGAAGTCAACTGAGAAGCAACATGGCATAGCAGTTGAAATCTGAGTGCAAATCTGGCCTCAGACTCTGAATATGTGACCCTGGGCAAGTCACTTGACCCTACTTGCCTCAGTTTCCTCATCTGTCAAATGAACTGCAGATGGAAATGGCAAACCATTCTAGTATCTTTGCCAATAAAAACCTCAAATGGGGTCACACAGTTGGATATGACTGAATACAACTGAAGGAGCAGCATTTAATAGACATTTTTCATTCATTCATTCATCCATTCTTTTATTTATTTTCTGAGTTTCCAGCGGTTCTGTGAATTATTAAGCTCAAGTTTTCATCTGTCAAGGAGCCATCCACATTTACTGAATTGAATTTAATTGAGTTTGAAGTGTGGGGGGCCCAAAGAGGTAGAAGTATCTTATTAACAGTTGAAAACATGAGATCAGGACTTTGGAGGGAAGTCGAAGGGTAAACTCTAGTTGTGGGAGTCACTTGTCCAAAGGTGCTCACTAAAAATGACACCATGGAAACAGAGAGTATAGCATGCTCCAAACAGAATCTAACAATTAGAGAGTGGAGAAAGGAAGAGTAGGCAGTGAATGAGAGAGAGAAGAAATGGTAAGAAAGAGAAAATTGAATTTTGCTGGCAGTTTGCCTTAGGCAAAATTATATAACATAAAAGTTTCTTTGAAGCACTCTTGTGCATCTGCTTTCTCACCTGCTTTCACCCTGGTTATCCATACATTCATGCTGTCTAGCAACGTATTGTCTCATTTAGCCCATACCCACACCTACTCTCCTTTTACTAGAAAAGTTCTTGTGGTCAAAAATTACCCTTTTCTGAGCATTCCCCATTCTCTCTCCTAGCTAGCATGATCTCCGCTAGCAGAAGTCATGGAGTAAAAAGCAATCTCATTAAATTCATCAAATGAAGGATGAATGGCTGAAGCCTTGATATGTTAATTCTCTGAAGGATAAACAGGATTCAAAAGAAAACAAGAATTTAATCAAGTGTAAAAGAAAATGCTAAAAATGGAAGCCTGGGTTTTAGTCTAATTGGAATATTAACCAGTCATGCCATTTGTGGCAAGTGGCCTCTTGGAGTCTCCAATGTCTCTAATCTCCTTGACTAGAAAATCAGTCAATCACCAACCATTTATTAAGAGTCTTCTGGGTAGGGGCCAGGTAAATGGCTCAGTGGCTTGAAAGCCCGGTCTATAGACAGGAGATCCTGGGTTCAAATTTGGCCTCAGACACTTCCTAGCTGTGTGACCCTAGGCAAGTCATTTAACCCCCATTGCCTAATCCTTATTGTTCTTCTGCCATGGAACTAATACATAGTATTAATTCTAAAACAGAAAGTAAGAGGTTTGTTTTTTTCTATTTTTAGAGTCCATATGTCAGTTATTGGGTGGATAGGGTCATGAAATACAAACACATCTTTATGGTCTTTTCTAACTTTTATGACCAGTAAGATATCCAATGTATTCTGGGGGAGGGCTTTTTTTTTTTGTATTTCCATTTAGCACACTGCCTGACACATAGTAGGTACTAAATGAATGCCTGCCGAAGAGGCTTGACCTGGAAAGAGTGTTGGACTCGGAATTAGGAGATTCTGGTTCCATGGTAAAATGCTTCCCCTTCCTTACCTGCACTTTAGAGAAACAAACTCTTCTTTCTAGATTCAACTCAAACACTACTTTCTACACAAAGCATTCTCTGCTCCCCACAACTTATAGTACCCTTACTCCCTAAATTTCCTTGCATTAATTTCATATTTTTTCCTTTTATACTTATAATATGTACATGTTTCTCCCTCTTGAGAGCAGAGACTTTTATTTTTGTTTCTGTTTCTCTAGAACCTAGGACAGTTTATGGCACATAGTAGGTGTCCAATAAACTGATTGGCTAATTGATTCAAGATTCAACTTCCCCATGTGATCTTGAGCAAGTATTCTACATTCTCACCCTAGTTTCTTTGTGTGCAAAAGGAACATAATAATACTTTTTGTACCAACTAGTGTCATATTCGTGTTATTAAAATGACTTATTTATATAGTACTTTAAAGTTTCCAAGGCACTATACAAATATTGCTTCATCTGACTCTAAAAACCTGGAAGGAAGGTATTCTTCTTATCCCCATTTTACAGATGAGGAAGATGAGGCTCAGAGAAGTCAAAAGGAAATAAATGCCTTAGCCCAGGAGTCATGAAAAACAGGATTTAATTATCTGATAATTAATAATCTGGAACTATTAAGTATCTGAGGCAGGTTTGGCATTCCTGCCCTCTTGATTCTAGTCCAGCATATTCTCCATTGTTCCACCTAGCCCTAATGATGGAACTGAAGGTCAGCGGGAGAGACTGGGAAGGAGAGAGGGAAGAGACTTTTAAAAATTCTCCAATTCTACTGTTCCACATAAATGTGAGGTCACTCTTGTCACCTACTACAGAGTTGGTTTCCATCTTGGAATCTAGTGCTAGAGTGTCATCACGTCCATGTCTTGATTATTTTGCTCTCCCACCCCCCCAGCACAATGGCCATCAGAAGCAGAATTCAGGGAGGAGCATTAGCAGAAGACTTACATGAGCTTTCCTGGTCACAATCCCAATCTTACAGTTTTTCATCATCTCTCACACCATGTTGAGAACAAGCAGTGTCAGGGGGTCGGAGGCTACTAACAACCAACTCCCTGTCCTATCCTTACACACAATTTCTGCTCTCAGTCCCTGATATAATTCTGGCCATTCTCACAACAGCCCAGTTTCCCAAGCTTCTCTGCCCCATCCACATGTTCCTACATATGCTCCATGAAATTGTAGACATCTACCTCCCTTTGTGGCTGCCATCATCTCATGCTTGGTGATGGGGAGCCATTGTGAGATAGATGCCTGTCTGAGTACCAAATTTAAGTTCAACATTGATTAAGCATCTGCTAAATGCATAGCACTGAACTATCTCCCCCAAGGTAGCCTGACTCAAAGACTACACCTCTGCCTTCCTCACTTCTCCAGGTTCATATTTCAAGACCATCAATGGGCATTTGCCTCAAAGAGGGCCATGCATATAGCAACTGATGTTATATAGCTTGGCCAGAAGAGATTAGCTATTTTATTTAATTTTTACACAGGAAAATAGAATTGCCATTTTCCCTAAAGTGTCACATATTCAAGAAACATTTTCTACATCTGTGACCTCAGGGAAGCCACAATCTTTATGGGCCTCAGTTTCTTCATCTGTAAATTGAGGGGTTATATGTTGTGATTTTTCAGATCCTTTTCAATTCTAAACCTCTAATCAAGAATAACAACCAAAAAAAGACCTTACTAAAAATAAAATTGCATTTTCGAATTCAACAGCAAAGGCCAAGATATGTTTTTAAAGGATTTTTTCTTTTCTCCTAAGGAAACAAAATGTGTACTCTTTTGTTTATATATGCTTTACTTATAAAAAATCCATCAGTAAAAATAATCAGCCTAAAAATATTCAGGCGCTAGCTCCAGGCTTCTTGTTACCATGGCATTCAATCTTAGAAATAACAGGACTTGAAAGTCCTGTTACACAATGCCCACTCCCTGTGCCAAGACAGAATCAAGTAGCCACACAGCAGATGGACCTGACATAGAAGAGAAAATCTAAAAGCTGGAAAAGACCTCAGGGATTATCTTACCTGACCCCCTACCTAAAGCATTAGAAAGATGAAAATAAAAATAGAAAATTCATAAACTATGATCTTGATATTAGCCAAAATGGTAGCACCTGTCAAGTTAGGGCACAGGGCTGGGATACACTTAGCTCTCCACTTAGTTTGCTGACAACTATTTCCGGCTCTTATAGGAACTTAGGCTGTTGTGGGAAATAAGAGAAAAACTCCTAAAATTTAGAGCTTTAAATAATTTTAAAGGAGATTGTCCCATCTCCTTGTTTGTATAGAGAAATAGGAAGTTCATAAAGATCACCAAAGCCATATATGTAAGAAATGGTAGATCTATTTTATTCCTGGTGCCAGCTGAATCAAAAGACAGGGTCTGCCTTTGAGGGTAATGAAGGATCCAGTTTAGAAGTAGGGACCATGATGAATTGATACACAGAGGGACATAGGACTTTATTCTCCTAGCTTTATCATTCTTCTACCCAATAAGATACTGGACCGTGGCAGAGGTTGTTAGGATACTGATATCATTGCCCCAGAAATAATGAGCATCATTCCCATGAAGTCTTTCAGCACTGATGGCCTTTCTGTGAAGAGCTGGGCACTGATGGTCAGTCTTCTAGAATCTCTGTGGTCCAAAACTCATAACTCTGCTCATGATCTAGACCTAGAAATATGGCTATTCAAATATAGGTAGCCTGGTCTTAGGATCATGAATATGCAGTCTATCAATGGGACCACACTGGATGCCTTAGCAGAAATCTGGTTCTCAGAGACCATTGGTGGTACACTGGACAGAACAATGGGCTTGAAGTTAGGAGGACCTGAGTTCAAATCTAGACTCATACACTTACTAGATATGTGACTCTGGGTAAGTCACTTAACCTCTGTTTGCCTCAGTTTTCTGAGCTTAAAATAAAAACTAGGGTAACAATAGCACCTTCCTCCCAGTGTTGTTATGAGGAGAATAACTGGAAAGCACTTAGCATAGTGCCTAGGTACAATGCAGATGATTAATAAATACTTGTTCCCTTCCCTTCCCCACCTGCCATAGTCTTTGAGAATCAAAAGTCCATACCCCAATGGAGGAAGACATTTATATCATCCTTATAACTCACTTTCTTTACAACAATCCTGTGAAACAGGAAGCACTAACAGGGAAAGGAGGCAACCAGCATCTATTCAGCACCTACTCTGCACTAGAGACTGTGCTAGGTTTCACAAATACAATTTCATTTGATCACCCAACATCTCTGAGAGATAGGTGCTCTTATCCACATTTTACAGAGGAGAAACCTGAAGCAGACAGAAGTTAAGTGACTTACCTTAGGTCATATAGTTTAAGTAACTGTTTGACCTCATATTTGAATCCAGGTTTTCCTAACTTTTTGTTGTTGTTGTTGTTGGCACTGGGATACCACCACAATAAGGAAATTGAGTGATAAAATCACTTGTCAAAGGTCATCCAACTAATAAACATTAGAGCTACAAGTTAAACCCAGATCTGTCCTATCTCCACTTAATCAGTCAGCATGCATATATTATGTGTTTACTATTTGCCAGATGCTGGGCTAAATACTAGAAAGACCCTTCAAGAAGCTTGCTTTCTTACAACAAATGATAGGATAATTAATTATAAAGATTTTCACATTTTCTGCTATATAGTACATGCCATAAAATGTTAGCATTGTCCATATTGTTATTGTTATTCTGGGGGAAATGACATGCAAAAATTTCATACATACAAGTTAGATCCAATGTAAATAGAAGGTGATCTCAGAGGGAAGGTACTAATAGAGCACATGGAAGGAGGACCAGTAATGGTCTCCTGAAAAAAGTGAGACTGTAACTGAGTCTTTTTAAAAAAGTCTCACCTTCTATCTATTGATTCTGAGACAAAAGAATGGTAAGGGTTAGGTCATTAGGGTTAAGTGACTTGCCCAGGGTCACACAGCTAGGAAGTGACTAAGGTCACATTTGAACCCCAGGACCTCCCAACTACATGCCTAGTACTCTATCCACTGTGCTATCTAGCTATCTCCAGCTGAGTCTTGAAGGAGGCCAAGGAAACTAAGAGGCAGAGATGAGGAAGAAGAACATTCTAGGCATGAGGGACAGGCAGAGAAAATACCCAGATTCAGGAGAGGGAGTATTGTGTATTAGGAACAGCAAGGAGAACATTATCACTGAATTGTGGAGCACAGAGGGGAGGAGAAGAAAGGGTGAGAAGCCAAGAAAGACAAGAAGGATCCAGGTTTCAAAGAGTTCTAAATGCTAAATACATGGTTTTATATTTGATCTTGGAGGCAATCGGAAGCCACTGAAATTTATTAGTCAATAGAAAAAAGTGACATGTTTCAGACTTAGGCTTAAAGAAAATCACTTTGGTATTTGAAGGGAGAGGAAAGAAACTTGAGGTAGGAAGACCAATTAGAAAGCTATTGAAATAGTCCAGGCAAAGGGCAATAAAGACCTGCAAAGCCAATCAGAAAATAACTATTTATTAAGAGCCTACTCTGTGCCAACCACTGTATTAAGTGCTAGGGATCCAAAGAAAGGCAAAAAACAACAGTGTCTATGGTCAGAGAGCTTGAAGCCTATGCAAGGACTCAATAGAGTTAGACATGCATAGGACATTGCTGTGTTCAATCATTTTAGTTGTGCCCAATTCCTCATGATCCCATTTGGGGATTTTTTAGCCAAGATACTGGAGTGATTTACCATTTCCTTCTCCAGTCATTTTGCAAATGAGGAAACTGAGGCAAATATGGTTTAAATAACTTGCTCAGGGACACAAGGCTAGTGTCTGAGACCAGATTTGAACTCAGGAAGATGATACTTCCTGATTCTAAGTCTAGTGCTCTTTCCACCATGCCACCTGGCTGCCAACATAGATATTAAGTCTTAAAAATAAGATTTGGACTTGGGTCTCCCTAATTCCAATCCAAGAGTTTTACCCACTGGATCATTTGGCTGAAGGTTAGAGACTGTGTATTACATCATTTTGGATCTATCCTGTGCAGCTCATACACAGTGGGTCTTCTGTAAATATTTGTTTGTGACATGGAAGACCTCTCTCTCCCCTGGTTCCTTCTAATTTCTACATAAAACTGTTCTCTTCAGAAATACAGCCTAACCGAATTCAGTTCCAGTGAAGAGTCTCCCTAAGAATGTCCCAGTTCCAGAAAGACAAGTCATCTGCTGAGACACTGAGGTATCCTCATAAATACATACCTTTCTTCAAATATACAGTCACAGATGCTTTATCATCATTCTTCACTTTAAGAAGACAGTTCAGATGTTGAAAGCTGGTGGCAGCAGCATTTCCCAGGGCACCTTGTTCCTGGGGAAAGAAAGAGTATCAGTGACTGGTCCTCCAGTATTTGGATAACGTGTGTCCCACTGCTCATTCCTTTCCTCCATGGAATGGGGAGGCTAGTCTAGGTACCCTCTAAAGTAAAGGAAACAAAAATGCAATGAGCTCCCATCACAGGGAATGTTGAAGTAGAAATAGTCTGGCAAGTGTCCTTAGACAGAGATGTCATCTCTCCTATAATTATTGGGTAAAGGACATTGAAACAAATGAAACAAAGAATCTTGAGAAGACATAACAGTTGCCTTCAAGTATTTGAGGGGCCAAAAACACTAAACATTACCTTGTAGGCACTTAATCGGTGTTTTTTAACTGACTTGTAGTGCATATACCCAACTGCTATAGGGCTTCAGTGAAGATTGAACAACCATTTGATGGAGATGTTATAGAACAAGAAAGCCTTTTCAGGTGTGATTTCGACAAGATAACTTTTGAGGTTCCTTAAATTAAGAAGGTGGCATCTATCCAAACTACCATGATCTTCAAGGACAAGATCTCTAAATTTTCTAACTCTTCTTGTACCTTTCCAGGGCTATTCTAGGACAATTTTTAAGGGCAAACAAACTTCTTTGGTTTTCCCTATTATTCTTTTTCTAGGTTTCTTTCCTCTTCCCTAGATAACCAGTGCCCTTATTGGGCACCAGCTATGTACCAGGCACTAGAAATACAAAAACGAAAATGAATCCATTTCCTGCTCTCACAGAGCTTATATTCTATGAGAAGAAACAATTTCTCTCTCTCTCTCTCTCTCTCTCTCTCTCTCTCTCTCTCTCTCTCTCTCTCTCTCTCTCTCTCTCCTTCCCTTCCCTTCTCTCCCTCTCCCTCTTTTTTGTCTTTGTCTCTCTTTCTCTGTCTCTTTTCCTATCTCTGTCTCTATCTCTGTCTGTCCTCTCCTCCCCCTCTTTCCTTTTTCTGTTTCTGTCTGTCTGTTTATCTGTCTCTCTCTGTTTTTCTCTCTGTCTCTGTCTCTCTCTCTCACTTTCTTTGTCTCTGTCTTCCTCTTCTTCTCTTTCTCTCTCATTCTGACTCTCTCTCAATATCTCTATTTTTTATATTTACAGGGAGAAAGGAGTATAGAACAAGCTATAACTATAAAAAAGTACATTTGTAAATATGTACATACAAGTCCACACAGACACATAGACCACAGAAGTCTCTTCCAACTCTGAAATGCTCATATATACAAATAAAGATTATATATACATACAACATATGCATATGGATATAGCTAAAGATATAGAGATAAATAGAGATTAGAAATAGGGATGTTCTGGAAAATTTTTAACAAAGAATTCTCTGGAAAAATGTGCAAATGGTACACTTTAAGTTGAATTTGAATTATTAACATTTTCTCCATCACTTTCTTAAGTCTAGAAATCAACAAAACAATAACTCAACCCCTGATTTCTAGAATTTGCCATTTTCCTGATGTGCAGATGCTCACATTGCAAATGTAAACATTGGCTTTCCTAGGTCAGTACAAGCTGACTAAAGGACACTCCTTGAGGGTAGGGGTCCTAAGGGGTATCAAGGTGGCACAGTAGGTAGAAGGTGAAACTTGAGTCAGGAAGACAAGTTTGAGTCCTGGTCCAAACATTTACTAATGTAATAACTAACATCTCCAAATTTATAAAGTGCCCCGAGTTAGAGACAAAAAGGTTAATGGGAATCATTTGTGACCACAAAATAATTGTCACTACCAACCTGGTTGGAAGCTATGCAATCAATATTGACATCTGTGCCAGCGTAGAAATCACATACAGCATCGGATCCAGCCACTGTCACTGTGAGGAAGCTACAAGCCTCATCAAGAGAACAATCTAGAAATACCAGGGGAAAAAGGAAAAACTCTTACCTATAATACTGATTTATGATCACAATACACATTAATCTCATTTGATCCTCACTATCACTCTGCAGGGCAGCTATGTGCTGCAGTGGATAAATTGCTGGGCTTGGAGTCAGGATGCCTCATTTTCCTTACTTCAAATCTGGCCTCAGATACTTCATAGTTGTATGACCCTGGGCAAGTCACTCAACCTTATTTCCTCAGTTTCCTAATTTTTTAAATGAGCTGGAGAAGGAAATGACAAACCACTTCAGTATCCTTGCCAAGTAAACCCAAATTGGGTCAGAGTAAGACTGAAATAACTCAGGAACAACAAAAAGGGACATCCTTCAAAGCAGAAATGGTTGTTCAATTCATGCTGAATCAACTTCATTATATATTACTCTTAGGTTAACATTTCTTCTCCTTTTCCCCACGTTCAGCCTGTGATACTTTATCAAATTTACTTATTAAATTCTTGATAAATTGCAGGCATGATGTTCTGCTGATCTGGTGTTGCTGACTTGCTGTTATTCAATCAATTAGTTGCATCCAACACTTTGTGACCTCATTGCGGTTTTCTTGACAAGGATTCTGGAGGGGTTTGCCATGTACTTTACTAGTTCATTTTACAGATGGAGAAACCATAGCAAAAGGGTTAAGTGACTTGCCCATAGCTAGTAAATGTCTAAAGTCAGTCTTGAACTCCAGTCCTCCTGACTCCAGAGTTTGCACTCTACTGTGACACCTAGCTGTCCTTCCCTGGCCTAACCATCAAATAATCTTATCAAAAAGTAATTGAGTTTAATATAGCATTGATATGTTTTTATAGAAGTCAGGTTGACCTGTGATCATCTATATGTTCAATAAATTTCTTTTATAATATCTTGGAATTCCCCCAAATATCCAAATTGATTTTATGAACCTATTGTTTGCAGATTCCATTCTCTTTTTTTTTAAACAGTGATAGGATTCCCCCTTCTCTAAGCCTGAAATGTCTCTCCCATTCTCAAGTCTTTCAAAATTCACCAGAAGTATTATCATCATTTCCAATCTGAAGATCTTTCTCCTTGGCAGAGGTAATGAGGGGTAAACTCATGATTCAAATCTGTGTCCTCTGAGCCCACATTCAGATCTTTTTTTCCCCATATATCACAGTTTCCTGACAAATTCTGTAAAGCAGGGCTTCTTAATTTTTAATTAAAAAAAATGTTGCCATAGACCTTTTGGCAATTTGGTAAAGCCTATGGACTTCTATGCCAAAAAAAAGTTTTTAAATAAAGAGCTAAATTTCAGTTAGGGATTAGTTAAAATAAAGATATAAATATTTTTTTTTCTAAATTTATGGCACCCTTGACATGATCAATTTCTAAGAGTTAGTGTTAAAAATTTCTCCTCTAGAGTAATATTTCTACCCTCTACAATGACATCTTGGTCACCAGAATCAGGAAGACCATGGGCTTCTATGGTAGCAGGGGCTGAGACCTGATGACATATACATTCTTCAAAGCTATAAAAGTAGTAACTGGGTCATTGTTTTTGGTTTGTTTGTTTTTTGTTTTTGGTATGGAAAATGCAAGGTGATCCCCACACTCTCTTTTCTACCACCATCTTCCCTTGAAGACAAAATTTCTCTTACCCAAGAGGCACTGCATCAGTGGAAATTCTCCTTTCATGGTTTTAGATTGAACCACCAAAGCATCACTGGCACTGAAGATTACCTTAGATTCTGGGGCTTGTTCAAATTTCCGTAGCACTGAAAGAAAAACAAGATTATTAAAGCTGTCATGTGAAGGGGTAAATGATCTATAAAAGGGTCAGTTTGGGTATTAGGTCAGGAAGGAACTAAACCAAGCAATTGTCCTTCCCTTCTCAGAACCTAGTTTCAGGGATGTAGATACATTTTTGTAAGTACATCTAATTTAATGTGTTTTAAGCATCAAGTAGACCAATATCACTAGCCACGCTCAAAGGACAGAGGCAATACAATGCTATGAAAAGAATACTGGATTTGGAATCAGAGGGCCTGAGTTTGTGTCCAGATTCTATCACTTATCAGAATTAAGACCTTAGGGAAACTCCTTAACTAGTCAGAATTGTCCAAAAGAGGACATCATCAAAAAATCAAAAAAGTTGATCATTTCTAAAAGAGGTGGGAAGACTTTTTGCTAGGGAAGTTATGGATTGAATTAGTGTTCAGGTATATCTTGGTCTCAAATCCACTGGATATTTCATGCTCCTGGGATTTCCTGAGCCACAATGCCTTTAATTATAAAATAGGAATAGTAATCCTGTCCCTGGGTGCTTCATGGGGTTACTATTATAACCAAAAAAGAGTATGAATGCTAATTTTAATTTATGGAGTTACTCTAAGTTTACTAAGTATTTCTACCAACAACTTTGGGAATACAGAAACACACATCACTCTTCATATTACTTCATCTTTCTAGTGATTGTGTCTGTGAGATCAGTGCAGTTATTTCCTCCATTGATGTTGGTTACCTTGGTAGATGGTCCTCAAGAGCTGTCATTAGCAAAAACTTCATCACTTGGTACCCAATCTGATGATGAGACTAACTGAAGTTGGTAAGCCTAATCCTTAGATAATTCTGCACTTGGAGCTTTTTGGGTTTGGTTGGAACTACCTTGAACTCTATTTCCTTAGTCTTGGAGAACCAGGGTCCTCACCACACCCCAGAGGGCCACTGGAAAAAGACCTTTAGTTCTAAATGAGCATGAGCTAATAATGTTCCTAAAGATCAGAGGTCCTGAAAAAAAATCCATAAAGAAAATCATTAGCTATTGTACAGTATGTAGAATTAATCATTAATCTTCTGGCATGCAAATTATGTCAGTTTAATCTTCCATCTGTTGAATTTCTGTAGCATTAATTGTATTTATGTGTATCTTGAGACAGAACCAGAAGGTGCATCAGTGTTGAATTTTATTATGTTAGCATTAGAAAACATCATGAGGCACACATGTCTATATCATTTTGATTTAATGGGGACAGAGAGATTTTAGAATAGGTTGCAGAGAACCATGATGCCAATTGAAGGGGTATAAAACAGGTGAGTGAAATGGAACATCCTGACTACAACAAAGTGTCCCCTCCTACATGAGGCTTATCTTGATCTCCAAAAGCTCCTACTTCCCTTCCTAACTCCACCTCAGAAGTCACCCATTTACTTAGTCTCTATTTCAGATTTTGTTGCTGAATTATTTTTCAGTTGTGTCCAATGCTTTTTGACCCCATTTGGAGTTTTCTTGGCAAAAATACTGGAATGATTTGCCATTTTCTTCTCTATTTTAACAGATGAGGAACTGAGGCAAACAGAATTAAATGAATAGGGGCAGCTGGGTGGCTCAGTGGATGGAAAGTCAGGCCCAGAGATGGGAGGTCCTGGGTTCAAATGTGACCTCAGACACTTTCTAGCTGTGTGACCCTGGGCATGTCACTTGACCCCCATTGCCTAGTCCTTATCACTCTTCTGCCTTAGAACCAATACATAGTATTGGTAAGGGTTAAAAAAAATAAGAATTAAATGAATGGCCCAGGGTCACAAAGCTAATAGGCACCTGAGGCTGGATTTGATCTCAGGAAGTTGAGCCTTCCTGACTTCAGGACTGGAACTCTATCCACTGTGCCATCTAATTACTCCAATTATACAGATGGGTTCAAAGAAATAGGTGATTTGCCCAAGGTCACATAGCTGGTAAAGAGTGGAGAGAAGTCTTCTCACTCCTAGTCTAGTCTTCTTTCTGCTACACAGACTGCCTGGTGTCATGAATTAGATAGCAAACATTTTTTTTAGTTCGTTTGTTTTACTAAAGATGAAAATACACAAAATTATGACTAGATCCACGTACATGGAGAATAATACTTTAAAAGGCAACATGAGAATCGAGAGGGTTGGACTTGATCACTAAAACCTCTTTCTATCTATAACCTGAGATGTTCCAGACTTCTATATCTTATGTGAATATTCAAAGATGTAGAGTCCTTTCCCAGTCCTTTCCTAATTTTTTATATTGTAATATTTTATATGCTTATGTCAATTCTAGCTCTAAAATTCCATGTTCTAAAAATGGCTAGGTGGCATAGTGGATAGAGTGCCAGGCCTGGAGCCATCTTCCAGAGGTCAAATCTGGCCTTAGATACTTACTAACTGTGTAACCCTGGGCAAGTCACTTTACCCTGTTTACCTTAGTTTCCTCATCTGTAAAATGAATTGGAGAAAGAAATGGCAAATTGCTCTAGTATCTCTGCCAAGAAAATCCTAAATAGAGTCACAAAGAGTCAGGCATGACTGAAATGAATCAATGACAGTAACAAGGACTATTTTAGTTCTACCAGTCTTTGGTCTACATTCAAAAGTCTCTATGACACAGTCCATAAAGGATCTGTGTTCAAATCTTATTTTTGCCACTTATTGTATGACCTTAGGCAAGTTATTTAAACAGTATGAGTGGGCTTCTAGGGTTGGTCTAGAATTCAGCAATAGTCAAACTCTTAGAGCCCAAGAGTCAAATCCTGTCCAGCACCTGCTTTTGTATGGTTCATAAGCAAAGAAATAAAAAATTAAATATAACAAAACTATTTTAAAATGCAAAAAACAAAAACAAAAAAAAACAAAAAAAAGCATTCTTAGCTTATCCAGCTACTCAAAAACAGGTGGCAGTTAGATTTGGCCCCTAAAAAGTCATTTGCTGATCCCCTGAATAGATGATCTCTAAGATCTCTTCCTGCTCTCAATCTATTTTTCTTTCATATTTTTGATTCTGGGAATTCTATTTACGATAGAAACAAGAATGGAGATAAACTTCTGAATCAAGGACCCAGGCTATTAAAGTAGAAATCCACCACACAGAACTGAGAACAGAATTTAGCCCAGGAGATTTGCATAAGAAGCCACAGGATAGAAATTAGGCATCAATCTTTAAAATGCTCATTTGCCTTCTCAAAACAAAACAACAGGCAGGCAGTAATGGGAAACATGTTTCTGGTTGTCAGAGCCTAGAGGCAGCAGGTGTTTTTGATAAAACTGTCATTTCTGCTTGGAAAGAACGTTGAGGCAAGCCAGCTAGCCTTCTTATAGAAACAGGGTCAGATCAAAAGCTGAAATGCAGAACTTCCTCCTTCAGGCTATAATATATGGTATAACTGGAGCACAATAGAAAGAATGGACATGTTAGAGTCAAGAGACCTAGAAAGAGTTCTTGGTCTAGAGTTAGAAGTCCTGGGTTCAAATTCTACCTGATAACTACTACCTATGTGACCTTGGACAATCCTTTAATCTCCTAGACTATCAGCGTCTCACTTGTAAAATAAGATTTCATTAATGGCTTCTGAGGTCCCTTCTACCTCTATTTCTTATCCTTTAAGACCAAACTCTCTCTACCACTTTTAGGTCTATCTCTATCTACCACTGACTTTTGTGTACAATCTAGTTTTATTTTATTTTTTTTAATACCCTTACCTTCTGTCTTAGAATCAATATTATGCATTGGTTCCAAGGCAGAAGAGAGGTAAGGGCTAGGCAATGGGGATTAAGTGACCTGACCAGGGTCACACAGTTAGGAAGTATCTGTGGCCAGGACCTCCCCTCTCTGGGTCCAGCTCCCCACCCCCACCCCCATGTACAACCTAGTTAAATCACCTATCATCTCTGGGTCAAAGTCTTCTCTTCTGTCAAATAAGAAAGTTGTTTTTGACATTCCTTTCATAACAATTATTTAATCATTTCCACCCCCTTAGACGGAAGGGAAGGGGCTGGTAAGATGTGTTTTTTTTTTTTTTACTAGATTCATTATTCTTTCACGTACACACAATACAATTCCTCCGATGCACAAGGAAGATTGCCTTAAGCAATGTGAAACCGAGAAAACTGATTTGGATTTTCTCCATTGTGAGCTCTGGGTGTTAGTTACTATGTTGTTCCAAAAAGGGAAATAGCTATTTTGTAACCAAAGATACTCAGGTAGATAGGGAGGAATAGTAATAATAATATCTACCATTTATATAGTGCTTTAAGTTTTGGGAAAAAAAAAAGTTTTCCATGTAATAATAAGAGCTTGCTCTTTTATATGGAGAAGGAAATGGCAAACCACTCTCTTTGCCAAGAAAACCCCAAATGGGGTCACAAAGAGTCGGATGTAACTGAACAGTAATAACAAAAGGGGCATTCTCTCTAACAATAATAATTCACATTTCTATAATTATCTTAATTTTTGTAAAAGCATTTAGATAATTAGAAGCATTATTATCCGGTGAGTGTGTGTGTGTGTGTGTGTGTGTGTGTGTGTGTGTGTGTGTGTGTGTGTGTGTGTGTGTGTGTGAAAGCTCAAAGAGGTCCAGAAACTTTCCAGGTCCCCAAACCAGTAAATATCAGAGGCTGGTATTTGACACCATGTCCCTTCCAATTATAATGAGAGTGTCTTTTAATAGCTTTCATTTATAGAATACTGGACAGTTTACAAAGTGCTTTTTTACAACCGTCAGCTTGAGGTGTCTGTATGTCATCATTAGACCCATTTTACAGTTGAAGTAGCTGAAACTCAGTCAAAGGAAGTGACTTGCCCACAGCTGCTGAGCTATAACTTCCAGAGCCAAGCCTAGAATACAAGACCTCCGAGCCTATGTCTATAGGTCTTTCTACTAAATCATGAATGGAATGGAAAATGGTAGCCAGAATAAAATAAGGTAAGTTTTGGGAAGGATTTATATTTTTTTGTAAAGATTGGAAGAAAGAGAGCTGATATATTTGTGTAGCTCTGCCTTGATTAAATCTAATTCACTCATGAGTCAACACATCACCCATGATGTCATTGGTCCTCTTTGAAATGAAGAAAGAAAAATAACAAACAACACTAAGCACCAATGAATATGTAGTGGAACCACTGACTTGTGTCACTGTTGGGCAAGTCTTTTAATATGTGTTTCAGTATTTTCGTCTATAAAATGGGCATAATAATGCTTACACCTCCTACTGGGCTCCCATGTCCCATCATGATCTCTTTCATGTGGCTATCCCCTTAAGTAGTTCAGATCACAACCAAACTATGTCTGCCCACCTTGTGTGACTCTCACCCATCTCTTCCCATAAATTCACTACCAGGAAGCTGGGGGCCTCCCTTGTATTCTCTTGACATTGAGTCATTGGAACTAAGGAGATATCTTGGTTTCCTCTCACGCTAGCCAAAGTGACTAACTTCTCATTTCTCTTTGGTGACCTATGAACAAAGGAAAGATACTGTTCTACAAGGGATATATAAGATGTGAATGTACTTGGAAAAATAATAATTATAGTTCACATGTCTATAGAGCACTCGCTGGTTGAAAACCACTCCCATACATTTTCTCACTTGATTCTCACAACAACCCTGAAAGCATGACAAGTAGGTATTTTAAACCCATTTTATAGATAAGAAAAATGAGATTAAAGTGATCGTGTTGTTGTTCAGTAGTACTGGAGTCTACACAACCCCATGAATACTGACCATGAGGTTTTCTTTGGCAGAGACTCTAGGGTGGTTTGCCATTCTCTTTTTCAATGTGCTTCCATTTTAGAGATGAGGAACTGAGGCAAATAGGGACTAAGAGACTTGCCCAGGGTCACACAGCTAATAGAGGTCTGACGCTGGACTTTAACTCAGCTCTTCCTGACTCCAGGTCCAGTGTCCTAGCCATTTTACCACCTGGCTACCCCCAAACAGCTAGTAAGCTTCAGAGCTGGGATCTAAATCAGGCCTTCTGATTTCAAGTCCACGACTTCCTCTTCTTTTTAAATTTTTTATTTTTCTTCTCCACAGTGACCTGTCCTATGGGAAAGGATAAACTGGCTGGTGGAAAGGATCAAAGTGGGCTTATATTTGGGGATCATTCCTCAGCTGCATGACCTAAATAGCTCACATTTAATGACTCAAGTGGCCCAAAGTTATCTTTTATGTCTTTCCCTTTATGGGTTTTCTTCCTTATTCCCTTAGTCCCTTGGCTGGTTTCCCATGTAGCACATACTTAGGCATTGGGAACTGGTCAAAGAACCATCTGTTTCTGTCCAAGCCAATGTCTTTCCAAGACTGTCCACACAGAAGGCTCCCCTGCCACTTGGGTCTCTCTGGCTAGGACTGTAAGCACCATCATCGTCACACTGCAGTCCCAGATCATTCTTCTGGCAATCAGTAACACCTGCAAGAGAACATCAGTCAGTCAAGGAACTTTCATTAAGTGATTACCAAGTGCCTAACACGAAGATACAAAGATGGGTAAAAACAAACCACTCTGGTTGGTGTAAACCAGTGTAGGGGCTCCCAAGCATAGTCTCACAACATGACCAGATTGCTAGGCAGTTTTGCAGGGGACAGTGATATACTCTTTTAAATGGCTTAAAAGCTTAATGAATCAGGGGGGATAGGAAAATGCAAAGAACAGGGCATCCCCTGACTGTTACAAGGTAAAATTCAATTCAATAAATCAATCAGTAAAGATGTATTAAGAGCCCACTATGCACCAAGTTTTCTCCTAAGTCCTGGGAATAGGAAAAGAGGCAAGGTGTTCTGGTCTAAACATCTAATTGGTGAAGACAACATAGAAACAAGGACACATATAGGAAGCCAGCTACAAAGAGGCTAACTAGGAAACACTCAACAGAGGGAAGGTACTAACATTAAGAGGGTTTGGGTAAGACCTTCTTGCAGGGGGGGAAATTTTTAATTGGAACTTAAAAGAGAGTCCAGAGTTAGAGATGAGGAAGGAGAGTGTTCCTGACACTGGGGAAAGCCTGAGGAAATGCCCGGTGCCAAAGTATGAAGTGTTTTGTTCATGGAACAAGTCAGGAAGCCTGTGTCACTGGACTGAAGAATAAGAAGATTGGGAAGGTAGAAGGCTGGGTGACAAAGGGTATTGAATGCCAAACAGTGTTTCTATTGCCTATAGGAGCAAATGCAAGAGGAAGCCCATTTAGCCATTAAGAACCGAAGGAATGGGGCAGCTAGCTAGTATGTTGGATAGAGCACCAGGACTGGAATTGAGAGCACCTGGATTCGAATCTGGCTTTAGATAGCGATGCTATCCTGGACAAGTCACTTAATCCCAATTGCCTAGCCCTTGTCACACTTCTGTTTTACACTTTATTTTAATAGAGAAGGTAAGTATTTTTTTTAAAAGAAATAGAATCTTAGGAATGTGGGGGGAGGAGAGGAAGCTAACATAAAAAATTAGTAAAAGGTGGTCCTCTGTTTAGTCTTTAATCTACCTCAGCCTGGCTGTGTGCCTTTGTTCACCTGTCCTTTTTTTTCTAGCAGCCCCTCCATTGCTCATTGGTTTTCCTTCTCTGCTTATTCAATTCAATTAGAGGCAGCTAGGTGATGAAATGGATAGAATGGGGTCTGAAGTCAGGAAGACCTGAGTTTAAATCTGACCTAAGACACCTCTTAGCTATGTGACCCTGGGCAAGTCATTTAATGTATCTGCCTTACATATTGACCTTGTATATATGTAAATGTGTCCTTTGACCTCTTTTTACTTGCAGTGATTCTTTTGGATCTTGGGGTATGATGGTATTGAAAACCTCTTGCTTCCAGATTTCTTTTCATGAAACCAGTCATTGTTACAACCGGAGTTAAAATAAAATGAATGATATAGTTTGGGGAAAAATATCAGTTTCCTTATCTCTAAAATGGGGATAATAATAAATCTTATCTCCCAGGGTTGTTGTAAAGATCAAATGAGATATTTATAAAGCATTTGGTAGGGCATAGTGCCTTACACACAGTAGCCACTATAAAAGTGTTAGCTATTATTTATTATTCACAAAGATATATTATACCTTTTGTATATTTGATCAGCTCTGTGGATACAAAGATTCAAGGATTTTATAATCTACTAGGAAGGATGTGACTGAACACAAATAAGTGTTACCAGGTAGGATGCCATTGGGGAGAAAAAAAACAACTGACCAAAAAGTGCTCTAGTAGGATGTTAAAAGGGCAGATAGCTGGCTCAGGGGATAGAGTGCTGGGTTTAGAGTCAAGAAGACTCTACTTCCTGAGTTTAAATCTGGCCTCAGATGCTTACTAGCTATATGATCCTAGGCAAGTCATTTTGCCTCAGTTTCCTCATTTGTTAAATGAACTTGAGAAGGAAATGGTAAACCACTTCAGTATCTGCCAGGAAAACCACAAATGAGGTCATAAAAAGCCAGAAATGCCTGAACTACAACAAAGGATGTTAAAAATTACCTTAGAGGTAATTAAGTCTATGCAAAAAATTGAGGCACTGAAAAGTTGTAAGTTTCCAGAATCACAGGGCTAGTATGTATTTCTGAGGTGGAATTTGAACCCAGGCTTTCCTAAATCAAAATTCAATACTTATCTGTAGTCTTTAGATTTTGAGCTCTTACTTAAGGAAATGGACTGTTTTTTTTTTTCATTTTTTTTTTTGCATACTCCAAACTTATCACAGTCCCTGACACACAGTAGGCACTTAACAAATGCATGTTAGTTGTCCACTAATATTTGAGGAGAAAGAGATCACTTTCTGGCTTTGTTGAGCCACTACTCTGTCTACCTGCTCAGCTCTCCAGCTCCTGCAGAGGGTGTCTGTGATTCTCTCTCACCCACCCCGCCTGGGTCCTTTCCTCGCTCCACACCATTGCTCTGGCTCATTTCTCAACTACCAGCTCCCTCTCTGACAGATTATTTAGTACATACACTGCAGATGGGAGCAGTTTGCTAAGGTGGGCCAACAAGAAACTATTTCCCTTATACCAGAACACCTTCAACTCTGAGCTCTGTTGTAGAGGAGACCCACACAGCTAAGAGAAAATGTTTTAATTTTATTTTCTATTTTCTAAATATATTATTTTCTATTTTCTATATATTTTATTTTCTATATTCTATATATTTTGTTTTCTCTTTCCCATATCTTTTATTTTCTATTCTCCATAATTTTATTTTCTATTTTGCATTCTATTTTATTTTCCACATATCTCTAACATAGACAGAAATTGGAAATTACCTAGATTAAAAAATAACAAACTTTGCAGTCACAATTTACCCATCTATAACATTTTGTAGTGAGGGTCCAGACTGGTGATTTCATTGCCATTGCTTCCAAACTCCCTTTGCCAATGTAGATTAAACTTTTCTGTGACTTTCAGTCTTCAAAGATTTGCTGGGGCCAATAAGAGGTTAAGTGACTTTCCCAGGGTCACAGGGCTAAGGTGTCAGAGGCAGAAACTGAACCCAGGTCTTACTGACTCCAAGCTTCATCCTTTGTGTACTGTGACAAGTTGCATCTCATATAATGTAAGCAAAATGTATCTGTCTTTACCCATCTAGATACACATGCATGTTTATATATTTACATACAGATATGTGCAATATGTTAATGTGCATCATACAAATATAAATAATGTATGTATATATACCTTTGTATATGCACATGTTTGTGTGTGAATATATTATAGAAGTATATGTTACTTATTTTTCTATATAAATTAGTATTTTAAAGATGATTTATTCTAATCCTTTGGTTTTTGATATAAGGAAACTGAGGCATAGAGAAGATAATTGACTTGTCCAGGCTAGCTACCAGATCTTTGCTAAAAAAAAGCAAATGGGGTCACAAAGAGTCAGACATAACTGAAATGACTAAACAACAACAATAAGGTGCCCTGCTAATGAAGGAAAATGTTCTCTACTAGAGGTAGTTCATTGTTACAGTGGACAGAAGCTTTAAATGTGTTACTGCAAAGCTCCAAGGGACAAGAAAAGAGTGGTGAGTTCTATACAATTACAAAGAACAGGCAGGAAATCTCCTATTCCTCACCTGAGAGTCTACATCCCAGACCAGCTGGAGCATTTTGTACCCCCCCCCCTTTTGATTCTAAGTTTTTTCATCTCTGTTTTTTCTTATTATTTTTCAGTCTTGTCTGACTCTTCATGAACCCATTTGGGGTTTTCTTGGCAAAAATATTGGAATGGTTTGCCATTTCCTTCATGGGGAAACTGGAGCCAAAAGACTTGCCCAGGACCACACAGTTAGTGCCTGAGGCCAGATTTGAACTCATAAAGATGACTCTTCCTGATCCCAAAGCCAATGTTCTATCCCTTGCACCAATAGTTGCCTTTACCCTTTCTTACACTCTCCCAAATGCTTGGAATTGTGGGGCAGAGCCAAGATGGCGACTTAGAATCAGGGAATGCTGAAACTGCTCTGACAGTCCTTCCAAATGAATCTTTTAAAAGCGCCTCAAAATGACAAGAGTCAGGTTCAGCTTAGTGGCTCAATGAATTGAGAGCCAGGCCTAGAGATGGGAGGTCCCGGGTTCAAATCTAGCCTCAGACACTTCCTGGACAAGTCACTTAATCCCCATTGCCTATCCTTTACCACTTTTTTGCCTTAGAACTAATATACAGTATTGATTCTAAGATGGAAGATAAGGGTTTAAAGATATATAAATAAATTTTTAAATGACAGGTGTCAAAAAACAACAGCAAGATGGAGTGAGGAGGTTCTCTTGCCAAAGGTATGGAAATTACTCCACTTCCAGGCCACCATCTCCATTTATTGAGATCTCTTCCTTTGCTTCAGAGGTCCTTTCCTTCATGAAATCTTCTTGAATTTTCCCCTCTCCCAAAAACACACATGAAAGTGATCTCTCCCTCATATTATCTATAATGCTTTGCCTGCTTTGTATTTATTTCATCACACATGGGTCATCCCCTTGTTTCATAGCTATCTCTACATATTTTGTCCCCATTTCACTCCTTGAGTGACTATTGATTACTCAATTCTCATTCTTCAGTCAGTTCAGGCATGTCAGACTCTCCATGGCCCCCTCTGGGATTTTCTTGGACAAGATTCTACAGTGATTTACCATTTTATAGATAAGGAAACTAAGGCAAGTAGGGTTAAATGACTTGTCCAGGGTCATATCACACACATTATAAGTTTCTGAGACTGGATTTGAACACAAATCTTCCCGATTCCAGTCCAGTGGTCTATCCCCTGTGCCACCTCGCTACCTATTAATTAATCAGTCAGTAATGAATATGCTCTTAAATGCCACCATGCTAAGTGCTGGGGAGACAAAGACCTAAATAAAACCATCCTCAAGCAGTATTCCCTCGTGGGAAAGGGGCAATGAAATGGGGTCTCTTGCAATGGCCAGTATATATATATATATATATATATACATACAAGATACTGTAATAGAGAGAGGTATGTGCAAAATATATGCAAGAGACTCTGAGAGGCAAGGACACCAGGAAAAGCCTCGTGTGGTCAGCTAGGGCCTGGCCCCGTCTTGAGGGCAGGTCAGGATTCTAAGGAAGAAAGGTGAGGCCGGAGAGCATTTAAGCATGGAAAATCACTCTTGCACAAAAATTAAAAAGCACAGAATTGTACAATGGAGTATCACGGATGAGAAATAGTAGCCAGTTGAGTTTAGCTCCCGGAAGAGTCAAGATATAATAGGGCGAGAATGGTGGGCTGAGGTCAGATCCTAAGGAGGTTTGAATGCCAAATGGAGGAATTTGTATAGGATCCTGGAAGCTTCAGGGAGCCAGGGAGTACATGGAGAAGAAAGGAATGATGGCATCTGATATGTCCATTAGGAAAATCACAGAGGGAGTTCTATGGAGGGTGGATTAGAGAAGGGAGAGATTGGAAGCTGGGAGATGAACCAGAAGGCCATTTCAATGGTCCCTGCATGAAATAATGGTATTATAGAGATTTCTCTTTTGAAGCAGGCCCTGAGGCATTCACTTACAGTGACTTTGACTGAAAGCTCCAATTGAAATGGTTGTTCTGCCTGCAGGACACCGGACACAGGCCAAGCTGCCTGGCTGCTCTTGGTAGAATCCAGGAGAACAGGGGACACATTCTTCATTCTGAAAGTAGCTGCCTTCAGGGCAGATAACTACAAAGCAAAAGAAGAGAAGGAGGAATGTCATGAATTCCATCCAAGCTGTTTGACTGCTGTCCCCCAAAATAGAGGCAGGTGAAATACCCAAAGGCACCTCAATGGGTTATGGACTCTATGGCCCTGGCTAAGACCAAAAGCATCTTTGATTAATGTCTGAGATCTTTGGTTTTCCTCCTATCTTCTCTGTTCTCACTGTCAGCCCCCCCCACCCCCCAGCCTGTCTGGATTGTCATGGATTCCTAACAGGTTTCTCTGACTCCAGGCTCTCCCTCCTTCAAATCTTTCTCCTTTAATCCATCACCTAATGAAATATTTAGACAGCAAGAGCACTGTAGCTAGATTTTGGAGTAGTGCTGTTGTTTAGTTGTTTGAGTCATGTCCATCTCTTTTCGTGATCCCATTTGGGATTTTCTTGGCAAAGACACTGGAGCAATTTGCTATTTCCTTCTCCAGCTCATTTTATAGATTAGGACATTGAGGCAAACAGAGTTAAGAACTTGCCCAGGGTCATCCAGCTAGTATCTGGGGCAAGACCCTATTGTGATTTTCTTAGCAAAGATCCTAGAATGGTTTAGCATTTCCTTCTCCAGATCATCTCACAGATGAGGAAACTGAGGCAAATAGTGCTAAGTGACTTGCCTAGGGTCACGCAGCTAGTAAATGTCTGAGGCTGGATTTGAACTCATATCTTCCTGACTCCTGGCTCAAAATTCTTTCTACTGTGCCATCTCACTGCCCCCCTCCCCCGAGAATGTAGCAAGGAGTAAAGTAAATCTACACAGGGCTTTGAATGCCAAAGAACTGCCATCTTTGATTCTGGACATAATTAGGAGGCAACTGGAGTTTAATGACACATCCAGACCTTCACTTTGAGAAAAGCACTTTGATGGCTGAATGGTAGATGGAGGGGGGGGGGAGAGAGAGAGAGAGAGAGAGAGAGAGAGAGAGAGAGAGAGAGAGAGAGAGAGAGAGAGAGAGAGAGAGAGAGAGAGAGAGAGAGAGAGAGAGAGAGAGACTTGAAATGAGTAGACCAACCAGAAGGCTCTTGCAGTAGTCTGCATATGAAACCCTTTTCCTCTGGGCTTATTCACTTCTTACCCATCCTTTAAAGCCCTACTCAAATGCTACTACCTCCTCCAGGAAGTCTTCCTGATCCCTCAGTTGATACTACCTCATGCTCTCAAATCTCATATGACAGTTTTTTTCAACTCTCTAATACACTTAGCATATAATATGGCATTTGTTTATCTACCTAACCAAGTTATCTTTATTTGTATCTCTACTGCCCAGAATATTTGTGATTGTTTGATCAGATTCTTCATGACCCCATTGGCCATTCCTTGGCAAAGATACTGGAAAAGTTTGAAATTTCCATCTCTGGATTATTTGACAGATGAGGAAACTGAGGCAAACAAAGTTAAGTGACTTGCCTAGAGTCACACAGCTAGTAAGTGATTGAGACTGGAATTGAATTGAGGTAGATGAGTCTTTCTGACTCCAAGCCTGGTCCTCTATGCACAGTGCCACCTCGCTGCCCCTGCTCAGCATCTAGTAATTGCTTAATAAATTCTTGCTGATTTGCTGACCTATAAGATCAGGGGTTACTGAGGCATACAGAACTCTTTCGCTATGTGACATTGGATTGCCATGCTTTTCCAGGTCTTGTTTCTATTTCTGAAAATCCTGTTCTACCCATTACTTTTAAATATACACCTCTGCTTCCCCCCCCACCCCCCCCTCATGTTACAGATTTGGAGGCAAAAAGCTCAAACTTGCTAGAATTTTGCCTGATATGGAGAAAATAGTCTGTGAGTGAAGGCTCAAGGGACTCTCCCATGTGTAAAAGGCATGAACTTCAGGACTTCTCTTTGGGCTTCTTAGAGGTCTTTCCAGTCCCCCTCTTAATTTCTAGATAATTGAGATCACAAGTACAAGGCTCTAATGATGATGAAGATAATGATGGTGGACAATGTCCAAAAATTCAATGAAACTCTCTTCAGCTTATTTACTGCTATTCCTTCAGCAAAGAATCAAGACATAAGAGGGCAAGATTTGCCGACTGGATCTAAGGGCTGAGTTACCAGATACATCATGACTTCAGGCTTCATATTCTAAGTAAGTTTAAAACCAGAGCCACATCTGGGGAATTGTATAATGTGCCTTCCAGCCTACCACTGACAATTCATTTCTTCCCTCAGAGGACCCAGTTTCATTACTCAGATGAGTCAGGCAGAGAAGTAAGCCCAGAGCAAACCTAGTCTCTGGAACAGTGATTAGCTTTCAAGTAAGTGGTCTTCGGATTAATGGCAGCCCACCAGACTGAGCTCCCTTGCTTTCCTCTGTCCCAGCTGCAGGGAGGCAGAAGTAGAAAGAAAAATACAAAATATGACTTGGCCCAACATAATTCCTGTCATTGGTTCAGTTTTAAGCACAAAAGTATGGTTGTGTTTAGGAAAAAAACAAGAAATGTTAAATTGTAGGAAGCTTGGGCAACTGCTGCCTAATTTTCTCTTTCAAGGAATTTCTCTCATTTGCCAGCAATTTCTCTCCTGTAACCAATCGTTATCTTTGCTGGGGAAGGAACGACTCCTGGTACTAACTTTTTCAGGAAGAGCAGACTAAGAACAAATAACTATGATTGATAAATAAGGTTGACATTCTCAGTCTAGAGAGGGATTTAGCAAGACTGAAAACATAGGTGGGCTTTAGGAAAGGTACCTTTTAAAGAGAAGCAAAATTTGAACTTTTCTCTTATTTCAATGTGTTGTTATTAACTTGTTTTTCAGTTGGGTCTGACTCTTTGTGGCCTTGTTTGTGAGTGGTTTGCCATTTCCTTCTCCAGCTCATTTGGCAAATGAGGAAACTGAGACAAAAAGGATTAAGTGACTTGCCCAGTTGCTTGCACAGCTAATAATTGCCTCAGGCCAGATTTGAACCCAAGATTCCCAACTCCAGCTATGGCACTCTATCCACTATGCCACTTAGCTGCCCCTTATATCTGTAGAGAACCTGAAATTGTAGCACTCACAATGCCCAAATTTCAGCAAAAGGTCAGGGCTGGTTAATCTCTACAGTAGAGACAAATATTGGGTATTTTATGAATCATTAATTTGTTTACTCAGCATTTGTTAGTTTAAGTAGGACTGAGCCTGTAAGAGTATAAAGGCTGGGGTTTGGACGTTTACAGTCTCATTCTAGAAGCTACATGAGTTTGAAAAAGCTATTTAACATTCTCCCTCCTCTCCACCTCACCTTCCTTCAGTAGCTTGAAGCAATTAGGCATTGTTCCACTCCTCTGACCCCACCCTAAAAGATGCTATAAGAACACAAGGACTGTAAGCTCTGATGGAGATTTCACACTGGTCCCTCTCTTTAATGTACTGGGAAAGCTTCTAGAACATTAATTTGTGTACGGATGTAGCAAATGAGCTCATCAGAGCTGAGCATCTGGAAAAGCCTAGTTCTGCTCCATTTGGGGACCAGCCTTTTTTCATCCTTTCATGGGTATTCAGCTGGTTTGATTCTTGTGGGGGCTTGTGTGACATATAATAGTGGGAGGGTGAAATTCTCTTGGGGATTCACTTAGGATCATGAATCTGAAAGCTTGGAAAGGCCCCTAGGGATCTGTTAGTCCATTATTTTACAGATTAGGAAACAGACACCCTCAGGAGTTAAGTAATTTGCCTAAAATCTCACAGGTAATAAGGGATCAAGTCAGGATTCAAACTCAGGTCTAAACTCGGCTCCCAGTCTACTCTCACCTGTTCTTTGTTTGCAGTTTAGAAGAAAAGGAGTGAGGGATGTAGAATGGTTTCTGAGCAGGTAAATATGGAAAAGGAAGAGTCTGTGATTTTAATTAGCCTCTCCTTTGCCTCTTCCCAGCCATATGCATGAATCTTTCTCTTTTGTTCTCATTCTCCTGGCTCTACTCTGGATTTCCTCTTTCATGCCACAATCCTTCATCCTGGAAGATCCTTCTAGCCTTTGGAATTCACACCTTGGAAGTACCCTCCAACACTCAGTCTCTCCCTGGTATTAATTGGATGGCTTCTCCAAGAACCTCCATTTAAAGGGAGTGCCTAGACCAGTCATGTCTCATTCTTTTCCAGGACTTTCTCTATCATGCCCCCTAACAGGGACCTTTGTCTTCCTGCTCCCTCTCTCAGCTTCCTTCTAATTGTTGTTTTCCCCATTAAAATGTAAGCTCTTTGAGGGCAAGGAGCTGTCTTTTTTTTTTTTTTTAAGTCCTTCCTTTCCATTAACTTCCACATTGAATTGTTACTAAGTATTGGTTCCAAGGTAGAAGAATAGTAAGGACTAGGTAATGGGGATTCAGTGACTAGCCCAGGGTTACCCAACTAGAAAGTTTCTGAGGCCAGATTTGAACCCAAGACCTCTCATCTCCAGGCTTGACTTCTGTCTGCTGAGCCACCTAGCTGGTCCTTTAACAAATGCTTATTGACAGACTGACCATTGAAGTTTCATCTGTATTTGTAATTAAAGTAAACAACCTGGAGAAATAGCATCACACTATGGAAAATTATCTTTTCAATTGATTCCAGATCTCAGAAATGCAAAACTGTGGAAGTCAAACATACCTACTATAGAAATTCAAACCCATTTCTATCTACATATGCTCATGAACATTCATGGTGCTGGGAAAGGGGGCACATCTTATTAGAAAGAACCCATTAGTCTTGAAAATGAATATATAAACTACTCTTCAGATAATTTGTTAGTTGTCCTTCTATAGTAATTACCTATACTTCAACTTTAGGCTATGTTATCTATCTATCTATTTGGCATAGCTCCTAGGTCAGCACTGGCAAAGGTTTTTGAGTTTGCATGCCCAGAGGGCAACTTCAAGCTGTCTGTGTGTTGCCCCCTTCCTCTACCACCCCACTACTCAAGTGTGCAGAGGGAAGAAGTGCTTGTTTTGGATCCTGTCCTAGATGATCTTTCATCATATCTCACTAGTACCCTGCTACCATCCCTGAGCTGATCTCCACCAGAAACATTTTAAGTCAGAAAGTTACCACTAGGGACCAATCAGGTAGCATAATGGATAGAGTGCCAGACCTGGAATAGGAAGGACCTGGGTTCAAAATTGGCCTCAGATACTTCCTAGTTGTATGACCCTGGCAAGCCACTTAACCCCAATTTTCCCAGGCTTTACCATTTCTTTGGACATCTACTATTCCATATAGAAGCTACAACAATTTGATTGTTGATACTTAAAACTGATACTTAGTATTTATTCTAAGACAAAAGGTAAAAGTGTAAAAATTGATTGATATTGGTATTAATTCTGAGTCAGAAGGTAAGGGGAAAATTGATATTTAGTACTGATTCTAAGACAGATAATAATAATTATAATGATAAGAATAATGATAATGATAAGAAAGGACAGACAAGGAGTTAATTTGGATCTCTTTCTTTCAATGGATTGATCCTCTAACAAAATAATCAAAAATATGGTGTCTCCCACTGCTCCAAAGAACTGGGTGTTGGTTTAGATGGCACTACTAAATTACATTACTCATCTACCTCACCTAGTTATCTGGGATTTCCCAGTAATCCATCCCTCTTCTAAATTTCTCTCTTTCTATTAAGGGTACCACCATCCCTCCCATCACCCAGCTTCATGGTTTAGAGTCATAGTGGCCTCCTTATTGTGCCTCATCATCCTTTGCCAATTAGTTGCCTAGTGTTATTGACTCTTTATCTCTCACATCTGCCCCCTTTTTCCATTCATCAATTTCAGATCCCCCATATATCAGACACCACATCACCCCTCACCTGAACTATTGCATAGCCTCGCAATTTCTTTCCTCTTCTCCAATCTTTCTTCCACTGAGCTGCCAAAGTATTATTCTTCAAGCATAGATATGATCCTGTAATTCCCCTGCTTACTTCCAATATGCAGTATAGACTCCTCTATTTAGAGTTTAAAGACCATGGCAATCTGGCTCCAAGTCTTTACAGTCTTATTAAACCCAACTTCCCTTCCCTTACTCTTTGGTCCAGCCAAATTGGTGTTCTTATTGTCCCTCACCCAACTCATTTGATCTCCCATTTCCATGAATTTGCACAGGATATATACAATGTCCTCCCTCCCCATCTCTGCTTCCCTCAAAGTTCAACTCAAGGGCCATCTCTTTTTTTCATTTTTTTAAACCCATACCTTCTATCTTAGAAACAATATTAAGTTTCAAGGCAGAAGAATGGTAAATACTAGGAAGTTGGGGTTAAGTGACTTGCCCAGGCTCACCCCTCTAGAAAGTGTCTGAGGCCAAATTTGAAGTCAGGACCTCCTGTCTTTAGCTCTGGCTATCTATCCACTGAGCAACCCAGCTTCCCTTCCAGGGCCATCTCTCAGATGAGGTCTTTCACAATCCCTCAAATTCTAACACTTCTCTACTCTCAAAGAATCATACACTTGCATTATATTTGTTTTATATAACAATATGTGTGTATATATGTATATACATATATATATATATGTTTTATTCCCCCTCCCTCAGAGAATTTAAGATCTTTGATACCAAGCTGAGAGCAAGTGGCCCAGTCAGTAGAATACTGGATATGAAATCAAGGAGACCTGAGCATAAATTCAGTTGCACCTGAACACCGTAATAGCACTTAGTTTTTAGGGTTGTTGGGAAGGTAAAATGAGACATCTGTAAAGCATTTTGCAAACCTTAGACCTTCTAAGGTCCCTTCCAACTCTGAATCTCTTATCATCCTGTGATGCTAGAAGAAAGTTTGCAACCTGTGCTAGAGAAAGGAGCTTCCCACGCCAGCTGTTTGTTATCCATGTATTTGTAGAAAAGAAGCATAACAGCTCTCACTACTCAGATCACAATATTTTCAGGAGAAAAGTATTCTACTAACTCAGGAGTGTCTCTGCAGCCCACATCAGGGAACATCCACTGCTAGCTCAGAAGAAAAGCAAGAGGAAAGCATCTCTGTTCAAAGCCCAAGTAAGGAATGAAGGGGAGAGCAGAAGAGAAGCCTTGGCAAAGCAGAAACAGCTCCTCTAGCTCTGGTTTTAATGGACTAGTCTGAGAATCCCATTGCATGCAGGTAATTCCAAAAGGGAACAGTCAATGACCAGACCAGATGCAAACAAGTAAACAGAGGCATTAACAATGCTGTTGCAAACAAAGACTCCATTTCCCCTGTTTTATCCAGCCTCTCCTGCCAGGCATTCCAGTCTCAACCGCAGCCTACAATCCCAGCTGATCCTCCATCATTCCCTGTTCCCCAGGGGAAGCACCGGGGCTTACTGGCTGCCCCCTCCCCTCCTCAGGCTGGCCTCCCCCAGTGATCAGCCCAGCAGATGAGACCAAGATGATGACACTTTTCCACAGGACAATGCATTTGCTTGTTTTTTTCACAGCTGGATTCCAGATGTGAATATTGCAGTAGGAACACTCCCCGCCTGTCCCTCCACATACACAAGAGTCAAATAACTCCATACAGAAGAGAAGCGACCAGATTTCACCAGCCTCTCTCCAGACACCTACAAAAGGTTAAGGCTGCCATCTTTTGCCTAACTCTCCTCATGTGTATGATTCTTGAGTGTTCTACACTCTTGGTGGCCTAGAGAGTGTGTTTATTAATTCTCAATGAGGAAGAAAGCTATCTAAAGGGAAAATGGGAATGAGAAATAAGACCTATCTTGGGTATATCTGGACAGAGCCATAGTGTTAGGGGCAGAATGATATGGTCAGCAGATCAGTCAACAAACATTGTCCAAGGAATCCCTGGGTTCAAATCTGGCCTCAGACACTTCCCCGCTGTGTGACCCTGGGCAAATCACTTAACCCCCATTGCCTAGACCTTACCACTCTTCTGCCTTGGAACCAATATACAGTATTGACTCCAAGACAGAAGGTAAGAGGTTAAAAAAACCCACTATTCCAGGCCCCATGACTATTATTTATATTATGAATGTATATGGAATAAATGATTTCACTTTATTCTCCCAAGCCATCCAATAAGTAAGACAAATGTTACCAGCATCACCATTTTGTGAATATAGAAAGAAACTGAGAAAAGCTAAAAAGAAAACCCCAACACATTGTTTACTATGTGCCAGGCACTGTGCTAAGTCCTGGGTACATAAAGAAAGTCAAAAAAGGCTAGACTGAGTCAGGAATTGAGTCAAGATTAATCCTACCTTTGCTCAACCAAATCACTTAACTCCCCTATGCTTCCATTTCCTCATCTGTATAATGGAAATCAAATCCACTTAGTGCCCATCTCACAAGGTTATTGTGAGGCTCAAATAAGGTAAATATGGGCACCGAACTTTGTTCATTTCAAAACATGGAGGCTGTCTGGCACAATGGAATAAGAGTTGGCTCTGGAATAAATGGATCTGGGTTCAAATCCAACCTCTGATATGTGGCCTTGGGAAAGTCACTTTAACTTAACAGGTCTCATATTCCTTCTTACCTGCAAATGAGAAGTTGAACTAGAGCAGAGGTGTCAAATAGCCATAGGTGGCCCCCAACAATCCCAAGTAGAGCACAAAATTAAATGTAATTGGGAAATATTTAAGAAAATAAGTAAAAACACAATAAAACATAGATATAATATTTGAAAACAAAGTCAATATGTGACTGAGATCCTTATGTGTGGTTCAGTGGCCCTTGATTACATTAGAATTTCATATCATGGGACCTAGTGATCCCTGAGATTCCTTCTGGATATAGATCTATAATCCTTTAAAAACATTAGCTGTTTGTGTTATTAAATAAAATGGCAGAGGAGGTAAAGTTGGTCTTTGAGATCTCTCATTTCCTCATCTTGGTACCTCTCTTCCCCTCCCACCATGATGTTTCATCCTCTAAAGACCTGATACTTTCATTTGGTTCCCTCTGTGGTACTCCATCTAGGTCTGGATGTTGCCATTATCCTCCCTAACAGTCTAATTACTAAAGGAAGAATAAGGAGAAGCACAAAAGACATCCTGTGCTATGTGTAGGAAATTGTGCTGGACCATTTCTTGGTGCCAAAGCTGCAGGAAAGAGCTGAATAGTTACAACTAATTACAATGAAGGTATTTAGGGGAAAGAGGGAAGGGACTGATATATTTAAATCCTTATATGGATTTAATAGAGTAAATGGTGACAGTGAATGGAGTGGGGGCTCAGCAAAAGCAGTGACCTGGAGTGTGTGCTAGGTTCAGGGCTGTCTCCCTTTCCTTTAAGATGTCCCTATGATGGGAGGCAGAGAGGACAGCTAAGTGGTTGTTACAGGGTGGGTTAAAAGAAGGGTTCAAGGGATCTCTTTACTTCTTGCCTTTTGCAAAGCTAATCCTTTACAACATGGTGGAACAGGAATCAAGACCATCCATCTGAGTTCAAATATGGCTTCAGCTTTACTCTCTGTGTGACCCTGGGCAAGACACTTAACCCTGCTTGCCTCAGTTTCTTCATCATTAAAATGAGCTGAAGAAGGAAATGGCAAACCACTGCAGTATCTTTGACAAAACAATCCCAGAAGAGTTGAACATGACTGGAAATAATTCAACAACAACAATAACGTGGTGAGAGGGGTGACTGGTCATTTGAGGTCATGCTCAAGCTACTTCAAAGCCCACCCACAAGACTAGAGGAGGAAGCTGTGGTCAGATCCAACCCAGAGCTTCAAATTTTAATTATAGCAGCCAGAGATACTCTTAGAACATCTGGTGCCCAGGGCAAGATTGGTGGCAGGGAAGAACCTGGAATCCACTGGAGAAGTCACTGCCAGGGAATGCAGGAAGGATGGCCTGGGCCAAGAATAGCCATAGAGGCAGTAAAAGAAGGCCTTGGGAAAAGCCTTCCAAGGTGCTAACACATGATGGGCATCAAATATGTGTTTGTTGAAATGAATTGGACTTTATAGATTAGAAAGAAAGAAAAAAAAAGGTCCAGAGGGGAAGGCTTGTTAATAGGTAATGCATGGTAGAACTAAGATTTGAACCCAGGTCTTCTGAATTGTACCTTTACTACTGGGATTCACATTCTACTAAGGTTCTCTCCAACTCTGAGAGCCTGTGGTGAATTCATTCTTGTATATAGCAAGCTTAAGTATCAATTTAATCCTTATATGGAATTTGAAATTCTAAGGAGATTTCAGGAATTGACAGGAAATCAGACCTGAGCCTGAATAACAGGGCTTAGAGAGGGGGTTCTTAAACCTGGAGTTCATGGATAGAGTTCAGATGGCTTATGAACTTGATTAGGAAAAAATACATCATAATTTTCATTAATCTTTTGGTTCCTTTATAATTCTGTGATTTTTAAAATGCTTTCAAAAACATTATTCTGAGAAGGGATCTGTAGATTTCAACAGCCTGCTAAAGGGTTCCATGATACAAAAAAAAAGGCTAAGGACCCTTAGGCTAAAGGAGGACTCAGAGAGACCTGTATTTCTCCATCCTGAAAAAAATGTTTTTCCCTGCATATTCAATGAGCTACATGGATATAGAAAAGGTCAATAAATCAAGATTTCATCTCAAGCCTTCCTGGGAAATCTTTTTCAGCTCCATTCTGGAGAAAATGGTTTCCAAAGTTGCTTATGAAGTGAAGAAAGCCAACAAGCTCATTGAATTTTAATTAAAAATCAGATTCTCCCAAAGCCACAAAAGACTGTGCCTAAAACTTCCCAGATGGGGTTAGCAGGACTCCTTCCACATGTTGATCTAACCAAACTGAGGAATGTCTCAGAAAACTGAATGCGTGACCCACACCAATAATAATGACATCAGTTCCCATTTCTATGGCACTTTAAGGTTGCTCAATGCATTTTGAGGTAGACTATCATTAATCCGACTTTATGAAGGTGGAAACTAAGACACCCAGAGAGGCTAAGGACTTTCTTGGGATAACTCAGAGCATTCATGGGGGGAAAAAAAACAAATAAAACCTTGGATTTTCTTGGGAAACAAACAAAACCTTGGATTTTCTTGCCTAGACTTTCTTACAGCATGCTTTTTTATGACTGGGAACCAACCTAAGACCACCAAATTCTGGTTTTGCCATTGTGCTCTCAATGATGGTGACCAGGGCAAATGCCAACCATCATCTGTCCACATTACCCAGCCCCCTATAGTGGTGTTCTCTGGACATTTTCATTGCTATGCTCTGGTACACCAGACACTATTAAATGTCTCTGGGTTCCCAGGCTTCTGACTGATGAACCTTCACCATGTCTAAATGCCATGCCTACTTTATACCCCCCTTCCACCTCTAGTTCTAGGAACTATAATCAAGCAAACACTACTGTACCTGGAATAAGTGTGCCACTCAGTTGTTTTAGGACTTCATTCACCATCCCCAGGTCTTTTTAGTCCAAAAACCCTTTTCCTCCCTATAATTATTGTCTTCCTTGATTAGAATATATGTTCTTTGAGGGCAGGGGACTGTCTTGATTTTTTTTTTTACTTGTATCCCCAGTAGTTAGTACAGTATCTGGCACAAAGTAAGCACTAAAATCTTTTTCATTTATTCATTGTTCCTCTACAAGTATTTTAATAAATGAGCTCCAAAATCCCTTTCAAAATCTATAATCTACAAAACTGTATCATATAGGCAGCAACCTTTTCTGCCCACTGATCTTGGTTCTAGAATTATATCATTTTGTCTTTAGAACAGCCTTGTTTAATTCACACTGAGATGAAGAAGACAAGAAACAGGAAGAGTGAGAAAGAGGAAGGAAGTGAAAAGGGAAAACATAGAAAAGAGAAGAAAAAATAGAAATAGTGGGGTGGGGTATAGAAGAAGATAAAAAGGAGAGAGAAAGAAACAAGAGATAAAGAGAGATAGAAATAAAAGGCGATCTCATTATATGGAGCTAGTATCTGTGGCTCCCTAGTTCCTAAAGAAGAAGAGAGAATCAACTTACCACATCCTGGCAAATCCAGAACCGTTTTGCCTTGGGGTGAGTTCTTTTGGAATCCTTTCTTGCATCCAAATTGTATAGCTGGAGATGTGTCAAAGTCACCTCCTCGGAGGAATCGTATGGTAGTGTCTGCTGGGAATATCTTAGAATCCAAATAAAGCTGGAAACCACCACTCTGAATCAACTTTGCAAAGCGTCCAACAAGGTCATTTCCCATGAAGGCCTTTTCTGTAAGAGACAATGATGTGAAAGGCTTTACTCTATTTCCATCTTTTACAGAAGGAAAGATACTTTAGGAGGCCTTTAAATCTATACCAGTCAAAATAACTACCCTTCCCCTTCTACCAAGGGAGACCAAAATGCTTATGCCTTTCCTAAGACACATGTGAAGTCAAACAGACACACACCTGCTGAATCTCATGGAAAACCAGACATTCCTCTGTAATTTTAACCACTATAAGAAGGAGAAAACCAAAGTACTGGCTGAGAGTAGATTTTGGTTAGCTATAGACATCAAGTCACATAATATCAAAACATAGAATCTAAAACTTAGAGAGGACTTTAATCGTGAGATATTAGAAGGGAAGGAAGAAAGAAGCATTAACTATCCTCCTACCATGTTTCAGGCACAGTGTTAAGCTCTTTACAACTATTATATAACAACAATAATAATAGCATTTTTAAAGATCCTACTATGTGCCAGGCTATAATGCTTAGCCTTTTCCTAATAACAACCTTGGGAGGCAGGTGCTATTACTACCTGTTTTACACACAAAGAAACCAAAGCAAAGAGAGATTTATTTTTTTTAATGACTTGCCCTGGGTCACTCAGCCATATGTCAGAAGTGGAACTTGAATCCAGGTGTTTCAGACTACATGCTGCCCGAAGGCATATAGCTGGTGTGGAGATTAAATTAACTCTCCCCTGCCTATTTTTAGATTTAATGGCACTTGAATGGGGGAGGTCTATGACCCATGCGTGTGCAATAGTAGGTGATGAATCAGAATCGACTGATTGCCCCCTGGGCAGTCCTAAGCAAAGCTTTAGCTATAATTGGTAGATGTAAAAGTGGGGGAAGGCATAGGAAGTGATGCAAAGAAGCGTCTTTAAAAAAGGAGTTACAACTTCCTGGGGGGAGTTCTTCTGGAGGCAGGTGAAGAATCTGCTTACTAGACCTGAGAACTTGGACTTGATGTGACTGTTCTTAAATCTCTCCCTTTGGACTGGCACATGGTGAGTGAAAAAGGCTGGCTCCTTCCCTGGATTTCTGAAGAGACTAGCCTCAGGAGAGAACTACCTTCTTGAGAAAGGCTCCCTACATCCCCGGACCCCCAGCTCAAGGCCACATCCCTCCAGCTAAGGACTAACTAGTCCTGCCTGGGTTGAGCCAGGGCAGGAACAAAATACTTAGTGTGTAGCCTAGATATCTTATCCTGTCCTCTCTCTGATTTTCTTACTTTCACTCTTTCAATATTTAATAAATAAATTATTAAAATAAATCTCTTTGGAATCAATTAAATTCCTGGTGACCCTATTCTTAAATAATCCAGTCCGACCTTTTATAAAACGTCTCACATTTCAACCCCTTACATCAATTAATGGTAAAAGCAAGATTGGATCCCAGGTCCCTCATATCCCAGTGTAGTACTCTGGTTAGAATAAGCACATTACCACCACAAAGGAAGACATCAGTTCAATATAAGAGGGATCTTGGTAAAAATCAGAGCTGTCTGAAAATGGAGTGGGTTGATTTCCCAGGCTTTATGTGGGAAATCTCTAATGTGGCAAGTGCAAAGCTTGTCCACAGGATAGTTGATAGGATAGCCCCTTCCATAAGGCTGACAACCTTTACTTGTGAGTTATCAAATAAATAAAAGGAAGAATGAGCTTCCCACCAGTTGAGGGCTTCCAGCAGAAGCTAGATCATGACTTCCCAAGGATGTTGCATAGAGAATTCTTGGAATGAGCAAGGACAAGAGTACCTCTGACCCTCCCAACTCCCAGATTGTATAGATACAATAACTATCATGAAAAGAAGCATAAACCCACATATATCATCAACATTTCTACATATTTCCAACACATCTCAGCAGCAAGAGTTAGAAAGAGAAATTCCATTTAAAATCACCCTAGACAATATAAAATGCTGAAGAATCTATCTGCCAAGACAAACATAGAAACTATATGAACACAACTATAAAACACTCTTCACACAATTAAAACTAGATTTAAACAATTGGAAAAAACATTAATTGCTCATGGGTATGACAAGCTAAAATAATAAAAATGATAATCCTACCCAAATTAATTTACTTGTTTATTGCCATACCTATCAAACTAACATACCAAGAAACTTTTTTACTGAATTAGAAAAAGAAACAAAACTATAACAAAGTTCATTTGGAAGAACAAAAGATCAAGAATATCAAAGGAAATGATGAAAAATGTGAAGGAAGGGGGCCTAGCAGTACCAGATCTTAAACTATACTATAAAGCAGTAGTCCCCAAAATAATATGGTACCAGTTAAGAGACAGAAGGGAGGATCAGTGGAATAGACTTGGGGTAAATGATCTCAGCAAGATAGTGTATGATAAACCCAAAGATCCTAGCTTCTGGGACAAAAATCCACTATTTGACAAAAAACTGCTGGGAAAATTGGAAAACAGTATGGAAGAGATTAGGTTTAGATCAACATCTCACATCCTACACCAAGATAAACTCAGAATGAGTGAATTACTTGAATATAAAAAGGAAACTATAAGTAAATTAGGTGAACACAGAATGGTATACCTTTTAGATCTTTGGGAAAGGAAAGATTTCAAGACCAAGCAAGAGAAAAAATTACAAAATGTGAAATAAATAATTTTGATTACCTTAAATTTAAAAAAATTTTGTACAAACAAATCCAATGCAACCAAAATTAGAAGGGAAGCAACAAATTGGGGGGGAAATCTTTATAACAAAAGCCTCTGACAAAGCTACTCAAATTTATAAGGAGCTAAATCAATTGTACAAAACAATCAAGCCATTCCCCAATTGATAAATGACGGGGCATCAATAGGCAATTTTCAGATAAAGAAATAAAAACTATCAATAAGCATATGTAAAAGGGTTCTAAATCTCTTATAATTGAGGTACCACTTCACACTTAGCAGATTGGCTAACATGACAGCAAAGTAATAAATGTTGGAGGGGATGTGGCAAAATTGGGACATTAATGCATTGCTGGTGGAGTTGTGAATTGATCCAACTATTCTAGATGACAATTTGGAACTATGCCCAAAGAGCTTTAAAAGACTGTCTGCCCTTTGATCCAGCCATAGCACTGCTGGGTTTATACCCCAAAGAGATCATAAGGATAAAAGACCTGTACAAAAATATTTATAGCCACACTCTTTGTGGTTGCAAAAAAAAATGAGGGGATGCCCTTTGATTGGGGAATGGCTGAACAAATTGTGGTATCTGTTGGTGATAGAATACTATTGTGCTCAAAGGAATAATGAACTGGAGGGATTCCATGTGAACTAGAACAACCTCCAGGAACTGATGCAGAGCGAAAGGAGCAGAACCAGGACAACATTGTACACAGAGACAGATACACAGTGGCACAATAGAATATAATGGAGTTCTTTAGTAGCAACAATGCAATGATCCAAGACATTTCTGAGGGACTTATGAGAAAGAATGCTACCCACATCCAGAGAAAGAACTGTGGGAACAGAAATGTAGAAGAAAAACTGCTTGATCATTTGGGTCAATGGGGATATGATTGAGGTTATAAACCCTAAATGATCATTCTAGTGCAATTATCAATAACATGGAAATAGGTCTTGATCAGTGACACATGTAAAACCCAGTGGAACTGCATGTTATTTATGAGAGGGGGTGAGAGGAGGGGAGGGAAAGAACATGAATCATGTAACCATGGAAAATTTTTCTTAATAAAAATTTTTAAAAAGAAAACATTATTGGAAAATATTTACATGATTACTCATATAAAATCTATATCAGATTGTTTACTGCCTCAGAGGGAGGAGGGGAGAGAAGGAAAAAGGGTCAGAAGAAGGGAGAGTATTTGAAATTCAAAATTTTTAAAATGAATGTTTAAAAATTGCTTTTACATGTAATAGAGGTAAAATAATTTTTTAAATGGTAAAAAAAAATTAAAAGAAGCAAAAAAGAGAGAATTTTGTAGTGCATATTTAGGAGAAATTGGATGCTAGAAGAAGCATTATAGACCAGTGGGTAAGTCAAGAGTTCTACGAAAGGTCTTTTAAATTCCTCACTTGCAGCTACAAAGTCCACTGGTTCGTCCATGCCTACACTATTAGACCTTATCAAGAAGCATTTGTTGTCTATGATTAATAAGGTGATATCCCTCTGTAGTCTGTCCTAGTCACATCATATCTGATTTACAGTGTTCAGATAATTGCTAAATTTCAGGAAGGACATTGTTTAGGGGTGGAGAATCTGGAAAAAGACATGTCTGATGGTGAAAAGCCATAAATTGATGCCATTTGAGGATCTGCTAAGGCATTGACATGTTTAGGTTGAAGAAGTGGGGTAATGGGGTGGGAGGGAACAAATAATTTTCAGCACCTACTTAACTTTTATGATTTGATCCTCACAATAATCCTGTTAGATAGGTACTGCCATTACCCCCATTTTACAGTTAAGAAAATTGAGGCAGATAGAGATAAAGTGAATTGCTGGGGTCATATAGATGAAAAGTATCTGGGACTAGATTTGAATTCAGATCATCCTGGATGTAGTCCCAGTACACTAATCACTGTGTCACCTCTATATCTTCCAGCATTTGAGAGCCTGTCATGTAGAAGAAAATTTAGCCTTATTCTGCTTAGTTTTCAAAGGGTGGAATTAAGAAAAATGGAGAGAAGTTGTAGAGAGCCAAATTTTGATTTGATAAAATGAAAAATTTTCTAATAATTAGAGCCATCAAAAAAGTGATTAGTACAGATAGGTGGCACAGTGGATAGAATGTTGGTCCTAGAGTCCAGAAGTCCACTTTACGGGGGTTCAGATCTGACCTCAGACACTTACTAGCTGTGTGACCATGGGCAAGTCAATTAATTCTTTTTGCCTTGGTTTTCTCATCTCTAAAAGGAGCTGGAGAAGGAAATGGCAAACCACTTCATTTTCTTTAACAAGAAAACCCCAGAATGGATCATGAAGAGTAACATAGGAACAAAAGCAGAATGGATTGCTTAGGGGTGGAATAAGTTTTCCCCCACTGGAAGTATTCAAGCATAGGTGGGGTGGTCACTTGCAAGGGGCACCTTAGAAGGGAATCTTGGTATAACACACAGTGTATGGCACACAGTAGGTACTTAATAAGTGATGGCTGATTTCATTAATCAATTTGTCAGATACAGATTTGACTAGATGCTGTTCAGCTTTCTCCTTCTGAAATTGTGTTGGCCATCCTTAAGTAAGGCCATATTGTCCTTAAAACTAAACAACTTAATCAAGTTCTCCAGCTGTCCAACTGGAAACATTTACAGGAAAAAATAGATAAGTACTATATCAACAGTTGGGTTGGCTCACAGGTATAAAATATACATTCGTGTTACTGCAAGCCAATTTAAAACTGTAATATAACCAAAACCCACTGAAGTTGTTTTTGCCCAAAATAGCTATGTAAATAAAGCCAGGCATAAACAGTTTACTTTATCCTAACTTAAAACATTTCTAAAATTGTCTAAGAATGTGCCTGATGGGGAAGGGAAGTTGATCCTGTCTATGATAGTTAATGAGAGATCTCTCCCTACAAAAGTAACTAACGGGCTAATAGCTTAGGCCCATGCATTTTTCCAGATGACTAATACCGTAGAGAACATGGAAGGAAGGGGACAGATTTGACCTACTGGATTATGTTCTCATAACTCGATAATCTCAGTATCTCCAGAAATGAGAGAAAAGTGAATTTGCTCCATATTCTCACCACTTACTTTATGTCAATACCCCCAAACCTTCTATTACAAATGAAAAAAAGTATGAAATCCATGAGGACAAGGACTCTTTATCCTCTCTACTCTGGAACTGAGCACAATATTTCATAAATATTAGATGCTTAATAAATATTTCTTGAAATAGAAGTTGAAATTTACCACAAAAGTTAGTTTTGGCTGTTATTGTGGAAAAGAGGTACTTTTACAAAGGGATGAATCTGTTGTTCATAGCAGATGGAACAATAATAATGGACAATGGAGAGAAAGGAGGTGCTTATTTTGAAAAGAACAGAACAAAAATGATTAAAAGAGATTAAAATACAGGATGGAGAGGGGCACAAGAAGAGAACACCATGCTGTCCTTGCTGCATTATAGTCACTGAGCCCATATGAGCCACATCCCAGAATATAATAAACCACCAGCAGGTATTTGGTGGCATCTAAATTACTTTGGACAAGCAATGATTTTGAAATGGTTTCATTCTGTCACAGCAATGAACATACTTATATGCTTCTATTGATACTAGGCTAACTCACAACACATAGCCTTAGCAACAGGACTTCATACTGGATTTCCTTCCCCAACTTGAGTTAATTCTCTTTCAGATGAGTGCTGGATTTCCTGTCATATACACGTGTTTTGTTGTTCTCTTTGCTTGTGTTTTTAATTTTATGGTTTTAAAAAATGGGTGTTATTCTGAGAAAACATATAAACCTGGTAGCTCTTTTTAAAATACCATTTACAATACATAGATAGCTCAGTGTATAAAGCACCAGACCTGGAGGCAGGTAGTCTTGGGTTCAAATGTGGTCTCAGACACTTCTTAGCTGTGTAACCTTGGGCAACAACCCCAATTTCTTAGCCCTTAACACTCTTCTGCCTTGGAACCAATACTTGATATCTATTCTAAAACAAAAGGTAAAGATTTTTAAGACATTGAATTCAATAACTGTTGAAGATATTATTAATCTAGACAAGTCAAGTATTTTGAGAATTATTCAGTGCCACAATGAATAAGTATGTTTCCCCAAAGTGCAAGAAACATAGTTGAGAATGAAAAACAAGTCCAAGAACAAATAAATCCTACCGCAAATCAGCCTAAGTAATCCTCAGAAACCTGTTGAATTCGTCTTCCTGAGTCCAGGACTGGCAATCTATCCACTGTGCAATCTAACTGCCCATACATAGCTAGATGAATATAGGCTGAAGGAAACTGGATCCCCCCCCCCTTTTTTAATTTTAAAAAAGAAAAGATTTAGTGAGGTCATGGTAGTTGTCTTCAAGCATGTGAAAGATTATGATGTTAACAAGAACTAACATTTGTAGATTTGTCAACTCATTTATTTGATTATGAGGTGAGAGACAGAAAAGAATTAAAGCTGATTCCAAAGTTACAAGATGGGGTAGCTGGAAAGATGGTGATATCTGTAACAGAGGTAGAAAAATTAAAAGAAGGAGATGGTTTAGGCTGGAAGATGATAGCTTCAACTTTAGACATGATGAGTTTATTGTTATCTAGGGCTTGAAATTTTCCTAAAATTCCATGAGCTTTTGAATCCTCACTAAAGTCCTATCAAACAAATCCATCTCCTCTTATTGAGGTTCAACATGCCACCATTTTTTATTTGCTTGCTTGGTTAGTTGCTTGGAAAAAGATCTGAAGGGTACAATGGATAGAGTATGGGACTTGGAGACAGGGAAACTCATCTTCATGGTCTCTGACACTAGCTAAGCTATGTGATTCTGGGAAAGTCACTTAACCCTTGTTGCCTCAATTCCTCAAATATAAAATGAACTGGAGAAGGAAATGGCAAACCACGCCAGTATCTTTGCCAAGAAAACCCCAAATGGGCCCATGAAGAGTAAGAAATGATTGAAACATCTGAATAATGACAATAAAAAGATCCAAAGAGTTGCTGGTCAAGATTAAGATTAAGCCTGGAAATTCCTTCCCAGGGCAGTGGAGCTAAGCCATAATGAAGAATGCTTTTGTTAAAAATTGGAGTATTACAAACAAACTTATACAATTGCTCAACCTGACAATGACCCTATAAGTCTGAGAAATTATCTAGTCTTGCATGGCTGATATGTATAACTCTTCAAATTTTGCAAGCTCCTTTAGATATCTTACTTGATCTTTGCAACAACCTTATGATGAAGATTTAATTATTATCCCCCTTTTCAAATGAGAAAACTATTTAAGGTTATTTCAGTAGCTTGCCCAGACTCATACAGGTACTAAGTAGTCTGAAGCAGGATTCAAACCCAAGGCACCTGACTCTTGTCACTATACACTGCTTCAGTCAGTAGCATGAGCGACCTTTTACACCATCACTAGATTGACCTTGGATACATGGAGAAAATATTGGCCCCTGGGACAACCAATCCATGAGTCAATTGTAAACATTTGCTAAGCACCTACTACACACCAAGTATTAGTGCTAGGACAACAAAGATAAAAGCACACTTGTTTCCCAAAGAAGTTCCCAAGGAGCTCCTATCCCATCAATAGAAATATCAATAAAATAGAAACAAAGGAATTTTGAATTGGAGGGCACCAGCATTCAGGGAAACCAGACACATTTTTTTCACATACAAAATGCTGTTTGAGCTGAGCTATTTAGGAAATTGGGGATCCTCAAGCCAAACCAATAAGTACCTAAAAAAAATAAAACTAGAGAATTTGTAGAATGGAGTAGAGATGGAGTGGGCTAAGACAGGAGATATCATAGAGATAGATCCATAAGGATCTGTGATTTAATTAATGTGGGTAACTCCCAATGTGAAAACTCCCAACACCAGTACACAATGGTAGCTTTTCTGAAATATAAAGTTTTGATGAGTTTGATGATATAAAATATCTCTCATATAAATTTATATATAAAATTATTTTATATATATAAAATTTATATATATATATATATATAATTTCTCAAATATAAAGTTTGATGAGATTTTCCTGATCACACAACTAGCATGCATCAGATTCAAGGTTCAAACACATATTTTCCCAACTCTTAAGATCAACCCTCTATATACTGGTCATATTATTGCTTCTAAGAAGATATTAATTAAATAATCCAAAAGAATAAGGTTTTCAACATTCATTGTTAATATACAACAGAGACACTGAAAATTCAAATATTTTATAGACTGAATATGTCAGAGATGTCCAGTACTGATAATAAAATTTCTTTCAATTATAACACCCCTACCTACCACATAAGGCTCTTGTTCCCATGCTACAGATGAGAAAACAGGTTTAAAATTGATGAAATCACTTACATAAGGTTGTAGAACCACTAAGTTACAGAGCCTGGACTAGAGCCCCAGACTTTAGAATCTTGGTCCAGTCTTCTCTCCCTTCCTACCTCACAGAGTTACTGAAAGGAAGGCGCTTCAAAAAATGTTAGTGTTCCATAATTGTGTTATTATTGTTACTATTTCTACCACACTCCATGTTGTCTGTCATGTAGCACAAGAACAGTATTCTAAATGACTCTGGGGAACGTTTGCTGTGAATGGAGTCATGATGTTTGTATAAAGTGGGTGAACTGAGGCAGGAGGAAAAGCATCTTAATTTCAAAATCATATCTATTTTTAACAGCTGCATGAAGGAACCAAAAACAGAGTTCAGTCATTAAGGGAAACTAACAATATTTTGAGCACATTGCTCATGTTTCAAGGTCCCCATTACAGAGGGAAACCGCATTCTCCCACCACAAGATGCTCCCTCGTGTCTCCAGTTTGGGGTACCACAGGTCAGCTTTCATGAAGAATTTATTTTCTCATGAGTTAGAACACATCTACAAGAGGCTGTTATTCCCCAAGATATAAAACTAGTTATTTACTGTACTTATTATAAATTGGCCAAGGGAAGAACATGAATACGTGAACAGCAGTGTAGTGTATCGGAAAAAAAAAAACTTTGAATTGAAAATCAGGAGACTCTGGTGCTCAGTGTTAGTTCCCAAGTCAATTCACATCTGAAAGCTTCAGTTTTCTCATCCTTAAAAGGAAAGGTTGAATGATCACTAGGTGATTTCTAAAGCTCTCTCTATCTCGAAAATTCTGTGTTTGAGATTTTAACATTCTGTATTCAAAGGTCTCTTCCAGGTCTAAAAGTCTATCTTCTAAGGTTCTTTCCAGCTTCAACATTCCATATTTTATGTTCCATATTTTAAGAAGATTATAGGTAGTATAGTAGATAGAGCGCCAGACCTGGAGTCAGGAAGATTTGAGTTCAAATCCAGTCTCAGACATTTACTAACGATATGATTCTGGATGAGTTACTTAACCTTGTTTGCCTCCATTTCCTCATTTGTAAGAAGATCTGGAGAAAGAAATGGCAAACCACTCTAGTATACTTGCCAAGAAAATCCAAAATAGTCTCCTCCAGGAGTTATATGAAACTGAAACAAACACCAACAATTCTATGTTCTGATGTTCTATTTTGTGAAGTCCCTTCCCAATCTTAACATTCTATATTTTGTGTTTTTATATACCACTCTAACATTCAACATGCTATGGTCCCTTCCAACGTTCATGCTCCATATTCTGTGTTCTAATGTTCTGTATTCTGAGGCTCCTTCTAGTTCTACTATTCTTTATTTCAAATTTTCACATACCAGCTCTAAGACTTTTTCTAAAATCCCTTCCAGCTCTGGAATGCCCTGATCTGTGTCCTGATATTCTACATCTCAAAGCCCTGTCCAAATCTCCTAGTCTATGATTCTATGTTTTTATGTGGGCTGAGAAATATTTAGCATATAAAATTCCTGAGGCTAAGGCATAAAGTGAATTTATTTAATCTTTGTGCCTCACAGCAGCCATAAAACAACTCAGAATAGCTTGCATTTCAGAATGCACTTTAAAGCGACATAGTCATTCCAGTTAAATTTAGCCCATGTTGTCTGTGATGTGATATTTAGAGTATAATTACCAAATCATACAGTGTGAGACTCAACCCTAAAGGGACTCAACCCTGGGCAATGGAATTTGAGATTAAGATACTCATTTGCAATCTGAGAGAAACTCTTCTCCATATCATCTTTGCTTCATGTTGGGCACTGTTTCAACTAATCACAAATAATTAGAGGGATTAAGGAATAAGATATGAGGTATCTTGATTTCAGGAAGCAATTCGGTAAAATTTTTCATACTATCCTTGTGACCCAGATGGAAAATGTGGATGCCATATTAGTATGATATATTTGCAACCAGATGTGACTTTTAAAAAAATCTAATCTCTTACCTTCCATCCTAGAATCAATACTGGGAATTATTTCTAAGGAAGAAGAGCAGTAAGAGGTAGGCAAAGGGAGTTAAGTGATTTGCCCAGGTTCACACAGCTAGGAAATGTCTGAAGGCAGATTAGAAGCCAGGACCTCTCATCTCTAGCCCTGGATCTCAATCCACTGAGCCCCCATCTAGCTGCCCCAAGCCCTTTTTTTAATCAATGGATTAGTGTCAATATGGAGCCAAGGCTCTATCTCTAGTCTAAGACTTTCACCATGACCACGTTCTACTCAACAATTTTGTAAATTATGTAGATAAAAGATGAGATTCATACCCTTACCAGTCAGGAGGGAAGCTAAGACATTAAACAGTAGAAAGAGTGTTCCAAAACGTCCACTGCACAAGTAGGGAAGATAGGAGAGAAAATACTTAGGTAGTTCATTAAAAGGGCACTTTAGGGGGCAGCTAGGCAGCAAGTGGACAACTTATAAAAATAGAATGAAATGCTGTAATAGCAAACTCTTCATAGCTAAGAGGCAACTGGTGGGTAGCAAGGATATAAAGATGAACCTGGAGTCTAGAAGATCAGAGTTCAAATTCAGCTGCAGAAGCATACTGTCTGTGTGAACTTGAGCAAGTCACTTAACCTGTTTTCTTCAGTTTCTTCCCCTCTAAAATAGGGGTGATAACAGCACCTCCTTTGTAGGGTTGTTATGAGAATCAAATGAGTTATCTGTCATGTGCTAACACATTTCCTAGTTCATAGTAGGTGCTATATAAAGATTATTCCCTTCCTCTTTCCACTGTAGAAGTTCAAGCAGAAACAGGAGGAACTCTGTTGAAGCTAATGAAGCTACTGTAGAGATGATGCTTCAGAGGCCAGAATAATCTATTAATTTATTAAATGTCCTTCCAATAGTAAGATTCTAAGCTGAATTTAACTACTACTAAACACTCTGTTATGCAATAAGGTCTCAAACATTCTATGATTTCTAGTTTCTTTCTATCTTCCCCACATGCATTCATTTTTGTTTGAGTTTTGTTTATTTGTTCATTTTTTGATCAGGTGTGATTTCATTAACATAGAGATGTCTCAGTGAGAAAACTTCTTCTATCACTGCAAAATGACATCTATAACTGGCATACCCATTGTGACACAGTTGGTACCCATCAGTATCAGAACTTGAACTACTACTAACAATAATGATAACATACATTTATACAGTACTTTAATGTTTGCAAAACACTTTACAGCCATTACCTCAGTTGAGTCTTGCACAGTGATAGGTGCTATTATTATCTCCATTTTGGAGTTGAGAAAATTGAGGCAGGCAGCTTAAATGGCTTGCTCAGGGACATACAGCTCCTAAGTATCTAAGGCTGGATTTGAACTCAAACCCTCCTGCCCCCAGGTCCAGCACTTTGGCTACTGAGAGTAGTTTCTTCTCCTAAAGTTGGCCCCCTGTCTACTGTACCATCTATAACTTGCCCTTAAACAAAAATATATAAATCTAGCTCATTTAAAAAGATACAGCATCACTTGAACCCACTAAGGCATGAAGAGAGCATACCAATATCATGGAAGTCAGGAAAAGAGGTTGCTGGGATGTCCTCTAGCTGGGAGCTCCATGTAACGTTCACTCCTAGGCGCTCCCCAGTCAGACACTCCACCTGCACCGTAGAGTCATCGCAGACGGGAAAAGAGAAAACAGCCCCAAATGTGTTCCCCTGGACCAAGACAAAAAATCCTTCAGGTTAAGGGGGAGACTTCTGTCACTAGAATCGTGGCTACATAATTTCAATACATTTCATTCTATTAATATATAATATATATAGATTCTATGATGACGGCAAAGTATGTGCCCTAGGTGTAATGATGAATAGCAAATATAAATAATATAGAAAGTCTGTGACTTCTTTGTCCTTTTCCAATGACCTTAGCATTATGACTTAATTAAGTGAAAAAGCAAAGATTTAGAGGTAGAAGGGTCATCAGAGGCCATCTAATCCAAAATCCTTGTTTTATAGGCAAGGAAACTGAAACTCAGGGAGGGAGGTTTTGTGGCTTGTCCAAACACCCAAGATGGCAGGTTTGGGAAGTAAGACTTGAATCCAGAACATCTGAATTCTAGGATCAGTGTTCCTTCCACCATAGCATTTCTGCCTTAATAGAGAAGTTTGAATCAATAGTATGGGGATTGGTCAATGTGGTACAGTAGAAACCAGGTCTTAAGACTTTTCAATGATTGTTTTAAAGACATTAGAAAGCCCACCCCCTTACTCATCTGCCAGTGTGTATGAGGCATATAGCAATAGGAATCCAAAGCCCTGAGTGCAAGATAAACCGTGTTTAGGGATAGAAGAATAACCTAATTTATCTGGATCATAATATGAATGAAAGGGGAGTAATGGGAGATAAGGCAAAAACAAATGTTGAGGTCAGGTCATAGAGAGCCTTGAATGTTCAATTCAGAAATTTGTACTTTATCCTATAAGCAATGGAGAGTCACTGGAGATTTCTGAGCAGAGATTTCATCACCATTCTGTCCGTAGCTCCCAGATTACTAGTGCTAAGTTCCCCATCTCCTGGGGACTTCCTTTCCACATATCATGAGAAATTTTTGGTCAGTCATTATCCACATGGATGAAAAAACTGAAAAAGGGAATCAAATAGTATAGCTAGCATGTTAAGGAAAATGCCTGATGGGTCTAAGACAGAGGTGAGGCTTTTTTTATATTCCTATACACATTAGTCAGAGCTCACAAAAAGTTATTTTGATTCATGATTCCTCAAAGACTGTACTCAATGAGAAATTAAATGATGTATCCATGGCCATAGAAATAATATTGTCAGAGGAAGGACTTGAACCCAGAACCTTCTGACTTCATAGGCCTTCTAGCCACTGAATCATACTGCTTTCAGAAAATGTATGGTGGGTGCTCAATAAATGTTTATTGCACAATCTAACAGTACAAGACACACAGCAGAAACACAGCAGATGTTTCATAGAATTGTGTTGAAATGGATGGATGAATGCATGAATGCATGAATGAATTCAAGAATAAATGAATCAATGCATGAAGTATAATTATTATCTGACCTTCCTTGGTTAGAGGGTAGTTGGCTGTAGTGTATGGACTACTAGATCATATGTCAAGTATTATCGAGTAACAAGTGAATTTAATAAAATTCCAGGGCTCTGAAACTCAGCCGTAGATTCCTTAGAAAGAGTGTATTTCTAGTAACAGAGCAATAATTTAGCTACAATTCAACACATGTAAACTTTAAACAGGAAAACAAATGATGTGGGAAATGATTAGAACATGTGGGCTCTGGAGGACAAGCAGCAAATAAAGAAGTAGATAATGAAAGATCCTAATTAGGACCCAACCAGATGTTTCTTATTCCTTTCCTCACTCCTGTCTGGCTTTGCTCAGTTCTGGGATTCTGCCTTGTAACAGCATTGTTTGGGACTGGGGGACCAAGGCAGCTGTTCCCTTCATTCCATTGTTCTGGTCCTACATTTGACCTACCTCACATCCTGTGGAGTAAGCATTTTACAGAACTTAAGTGTCTATGTAAGTGCGAGTAACAGTATTAGTGCTAGTCTGATGAGCAGCAGGAATTGTAGAGAGAGCCTGGAAATGGATACAGGGCTTGTTTTGGAGTCAGGAAAATCTGGGTTCAAATGGCACCTCATATGCTTATTAATGGTGTAACTGGAGGCAGGTCAGCCTCTCTGAACCTCAGTTTTAGCAGCTATAAAATGAGAATAATGATGGCATCTATTTCACAGAGCTGCTGTGAGGATGAAGGTCAAATAAGACAATGTGAATAAAGCTCTTTATCAAATCTTAAACCTCTATACAAAACCTATATTAGTACTGATAACTGTTATAGTATATGGATCTTTAGAAGACAGTATGGCATAGTAGACAGAGGGTGGGATTTGGAGTCAGAAAAACCTGAATTCAGAGGTTGCTACTGATACGTATAATGATCATGGGCAAGTCACTCAGCTTCACAGTGACCGAGCAACTATGGTGAAGACCTGCAGTGGAGGAAAACATTTCCAGATGAGAAAACCCTCAACAAATTAAATCCTAGGTTTTTTATCATGTATGTACATATTTCAGTGATGTTAATCATCATCATGATCAACACTTTCAATCCTATAGCACCGACAATTATATAGATATAGATATATAAATCTCTAGCTACAGATACACATATATGTGTATCTATGCATATGCCTATATTTGCTATGTGCACACATATATGTATATGCTTACATGTATTGTCTTTATATATGGCAAAACAAGATTTAATCAAGCAACTGTGATATAATTTAGCTCTGAACTCTGCTACCAATAGGATCATGAATTGCTTTGGGCCAACAGTACTCTTTTTGCCCCATCAGAAGGAAGGAAGGAAGGAAGGAAGGAAGGAAGGAAGGAAGGAAGGAAGGGAGGAAGAGAGGAAGAGAGGAAGAGAGGAAGAGAGGAAGAGAGGAAGAGAGGAAGAGAGGAAGAGAGGAAGAGAGGAAGAGAGGAAGAGAGGAAGAGAGAAAGAGAGGAAGAGAGGAAGAGAGGAAGAAAGGAAGAAAGGAAGAAAGAAAGAAAGAAAGAAAGAAAGAAAGAAAGAAAGAAAGAAAGAAAGAAAGAAAGAAAGAAAGAAAGAAAGAAAGAAAGAAAGAAAGAAAGAAAGAAAGAAAGAAAGAAAAGAAAGAAAGAAAGAAAGAAAGAAAGAAAGAAAGAAAGAAAGAAAGAAAGAAAGAAGGAAGGAAGGAAGGAAGGAAGGAAGGAAGGAAGGAAGGAAGGAAGGGAGGGAGGGAGGGAGGGAGGGAGGGAGGAAAGGAGGAAGGGAGGGAGGAAGGGAGGGAGGAAGGGAGGGAGGAAGAAAGAAAGAAAGAAAGAGAGAGAGAAAGAAAGAGAGAAAGAGAGAAAGAAAGAAAGAAAGAAAGAAAGAAAGAAAGAAAGAAAGAAAGAAAGAAAGAAAGAAAGAAAGAAAGAAAGAAAGAAAGAAAGAAAGAAAGAAAGAAAGAAAGAAAGAAAAGAAAGAAAGAAAGAAAGAAAGAAAGAAGAAAGAAAGAAGTAAGAAGGAAGGAAGGAAGGAAGGAAGGAAGGAAGGAAGGAAGGAAGGAAGGAAGGAAGGAAGGAAGGAAGGAAGGAAGGAAGGGAGGAAGGAAGGGAGGGAGGGAGGGAGGGAGGGATGGAGGGAGGGAGGGAGGGAGGAAGGGAGGGAGGAAAGGAGGAAGGGAGGGAGGAAGGAAGGAAGGAAGGAAGGAAGGGAGGGAGGGAGGGAGGGAGGGATGGAGGGAGGGAGGGAGGGAGGAAGGGAGGGAGGAAAGGAGGAAGGGAGGGAGGAAGGGAGGGAGGAAGGGAGGGAGGAAGAAAGAAATAAAGAAAGAGAGAGAGAAAGAAAGAGAGAAAGAGAGAAAGAGAGAAAGAGAGAAAGAGAGAAAGAGAGAAAGAGAGAAAGAGAGAAAGAGAGAAAGAAAGAAAGAAAGAAAGAAAGAAAGAAAGAAAGAAAGAAAGAAAGAAAGAAAGAAAGAAAGAAAGAAAGAAAGAAAGAAAGAAAGAAAAAGAAAGATACATACATACATACAAGTAGATGGATGGATGGATAGGTAGATTTAGCTAGAGAGAGAAAACAAGATTTCCAGTTAGACCTTGGGCATTAGCAAATGGGATAGTATCCCCGCACATTCCAATATGGTTATAGTTATGCTATGATGCCCAAAATGTATTAATTACTCTGACCATTTACAGAGTTTTTTTAATCAAACAATGTCCTTTTACAATAATGTTCATTTCTGATATAAAATATCCCATTTTATGGCATTTAAAAATTGTAGTGTTTGTCTCACCACAACCCTATGAGTTTTCTAGTAAATGTATTATGATCATCCTCATTTCACTGATGAAGAAATTAAAGTTTCGGTGAAGTGAATTGTCCTGGGTCTTATGTCTAGTAAGAGTTGAGGGTGGTATGTGAAATCATATCTCCTCACTGCTAGACCAACACTATTTCTGTTATTCTAGGTTGTCTCTTAATTGAATAAAGTGCTTTCTTTATTTGTTTTCTTCCCTCAAAGTAATCAGACACACTCTTCATAATCACCAGTTACCTCAGGTAATGGAGATTTTTTCCAAATTTCCATGTGGAAAAAATGCTGACCCTCCAACGTGAATGGTGTCAGTGGTTAGGTGGGTACATAACACTTTTTGCCTGATTGGTTCATGTCACAGGTTGAGGGCCGTTCAGCTCTCATTCCTGCTCAGGCATGGGAATTACCTGAATCTGGCAGAATCCTCGGGCCTTTAGTTCATCCAGTATAAAACTTTGGAAAGCCTGGAGTAAGCCAGAGTAGTCAGAACTGCACATCTTCCCTGGGGGAAGCTGAAGATGGAACTGTACTTGGGTTTGCACGGTCTGCAACAATTGGAGCTCTGCAAGCACATTAGAAGGAGTAACCCATCAGCATGGTAACTCAAGAATGTTTTGCTTTCTAGAAATAACTTTCCTTCAGTTACCTTGGAAACTAAGAGAAGAATAAGAATAGCATTAGATATGAAAAGACCTGGAATGGGTGCAACCAGCACTGGTAGAAAGAATTCCTATATGAAAGATAGTGATAAAAATCCTAGGCATTATTCTAAGGAAATAATGCTGCTTGATCCAGAGAGAAGATTTTGGGGGGATTTTATGGCTATTTTAAAGTACATAAATGGGGAGTCTTAAGGGGAAAAGATCAGAGTTCTTATCCTGGGTCTCAAAGAGCAAAATTAGTAATCACAAGTGAAGATATATAAGAAAATAGACTTAAGAAGACTGTTAAGAAGAAACTCCCTAACAATTAGAGCTGTCCAATAGTGAAATGGACAGATTCCAAAAGTTGTGAGTTTCCATTGCTGAAGGTCTTCAAGAAGAGGTGGTTGACCAATTCTCAGGGATGATGTACAAGGAACTGACACTCTTTCAGCTCCATGACACCTGAGATTCGCATCCTGCATGATTCTTATCAATATGTTCCCACAAATCAGCTACAGCATTTGGAGCCCCTCCCTTAGGTGAATAATCGATTACTCCAAAAGAAATTATAATCTAATGGAGAAAATGAGACTTGTACGGAAGTGCTAAAAGAATAAAAGGAAATATGTTTTCATAAAAAAATGTATAAATATAATCAGCCTAAGGTTTCCTAATTCTCTATATTCTATGCTCTCATCAATCCTTATTCCTATGGAAGTTTTTCTTCCCACTCCAGGCAATCTCAGAATTTCATAGTTAAAGGACACCTCAGAAGCCATCTAGTCCAACTCCACCCATGCCTCCAAAAGGAATCCCCTCACAGAATCCTCAACAAGTGATCACCAAGACTTTATCCAAAGAGCTCTAGTGAGAAAGAATCTACCACTCCTCAATAAAACCCATTCCATTTGGGGATAAGTCTAATTGTGGTAAGTAACATTGAAACTAAATTACTTTCTTTGCCACAAGTTATGAGGCCAAATAGAATAAATTTAATCCTTCTTACACATGATAGCATGACAATTGAGACTGTGATGCTACTGAAGGGAGTACAAATGGGAGGAATAAAAGAATGAAGAGCTATCTTCCCGAGATTTAGAAAGAGGCACTTCCACTCAAGTGGCTGCAGCAGAAGGAGACAGAATAATCTTGGCCATCCTATTCCTGTGAATGCCCATAGGCGTGCAATGAAAAGAAAGTCTATATGGGAAATTCTGAGCAATCATGAAATGATCCTCAAAGATTTCAATTCTCTGGAGGTACAGATTGCTGTAGAATTAAGAAAATCACTTGATACTACAAATAAACATTCCCATTCCACCCAGTGGAATGTCTGTAGCTCATCTGGAATGAGACATTCTACTAGAAACTTCTAGTTTATGGTTTGGACATTTCTTTAATTAACAAAAGTCTGTGTTGAGTTTTCAAATCAAATACGTACCCAAACATGTTACATTCATAAAAACCATATACCCCCTATGGGAACACCACAAGATTGAGTGAGTTATAAAGAGAGTCTAATTCCACATTTACTTACTCTGACAAGCTTGGGGCAGAGGGGGCTCTGAAATCCAGCGCTGGCTCTCTATATTACATGCAAATGGTCCACGAGGCAAAGCAAGGTGATAGCCCTGGCGACATATAAGCTGGCATTGCTGAACAGCCTGTCTTTTGTCAGTCCCCTTCTCACAAAGGACTACTCCATGGACTACATCAGAGGCACTAAATGGGAGAGGACACTGTGGACCTAGGGGGAACAAGAGATAAATAATAAATGGCAATCTTGAGTATTAGTGTGGGCAAAGTGGAAGAAAGATGTATATTGCCTAGATTATAGTATGCAATTGCAAAGGCAATCTCTTGAGTCAAAGCATGAGAACATATATCATGGACAGGCTCTGAGGATGAATAATGATCTGGGCTTAGACCTGAGGAGAAGGAGGAGGAAAGAGAGAGAGGATGAAGGGCTGGATCATATTTGGAAAATGGTGTTTCAGTGATTCCAAGCTGCTAGCTGACTCAAAAGCCCATCTCTTTAAATTAAATATTCTCCCAGTGATGGTATAGGGCTAAGAATCATAGAACACCATAACCATGAAAGAATTTCATTTGTTGCTGACCCCCAAAACAAACGCATACAGGGTACACTCAAAGGATATAATATGTGGCAAACAATGACTCATACAGGAGGGATAATATAGAAGTCCCTCAAGAGACATGAGGAAGGAGAACTCAGGATTTAGAATCAGAGAGACCTGTGTCAGAGAGCCAGGTCTGGAGGCAGGAGGTCCTGGGTTCAAATAGAACCAGAGACACTTAACTCCCATTGCCTAGCCCTTACCACATTTCTGCCTTGGAACTGAAATATGATATTGGCCAAGATGGAAGGTAAGGGTTTAAAAAGAATAGAAAAGTCCTGTGCCCAAATTCTGCCTCAAATCCTTACTGTGTGACAATAGTTAAGTCAGTTGATCTATCTGAGTAATTTTCCTAACTAAAAAAGGATGATGATAATATCTATGGCTTTATACTGGATAGCATGGTGTAATGGATCATAATTTAACAAGCTTTTGTATTGCACTTTAAGATTTGCTTTACAAATATTATCTGATTTTATCCTCACAATAATCCTGGGAAATAGATGCATTATTATCCCCATTTTACAGGGGAGGAAGTAGGCAGACAGAAGTGAAGTTATTTGTCTAGTCACAGATCTAGTAACTATTGATTTATGATTTGAATTTAGGTCTTCTAACTCTGAGTCCAGGACTTTTACCCTCTGTGCCATCTAGCTGAGATCATAGATTCTTCTAAGTAATCTAAGTAGCTTGAGTAGAGCTCTGGAAAATGTAGACCCAGAAATTAACCCAGGAAAGAAATTTGCTTAGTTATTCGGTTTAACACAAGTCTGTGGCCATAAGCAAGTGATACTCTTCAGCAAAGAAGACTCTAAGCTCTCCTCACTTCTCTTCTGTTATATCATAGGTATTTGTGCATTTGCCCTCCTCTCTTCTTTCCCATTAGATTGTGAACTCCTTGAGTATAATGATCATGTCATCGCTGTATTCCTCAGCTCACCTTTCCTCCCCTTCCAATGACTAGCACAAGACCTTTTACACAGCATTTAGTTACCCTAGGGGGAATTATGGAAACTGATAAATCAATAATCATTATGGGTATTCCTGCTCCCTTAGGTTTCATGATAACTTATTGGGGTGAGGAGAAGGGGAGACAAGTGCAGATAGAGATCCAGAGTCATCATTTCATAGATATAAAAGAGTTTCCAAGTGTGAACTGATACATTTCAGCAACTGCTTCTAACTTAAATCTACACAGGGATGCCAAAGCAACTAGGTGGATAGCGTGCTGGTCCTACAGTCAGGAAGACCTCAGTTCAAATCCAGCCTCAGATATTTATTAGCTTTGTGACCTCAGACAGGTCACTTAACCCTGTTTGCCTCAGTTTCTTCATCTGCAACTGGAAATGAGCTAGAGAAGGAAATGACAAACCACTTCACAATCTTTGCCAAGAAAATCCTAAATGGGGTCAAGAAGCGTCAGACACAACTGAACAACACTAACAACTAAATATTTGCCCACGGCTCTACTATGATGAAAATTACCCCAAGAGAATGATTTTGGGGTTAAGAATATAAATGTATGGGTTATTTCAGGTTTATTGATCAGGCCAGCAACATAACCAGTAAAATGATGTTATAAGTCTCTGTGGCTCTCTTGTGATAAAGGGACAACCCAAACTGGGTCAAGCAGCTTAATAAATAAATTATTTTATTTATGATTAAGTCCATCCCTTGAGTTTCTATAATTGGTAAAAGCTAATTAAGAAGTGGTCCATCAACCTATTCACCCCTCCCTATCCTCACAGATGGACATGCCGCATATAGAGGAAAATAACTCTTCTCCCCTTCACTTATTAACAAAATTCTGTTAAAAAGGAAGTCATTCCTTGGAATTCCCAAGGACAAAGAAAATGCAAAAAGCAGCAGACTGGATGGTATCTCTGACCCAGATCCCAGACACAGAAATACATAGGTATTTTCCCTAATATGTAGGAATGAATACAGTATATGAAAATAAATTCTCACAGCTCTCAGAGGTTATGGGACTTGTCAATGGTCACACATATATTGTCAGAGACAGGATGCAAACTGCCCTTCCTTACTCCATCCACTACTTCATGCTGCTTATTATGGCTATTAAATCATTTTATAAATATTGTCACATCTATCACATACCAAGTGGACAAATAAGTCTTTGGTGCTGCCTACCTCCCTTCAGTAATCCTTTTCTCCCAATACCTGAAATTATTTTATTCTCATTAAAGCAACTAGAAAGCCTAGCTACCCTTATGGGCACAGATTAAAGGCCATCTCCTCTATGAATACCTCTTGATCTCTCCATATCAGGGAATCTTATCAACAAACCTCCAAGAAACCCAGTGGTCATGGATGAGTAGTAAAAGTCAATCTTTAACAGAAATAAAGCCTCTCCCTCATTGATGAATATAGGCAGCAAACGCTATTTTAAAGAAGGGTTCATAGTTTCGCCAGACTTCAAAATGGATTCATGGCACAAAAAAAGATGAAGAAGCACTGCTCTATACAGAAGAGATCTCTAGTTCCTCTGAAAGGTCTTTCAACCTTAGATAATAGCTAAGATCATAGATTTGTTCATGTAATTTAAGTTACTTGAATGGAGCTCAGGAAAATGTAAACCCAGAAACTTCAACAGGGTGTCTTATCTCCTCGCCACACTAGAAACTACATCATAGCAGGAAGGACCTCTCTTATCTCTGAGAGCAAAGCAGGATGAAGCATAGAATACAGCAATTGTTCAAGACCTATTCATTGCATCAGATTGATTTTTCCTCTTATCCAATGAGACTGTGACTTGGAACTGGAAAAGATATCAGAAGAAATCTAGTTCATCCCCATCCTTCTACAGATGAGAAAATGATAACTCAGAAAACTGACTGATTTAAGATCACATGTCTAGGAAGCATCAAAGAGAGGACATTCTCTCAGATCATGTCTAAGAACTTAAAGGATCTCTGATTTCATCTGTTATAGGCATTTCCTTCAGAAATGCATATTATACCTTTTTATCACTTGGTAAACAGTTTTCTTTTCTTTCCTATAGCTCTTGCATTCTGTGTCATAGAATCAGTACTGTGTATTGGTTCCAAGGGAGAAGAGCAGTAAGGGATAGGCAGTGGAGGATAAGTAACTTGCCCAGGTTCACACAGCTAGGAAGTACCCAAGGTCATATTTGAACCCAGGACCTCCCATCTCTAGGCCCAACTTTCTATCTATTGAGCCACCTTGTTTTCAAGGGCTTCTGTGGCCAAAATATTAATCCCTCTGTAACCAGCCTAGTGAGGAGCCTCACTGAACTCAGTCTAACTTGTCCCCAGATGACCATCATAAAATCCATGGCTAAAGGCCCATGCACAAAGTCATACCAGTTTGATGGCCTCGTCTAGACCTTGTGCTACCCTGCCATATAGTAGAACCTCAGAGAACCCAGCATTACCACTGAATCATCATGAAGTTTTAGAGTAGGAATTGAGTGGAGAATAATTGGGGAAAGATCAAAGATCACTTTTAGGGCTCATTTGTAGGCTCCTGAATTCTTCTTTGCTGAAGAAAAAGCAATTCATTGTACCCTAGTTTCAATGAATACCTAATAGTCTTATGTTTTACCAAGGAACAAAGGAGACTATAGTGAAAGAGGTCTCTGGAGAATTTTAGCCTTCTTTTCCCTTGGATTAACCATCTAGCCAACCCCATAAAATGATAGGGTTAAGGCAAATGACCCCTGAAGTTTTTTTTCACCTCAAAAATTAGTCTAGATAAATAAAACAATGTATATGAAATCCATTGGAAACAGATGTGCTCTATAAAGCTGCCTCAACAGATGGAAACACATCGAGCTGGAAAGGCTTTGCACAAAACCCTTTGAGAATTCTCTAAAGTCTACCCCACCCCAATCCAAACTCCTTCAAGGCCTTTCACAACATGCCACCTACCTGTCTTCCCTCCTTTACCTCACATTAATATAACATGAATCCATACACAGCTATACCACATGCCTACTAAACCATTCATAGTCCCTTTCATGCTTTCATATCTATAAACCATTGCTCATTCTTTTTCATTTTAAAACTCCCTCTCCACACTTTGGCTCACAAAAGTTCTTCCCATCCTGTAAACATTAGCTCATAAACCATCTCCTTCCTGAAGCTTCAGATATTTTTTCCTCTAACAATCTTCCCTCAAACTTTGTGACATTTTTTGGTATTATCATAGGATGCATTTTATAAATAGAGTTTATGCTTCAAGAGGGCAGGGTTGACTTGTCCTTTGAATCTCTTCCCAACACCTCCCAAAGTTCTCTTCACATTTAATTAGAAGTACTTCACAAATGTTTGTTAAATTTGATAGGACTTGCCCAAGATTATGCATTTATTCAGCAGAATATTTGGAACTTGAACCCAAGTTTCTTGACCCCCTTCTCTCCCCAGTCATCTGTTCCTTCTACTTCAACAGGATACCTATGAGGAATATAGAGCAAGGCCTTTAGAACTGTGTGAACCTTCTCAAGCCACTGGGGATAAGATGGAATTAAAAAAAGCTAGACTTCACTGTTTCTGGGTGTGAACTTTAGATTACTCCACCCTACTTAGTCTAACAAAAATCAGGAATGTCTACACCCATACTTAAGGATTAAGTATTTAGGAGGATGGCCTATGACAGACATGTGCTAACAAATGACAAATCAGAAACAACTGACAGACCCTTGGGCTGTCCTAAGTCAAGCCTATGTGAGACACAGGAAAGTAATGTAAAACCATCTATATATTTTGCGTCTCTTCCTCTCTCCAGCCTCTTTGACGGCAGAGAGGTGGCTGGTGGCAGCTTGCTGATCATGTCGGCATCTTGGCAGTGGTGGCAGCTATTGTCTGGGTTTAGTGGTGAGTTTTCCCTGATACCATACTGGAGGAAGCCTAGATCTCTTGGTGTTTAGGATGCTTCCAAACACTATCCTCTTAGAGAAAGCCTCTAATTTTCAAGGACCTTGTGGCCAAGGACTTTGAACTCTCCTGGCACAGGCCCAGCAGGAGAAATCCTATACCTTTTCCCTCTCTTCTCCTTGATTTCTTTCCTATATATTGATTAAACCACCATATATTTCCAAACTGAATGGAGTATTTTATATGGAATATCCCCTGGTGACCAAAAATTAAATTTAAATTAGGTCACAACCCTAAATTATCCTTACATGGGTTTAAATCCTAGCTCAGCCACTCATTGACTGTGACCTTGGGCAAGTCATTTCTATAAAAATAGAATTAATAATACATGCCCTCCCTAACTTACAGGTTTATTGAGAGGACGAAATGGGTTTAATGTGAGTAGTGTGGGGGAAGGGAAAGGGTGGGAGGGAGAGGGAAAGAAAGGGAGAAGAAAGAGAAAAAGAGGGAGGAGAGAGGGAGAGGGAAGGAGAGAATGAAAGGGAGAGGGAGAGAAAGAAAGAGAAAGATTTTATAAGGCTGTTTTCCCTAGATTCTCTTTTTTGGAAACAGAATAATGAATGTTTTCAATTAGCTGTCAAGGGATTTGCCTCATGATTTTTACAAATATTGCATAAGATGTTGACACTTTTGCTGCCAGCACTCATAATTCCATCCATATTCACATATTGTCAAGTAAGTGTGTCCTTCAGCCTGTTTCACCAGCCCTATCGAATTCTTTTCTGCTTTCCTGCATTCATAAATCATTCCAGGAAGTAGGCTCAAAGAATCACAGAATCTCAGAAGTAAAAGGAGCATCAGAGGACAGCCAACCCAACCTGTGATGAGACATTGGCCTGGATGACTCGTAAACCACTTTTAATTCTGACATGCTATGCTATGCTATACCCCTCATCAACATTCAGTTCAACCATTCAGAGTGATAACCATTGATTAATGTCATTTTCAAAGCACAAAAGATACAAAAATAAAAATTAATCATCCCCTGCCCTCAGTGAATTTATGTTCTACTAGGGGACGTCACCAAATATACATATGAAGAAATGGGAAATACCAAATCTAATTCCAAGATTAAAGGAGAGTGCATTTACATGGGGCATCATCAGGAGACACCTCACATAGTAGGTGATATTAGAGTCTTTTTTAAAGTCAGGATTTTATAAGACAGAGATGAGGAGGGAAGCATGAAATTCCTGATGACGTCCACTGAAAGACTTCTCATGATTGAAAACACTCTACCTCGTTAGTTAGCCCTTACGGTTTTTTAACCAACTCAAACATGTCTCTATTTCTTCCACCCTCTGTTTCTACTTCAGTGTTCTGGAGTCAGAGAACCAATCTAACACCTCATAGCTCTCCACATAATTGAACACAGCAATAATAACCACCCTCTCCTCCTCTAAAGAGTTCTCTTCTCCAGTATAAACACCCTCTGTTCCTAAAACTGGCTGTCATATGGCTTTAATACAATTGTAAGGTTAATTTATTCCTCAAATGTTAAAATGGCATCATAAAGGAGGCTCAGAGGAAAGGCAAGGACATTGAACTGAGACTTAGGAGCCTGCCTAACTTTGCTGTGGTTTGGGGCAAGCTTTTCAGAGCCTCAGTTTCTCCATCTATAAAATGAGGGAGGATTATAAAAGCTCTTCCCAGCACTACTAAGCTATGAGTCTTATGCAGAAAACATCTGTGGAGACTGTTCTCGTGAAAACCCTCATTGTATCCAATGTGCAGAACAGAGTGACGTGGACACTTGGCAACTGTTCCACTAACACTGAACCTCAGACCTGTCCTAGTTCTTTATTGTGATACATTCCACAGTTTGTGAATGGCTTTTCCTGTTTCCTAGTTGCCTGCTCAGGATGCATGAGACATTAGGACAAGGACCGGAATGTCAGGTCAAATAAGAGAGAATTTCTACCCCATGCCCAGGAATAATAATCCCTTCCATGGGCACATTACTTTGTATTTTACAAAGATCTTCTACTCTCACCGCATCTCTGGGGAAGGATCAGAGAGTTTAAGAGCCAGATGGGATGTGCAAGATCATCTGGTCCAATACCTTCATTTTAGATGTAAGGGAGCTTAGGTACAGAGTTTAAGTGACTTGCTTAGTCCAAAAGTCAATAAACCTTTATTAAACCGTGACTATGACCTAGACACTGTTCTCTAGGCACAAAGCTAGGATGAGAATTTCAAACAAGAGGCTAGTAAATAAAGAACCAAACCTCCTGAATTTCAGCTCAAGACTCTTTCTGTAGTCTTATACCTAAAGTAGCTCTTATTAATAAAATAGGAGAAAGCAGGATAGGAGACACTTTCACCATCTAATGATAATTAAATAATAATAGTGGCTTAATGGACTGAGACCCAGGTCCAAAGATGGAAGATCCTGGGTTCAAATGTGGCCTCAGATACTTCCTAGCTGTGTAATCCTGGGCAAGTCACTTAACCCCTATTGCCTAGCCCTTACAGCTCTTCTGCCCTAGAACCAATACCCAGTTTTGATTCTAAGATGGAAGGGAAGGTTTAAAAAAAAACCATCAAGGGGTTTTAGTCAAATCAAGTCAACATTTACTTAGTACTACTGTGTGCCAGATGCTGCTCCAGGGATATAAAGAAAGCAAACATGAAACAAAACAAAACAAAAAAACAAAAACTACTCAATTCCTTCCCTCAAGGAGCATAGAATGAAATGGAAGACAAGAAAGAACTATGCACAAATAAGACAAAGACAAGATAAATTGGAGATAATTTCAGGACTAGTATTAAAGGGAAACAGAAAGGCTTCATTTGGAAGATCTGTACTAAGCCTTAGGAATGGAGGAGAGGAGAGAACCCCCGACATGAAGGACAATAAGCAAGTATTGTTTTGAGGAACCCCAAGGAGACCCATATCACTTGGATCAAAGGGTATGTGGCAGAGAGTAAGATATCAGAATACTAGAAAAATGATAGATAGGAAACCAGTGAGAAAGGTTTTCAAAAGCCCATCAGAGGATTTGTATTGATACTTAAGGGGAATAGGGAGCCACTGGAGTTTACTGAGTATTGGAGGAGAAACATGATCTGATATATCCATTATGAAATTTTCTTTGTCATCTGAATGGAGGATGGATTGGAGCACAGAGAGCCTTGAGGCAGGCTGACCCACCAGCTGACTATTGCAATAATGAAGGCATGAGGTGATGAGGGACTGAACCAGGATGGTTGGTGACAGTGTCAGAGGAGAGAAGGGGACATATTCAAGAGATGTTTCAAAGGTAAAACTGATGGGTCTTGACAAGTTCACTACAGTCTCAAATGGGTCATGATGCATAATGTGGCAGCCAAAAATATGAACAAGCTGTTAACCTGTACTAAGAAGGAAAGCAACTAATTTATTAAGTGCCTCCTGTATCCTCAGAGCAGGGACTACTATTGTTATTGCTGAAAATACAAAAGAATAAATTTAAAAAAATAAATAAGGCAACTTTAGGCCCCATTTAACATTTAGAAAAATCCACAAGTGAAATGGGCCCTCTTGTGAGGGAACATGAATTTTCTCTGCCTGGTGGTCTTCAAGCAAAGGCTGGGGGAGGGTCACTTTTCCTGATGTAGCGGGGAATCTTATACAGTTAGTGGTGAGAAGAAATGGCCCCTGAAATTCTGGGAATCCAGGCAGATCTCCTGGTTACTATTTATCCTGGCATCTTCATGAATCAGAGGTTTGGAAATAACAGAGCAATCCAGGGAAGCCCCTTTTGTTGCAGGAGAATGAGGACAAATCTTTCTTTCTCTCTCTATTTTTTTTTTTGGCAAATTTTTACATATTTCCCTCAAGAAACCTTCCTGCTCCAACCCCTCCCCCTTACCACTGTTTTCCTGATACACTCCCAGAAGTCCTGCACATCATAATAGTCCCCATCAAGTTCTGTAAAACTGTCAAAGAAGGGTAACAACACAGAATTTAAGCACTAGAAGAGCCTGCAGAACCTAAAATGTTAGAACCCAGATAGTAGCATGGTACAGATGAACCTTGCTTTCTTCCCTGCAAATTGTGAAGACTTAGACATGGACTGTATGTTTTCATTGAAATTTTCCTTGATAGCATAGATAAGGTGTAGCAATAAGAATTAAGATAAGAAAAAGATTAAGACTATTTTTTGGGAAATATAATAATAAGATTAGGTATAGCTTTAAAATTACATAGAATAGCAAGCATATGGGAGAGATTTTTTCTCTCCCATATGCTTGAAGGGGGAAATTATAAGGATGATATTAGAAATTGGGTTTTGTTATATTAGTTTAGAGATAAGAAGTAGAGAAGCTGGCTTGAGAAAGAATTGGAGTTTCAAGAAGAACTGAGACAGTGTCAGTTTCAAATGTTGACAGTTTAATGTTTTTTTTCTGTGGCAGTTATTCTCTCTGGGTGTGACTGTTACTCTGAGGGAGTTGAGAGTTACTCTCTGAGAGGTAGTGAGGAGTTACTCTCTCTCCGAGTCCTAACTTGGTTCTTGTGGAGACTCAGCCAGCTAGCCTTTGTTATTTTTATAACTTGGAGGCAAAGTTAAGAATTATAAAGGTAATAGTGTTAGTTTATTTAGAATAGTAAAAATTTGGGTCAGTAAGATCAGGAAGGATCAGTGTAGCCTGTGAAAAAATGACAAGTGTTTCCTTGCAGAACCAGGGAGTTTTAGTTGGGTTATAATCCTTTAGAGTTAGAAATTCTTTTATCCTTATATTTCAATAAATATTTTATTTTTTATAATAAGAGTCTCTTTAGCATCCTTGTGTCTGGCCCTGCAGAGAAATTCACTTATGAGCTTCACTTCACTGATGCAAATTGAAGATACTTTGTAAGCACAGCAAACAGAGTATCTAATCAGTTTATAATCAATAATCAATTAATTGCCCATTATTTTTACAGTCTGCTCTTTTATTTTTACACTACTAAGATAACCAAAAGGCTAGGGGATTGATAATATGTTTCCATGGCAAAATTTGAACCCAGATTTTCTTGGTTTTGAAGTCAAACTCTTGAACTACCATGTTACCTCTCTACTGTAGACAACTCACAGAAGGGTCCTAAACCCAAGAGTCATTAGAAGATGGTAGAAATAGAATGGACCTTAGAACCAAGAATATCAGCTCTCAAAGACCCTTTAAGATACAATTTTAGAACCAAAAGATATCTTAGAAATGACCTTCACCATTCAGTTTACATATGTGGATGTGATTCACCCAATGTCACCCATTTGGGTCAGAGAAGAAAAGAAAAGAGAGAAAGAGGAACTGGACTTTCTGAATTCTGTTCCCTAAATGGCAACTCCTTCCACTGATTTGCTAGTCATTCCCCTTTCCATCTTCTCTCTGACCCTGTATGACTTAAGGGACAGGATCCCTCAGCATATCAGATTTGGTACTTTTTGGACTTCGGATGTGTCTCTTTGATCAGGGAGGAAGGTTTAGAAATTGTATCTCCTTTGGCATTGATGGTAAATTAACCTGTATAGGAATAATTAATGGAGAACACTCTATTTTCTTCCTGTCCTGGATATGCAATTTCGTTTCTTTCCAGCCCAACAGTCAAGTTTTAACTAAACCCAACCAGAGGTCTCCCCAGACTACAGTGAATTGAGGGGACTGCTCCAGGTCCTCTACTTAAGACATTCTCTTATTATATATTGGCAGTACCTAGGCAATGACTCAGAGAGATGGCCATGTAGGTAGAGAGAGATAGCTTGGCCAGCTTGTACTAACAAAGATTAGAATCTCGCATACATACACATGCATGTAATACATATTATAAATACATATATTTACATATATGCATACACATATGTATTTATATATGTAAAATATCTCTAAATCTTCTACTAGCATTGTAATCCTCAATGTCCTTTATCCCTACACACCAGCTCATCATGATTCTTGTATAAGATCGACTTTCCTTGAATATCTATCCTTATTGTTCATTTTAAAGCATAAAGCATTGTATATAGCAAGTACTTAATGCACAATTATTGAGGTAGCATGGTGGAATAGAGCATCAGACCTAGAGTCCTGGGTTCAAATTTTATCTCTGACACTTCCTAGCTATGTGTTCCTAGGCAAGTCATTTAATCCCAATTGCCTAGCCCTTAAAGCTCTTCTGCCTTAAAACTGATCAATCTAAGACAAAAGGTAAGGGTTTTAAAAAATTATAAAAATAATTATTGAAAGAATCCATCCACACATCCATCCATCATCTTACATCCATCTTACTTCAACATTATTGGAGCCCAGGGAAAAGCAAAGAGTGATCTGTTCTAGGCTTTGCCTCCATAGGCTCAGCCCTGGCTCACACCCCTCATCAGGTTGATTGTGATCATGGCTTACTTTCACATGAGGGTCTGCCTCCATGGACTCGTGTTCCTGGCACCTCCTCGCCATTTGCAAGCACACACCAGCAGCTCTCCTGATCCAGGTCACACTGCACTGGCGAGAAACGTCCGTCCCTTCCTTCACAAGTAGGGATATATCCACTGCCAACTTCCCTCAAGTTGGCTTTTTCCATTAATGTGTTACAAGTGCTAGGGCCTCGAGGCAAAAAGACAACCCATTGTCACTTAGAAAGTCTTAGAGGGAGAGGTAATAACTTTTACTTCATCATTCATTCATGCAGCAAATATTCAAAGAAGCATAAAACATGAAGGCTGCCTTCAAGTAGCTTATAATCTAACAGGGGAGATAGGACTAATAATACACTTGAAAAGTTAAGTAAATAATACAAGAACTAATATACATAAAAATAATAAAATTAAATATTATAAAAAACATAGAATAGCATAAAAAAGAACAGAAGACTTCCTCAAAGAAGTCACTGTGAAAACTGTTCCATGTCTCCTAATGAACTTATGCAACACCAAATTTTATATATATAACATATCAAAAGGTAAAGTAATTACTGCCTGGAGAGGAGAAATTCCAAGAAAACTTCCTTGAAGGGGTAGCATTTGAATTGAGTTCTAAAGATTGGAGAGGAATTCACCGGCTGAGAACAGGTAAAGAGTGTATTCTGGACATAAATCAGAGGCAGTAAAGGAGGCAGGCATGTCCAGATTTTTATCAGGGAGAAGCTTTTCTTATTTGGCAGGAGCTAAGTCTGAGGGAAGGATTGCTTTATTTCTGTTTGTATCTGTTGCACCTTGCAGAGTGCCTGTCACAAAGGCTGTCACTTAGGAAATATTTGGCAAAGGACTAGTAGACTGATTTCATAAAGGGGAATGATATGAGACTGAATAAGTTTGGACATGATTTCTAGTGTAACATTCTATATTATATCTGTTTAAAATTTTCTATTTTATGGTTCTGATATATTGGTGTATATATGTGTGTGTGTATTATGTATATATGTAATACATATGCTTTTTTTAAAATCAGACTAGCAACTCTTTAAGATAGCTAAATACCCAAAGGAAAGATCTATGAAGTCCCAAGTGTAGGAAACTCCCAGTCTGAGAACTCCCTCCACCAAGACAAATTTCAACTATCTATGATTTCACAGATAATTTGTAGGTATCTGCCTGAGGCATATAGTCAATGTGACTTGACCAGGCTCACTTGGAGGTAGGATCTGTTCTTGACACTGGTATATATACCCTTCAATCCAAAGCGCCATTTAATGATAAGATCTATTAGAGGACTTAGACATAAATCAATTACTTCTATGTTTGAAGAAGCAGTGTTATGCAGTAGGTGGAATGATAGACTTGAAGGAAGGGAGTGAGGAAGGAAGGAAGGAAGGAAGGAAGGAAGGAAGGAAGGAAGGAAGGAAGGAAGGAAGGAAGGAAGGAAGGAAGGAAGGAAGGAAAGAAGGAGGGAAGGAAGGAAGGAAGGAAGGAAGGAAGGAAGGAAGGAAGGAAGGAAGGAAGGAAGGAAGGAAGGAAGGAAGGAAGGAAGGAAGGAAGGAGGGAAGGAGGGAAGGAAGGAAGGAGAGAGGAAGGGAGGGAGAGAGGGAGGAAGGGATTGATGAAGGAAGGAGGGAGGGAGGGAGGGAGGAAGGAAGGAAGCAAAGAGAGCAAAGAATAAGGAGAGGAAGGAAAGAAAGATGGAAGGAAGCAAGGAGAAAAGGAAGGAGGGAGGAAAGGAAAAAGAAAAGAAGGAAAGAAAGAAGGAAGGAGGGCTGAAGGGTGAGAGGGAAGAAGGAAATAATTTTCTGCTGACTCTCATACATGATTTGAATAGATCAAAAGTATAATAGGCTTCCTTTCTTTAGATTTGGTTCCCTAATTTTGCTCCCTCTCTGCTCGCTCTCTCTCTCTCTCTCTCCATTTTTTTCATTCCTCTTGTAGATTAGTTGTCCAGTAAAATCCCAATCATTCCCCTCATCTTGCTTTTCCTCCCCATTCTAGTGTTTGGGATTTGGAATTGGTAAGATGTCAACTCATTTCAAATAAAGTGAGGCATCAATTGCAGTCCTAGAATGAGAGAATCATAGAATGTTAGAGCTGGAAGGGAGCTTCAAAACATAAAATTTTAGAACATGGAATGTATGTGAGCCTGGTACTATTATTCTGAGCTGCAGATTATTAAATTACCAGTCAGAAAACTGTTATGACAGAGGGACATATATTTTGTGATGAGTCTGATATGTTCCAATACCATGTGCTTGTCAAGACTGTTCTTTCTCTAAACCAAGGAAGTCTTTTTTTCCTTTGTTGAATTTCTCTCCATCTCTAAAGTCAAACTCAAATGCAACTTTCTCCAAACACCCATTCAGTAACTCCTGTTCCCCCTCAGGTCTTACAAAGCATTTTGTTTTGTAATTAATGTACTTATCACATTGTTTTGTTATTAAAGTGATCTGGGTCAGTTTCTTATCTCTTCTAGGGAAACTATAAGGGCTAGAGACAGTGTTTAATCTAAACTTTTTCTTTACCATGATATGGGGTATAATTTTTAATAAATATTTATTCTACTGAAGATTCAAAGCCTTTGGTGGATAACATGAGGAACTTACCTAAGGCACAAAAATTCTTGGATTCTATTGATTTCCTTCCCTGTTTTGCTAACATAGAAGGAAATTAAATTCAGCCCCTGGATGACATAGCCCTGCTCTAGGAAGCTGAACTGGCATAATTACTTACACGGGTTGCTGCTGTTAGAAGGGAGTTCACCAAGTCGGGTGCCCTCCCTAGATGCCAGGTTGACACACCAGGTATTGCTCTCTGATTCCTGTAGCCGGTTGTATTCTCCTGTCTAAAACAAATGCATGATAGCTTGACTTCTTCTCAGCTGATCCCTCAGTTACCAAGAAGCCCAATGCAAAGAGAGATGGACTTCTCAGAACTGAAAACCATTTATTGAAAAAAGAAAAAAAAGCAATATCCTTAGGGAAGCCTGACCATCTGCAGCCTGAGATACCAGTGGAATTTGAGGTGCCACTTCAATGGAGATGTGGGGAATTTGTTTGTCAAAAGCAAATCATATAGAAAGACAGCTTTCTAAATAGTTTTCTGGACTTAGGCAACATTAAAATGAATTACAGCAATATAAATAGGATAGAATGTGCTGAGATTTTTTTCTTCTAATTTAAGAACCCTGGAATCTTCATTGCCTAAGCAGAGCCATAAACTTTCACAGTTAGAAAAGATTTTAGAGAGCATCTTGTCCAATCTCCCTGATTTTACAGAGAAAGAAACCGAGGCCCAGAAAGAGAACTGTTTTTTTTTTTTTACAAAGTCACAGGTCTGCAAGTGTGGGGAAAATATTTCACAGAAAGAGTTTGAAATGTTTGAGTGAAGATTGATGGACAGCAAAGGCAGTTGGAATGGGGATGGGTGACTGGGAGAGTGACAGTGATTCTTTCCTGGCCCTCGACTTGAAGGAGCTCTCTCTGCCTCACAGAATAGAAACCACCCTTATTCCTGGATTTTCCCCAACTGTTTGCTCTACCTGGATTCCTAAGATCATATCATCGAACTAAAGGATTTAAGGGGAGTGGTTTGAACTGTAAGGAGGGTCTTTAGAGGCCTTAACCTGAAGAGATAGGCCTAACCAGCTCTGAAGGTCAGATTCTCTTTTCCCTCTTGCTATCTACTGCTAAAGACTTTGAACTTAAGAAAGCTAGCATAGATATAGCATGGACAGGAATAAAAGAAACCCTCCACAAACCTTCAAGGCCTGGCCTCAGCTCAAAAGCTGAGAGAGACTCAAACCCAATCTGTGGCAAAGAATAGGGCAAATGCCTATTGCCTCTACCCTGATACCTTCCCAGTTTGAACTTGTTATTAAATTAATCTTTAGTTAAATAAACACAGTCAGATAATCTTTATAAGGGTGAGGGGACCCTGAAGGGAGTAAGGGTTTTTTTAGGGGAGAAGGTTCTCTGTAACCTCAAGTACCCTAAATCTTGAGGTGTCCATCCATGACTCTCTCCCCTTTCACCCTAGCATATTATCTGTAAGAAGAGTATTTTCTTACACAAGTAGCAGAGCTGGGGCTATCAGACAGCAGTTCTCTTGACTCTCCTCTTTCAAGCTTTCTCAGTTGGGCTATTAATCTTCCCTCGTAAAATCACCTCACACTGATAGAGCCCTTTAGAGTAAGGCCATGTGAGATAATAGAATGAGAAGTAGACTCACAGTCAGAAGACTTAAGTTCCTATTCAGACTCTGAGACTAGCAAGCTGTGGGGAAAAGTCTTTCCACCTCTAAGCCTCCATGTTAAAGTGAGTATAATAACAGTAGTAGTACCCAATGGGGTTATTAGGAACTAAATGTTTTATAAGCTTGAAAGTACCTTAGAGATTGACCATTTAATATAAAGGTCATGCTTTACAACAATCGTGCAAGATGGACAGCACTTAAATTGTTATCTCCATTTTATAGATAAGGAAATTGAGGTGCAGAGTAAAGAGTAAAATTGGGACTTGAACCTCCTTCTCCTGGTTCTTGATGCAGCATTTTCCACACTATCCCACACTATGCATTTCCTCAGAGAAGTTAGAAAACCTCTAAAATTATTGGAAAAATGGCCAATTATAGTACCTTTCCCTTCCTCCAATCCCATGGTTTACCTCTAGGCAGGATGGGGTGAATAGGTCTCCTGGAGAAGCATTGCCTTCAGCACTACCTTGTTCCCAATTGGAAATCAACCCATTAGTCTGAGATTTCTCACACACTGAGGGACCTGTTGGAGATTTAAAGGTATCCTTCATAAAATTTTAATGCCTTATGAAATATTAATTAACTAAAAAAAAGAACTGATGCCTTATTTACCAAGTTTTAAATAAAATGAAACCTTTTCCCTTTGGATCCACCTTCCTCAGATACTGGAAAACCACTCTACCAATGACTAAAGTGGAGAAAAAAAAAAGACCTTGGTTTTCCATTGTGAGGGTAACATGGCTGACTAAAATGGGCTAAATTGTCCCCTCCCCCACAATGACCTTCTTATTTTGATAAAATTCCAGTCAATAGACATTTATGAAGAACTTCCTATGGTCATGTTAGTTCAAGATTGGAAGGGGCCCCATCTAATCCAATCTATACCCAAAAGGACTCCCTCAGTAAAACATAATCCACAAATGGTTATCACCACCTCAGTCAGGCCAGTCCATTTCCAAGACTTCTGAGTGTTTGGAAGTTCTCTCCCATCCTATCTAACATAAATTTGCCTCTTTGTCACTTCCTCCCATGACACTTGATTCTTGGCCAAACAGAACAGACTGAATCCCATTTACATCTGAAAGTCCTTCAAATACTTATCTATCATGAAAACTTGAAGCTAAGAGAGGCAGAATGGATGTGACCAAGGTCACACAGGGAGGAAGGGAATAATCAAAAAGAGAACCCAGGTCCTCAGAGGACAAATCCAGAGCTGACTCCAGTCATTGTACCATGCCGTGGCGCATAGTGGGCAACTAATTGGATATTTGTAGATTTGACATTAGCTTTAAATTGAACCAACTGAACTGAACTGACTGATATAGCACTTAAATCATGATGAGATATTGGATCCCAGCAACTGTTACTTACACTGTGGCAATCTTGTGGAGCGAGCAGCCAAGGAGTCTGCAACATACTGTCCCTTCTCATCCACACACCAGCAGTGTCCTGGAGAAAAACCAACAGAAGCTATGATTTAACAACTTCTTTGTGCTTTCCAGTAAATAAGTCAATCGATTCTCTGACTTTTCTTCTAGATGTACAGTTTAGAAGAAATCCCATTTGAACCTTCTTTCCTCTAGCTTCTCAAAAATTTATAGTTCCAGTATTTAAAGGGGCCTTTAGCCCAATCCCCTACCTTCACAAATACCTTGATATCCCTTTTTTACAGATTTATATAAGAGGTAGCACTGGCCTGGAAATCAGGAGAACTAAATTCAAATCTTGACTCCACCTATTGCTAACTATATGACCTTGGGTAAATAAATCACTTACTTTTCCTGAGCCCTGGTTCCCTTATCTGTAAAATGGGAACAACAGTGCTTATATCAGCTACTTAACAACATTTGTTTTTGGTTACAAGGAACTTCACCCCTTTATTATCTCATTTGAGTGCCACTACAACCCTAGGGATAAATACTGATTACCATTTTATAGTTATGATCTGCTCAAAGTGCCCCAAGAAATAACTAGGGTAACCAGATCCTAGATCCTGGTCACCTGGCTTCATGTCATGTTCCCTGAACATTTTATTAGGGTTCTAGCAAGAAAGAGATCTCCCAAATGACATAATATATATGTATGTATATATATATATATATAATCTATCAATCAATAAACAACCTTTATCAAGTATATACTGTATGCCAGAACCTGTGCTGGGCTCTGAGAATACAAAGATAAGAGAAAAACAGTCCTTGCCCTCAAAGAATTTAAATTCTCATAGAATAGACAGCTTGCACAAATATGTAATATGCAAAAAACATCTTAACTGATAGTAAGGGAAAGTTTTAGGAAGAAGGAAAGAATTGATCTTGACTTTTTTTTAAACATTTATTTTATTTGATCATTTTCCAACATTATTCATTAGATCTTGACTTTTTAAGATGAGTAGATATTGCATTATATCAGACATTTACTAGCTATGTGACCCTGGGAAAGTCACTTAATCTTGTTTGCCTCGGTTTCCTCATCTGTAAAATGATCTAGAGAAGGAAATGGCAAACCACTCCAATATCTTTGCCAAGAAAACCCCAAATGAGGTCATGGAGAGTCAGACACAAATTGCAGAGATAAAGAGAAATCATCATGAAATTATAGATCTAAAACTGGGAAGAACCTTAGAGGTCATCTATTCTAGTCCTTTCATTTTACAGAAAAGGAAACTAAGGTGTATAGGCTGTGACTTTTCCAAAGTCATAGTGGTAGAGCCTGGAATCAAACTTATGTCCAAGATTTCAAAATCACCATTATTTCTCTTGCATCACTCTGAGGTATTAATGGTTATAAGAACTGTGTGAGCCATATTACAGAGGACTTTAACTGCCAGGCTAAAGATTTAAGATAAGAAATCCAAGCTTAATCTGACCCATATCCTAGATTTGGGATAATCAGACTTCAAAGGTGCCAGGGAAAAGATAAATGTGGATTCTCTATGGATTAAAATACTTGAAGAAGTCAGTCCAAGAGGGATGGGATATGGCCAAGAATAAAATTCTAAAGAAAGGGAAACAATTCCAATGAAAGTGAAAAAGGGGATTTATCTGAGGACACCTCTGTGCATACATATAAAAAGGATTCATCAGCAACTTAGACTTTAAAGAGCAATATACAGGAGACAGAAGCAAGCCTGGATATCAGACAGCATGACACATAGTAGTAAACTATTTTTATAGCATGGTAAAAATAGTTTCAAGAATGCTAAATTCAAAATGAGCTGAGGCTGGCAAGGGAAGCCAAGGCCAACAAAATAAGTTGTTTTTTTTTTTAAAGCTACAGTGGAAGAAAAATAAGGATTAAAAAAGGGATAGGATCTTTTTTGGGGATGGATTGAACAATAACTGCCATTGGAGCCAAAGTAAAGCAATTCAATTTTCATTTTGTTTCTATTTTCTCCACAAAGATGAATGGTTTTTACACCGGAAATCTTAGTGGGGAAATGATAAACAGAGTTATTACTCAAAATAATTAGGGTGATAAGGAGGAAACTAATTGCCCTTAATGAATTCAAGTTATCAGATGAATGACTATCATCGGGTCTTGAAAAAACTGATAGATGTGACTGCTGGGTCACTGTCAATGATGCTTGAAAATATCAGGAAAACAGGAGAGGTACCATGAAATTGGAGAAGTACAGTTGTTGCCCCAGCTTTAAAAAAAGAGAGAGAGAGAAAATGGAAAGAGAACTGAATGAAATCTAAAGCATTGAGTTTGGCTTCCATTCCTGACAGTCTTCAACACAGAGATTGTATACTACACACAGAGGAGATTGACTTGTTTTGGAGTCAGATTAGATGACCACTGAGGCTCTTTCTAACTCAAATTTATTGATTTTATGATTTTGAGTTAAATTTTATTAAGAAAACAATAATAAACTATCAAGCATTTAGGGGGAGGGACAAGAATATGATGAATGAGTGAGCATCATGAAGTATGTGTGAGGGGGCAGCTAAATAGCTCAGTGGATTGAAAGGCAGGCTTAGAGATCATAGATTCTGGCCTCAAGACACTATGTAGCTGTATGACTCTGGGTAAGTCACTTAAACCCCATTTCCTAGCCCTTACCATTCTTCAGCCTTGAAATAGAAATTCAGTATTGATTCTAAGACATGAGGTAGGGTTTTTAAAAATGTATGTGCCAGATACAATCTCATGGCAGTGCCTCCTAATCCAGTATTAATTAATTAATCAACTGCTTTCATAGTGGTAGTTTTATGACCAATAGGGGCTTTCCTGGTGTTAGTCAACTATACACTAGTTTTAAAGAAGGGCCAATATGCCAACACTGAATCAGAAATAATCATGTCTGAAGTTTTGAATGGGAAGCCCATGCATTTGGTCCATCAGAAAACATCACCAGCTCTAACCTTTCACAGCCAGGAACATGGCAGCACCCTTTCTGTCTAGAGCATTGGTATGCCAAAGGCATCCCTAAGGGGAGTGTGAAGGGAGACCCAAGAGGGTTTATTTCTTTTCTCCATGGGTGAGATCAGTTCTGTAGAAGTCTCAGACCACAGCTTGGGGTGCTCTTTCTAGCCTTAGGAAAGCCCTTCAGATTGATTCTGTAGACAGAAATGGACCTTTTCTTCCCCAGGATGTCCAGAATTGAGCCTAGCTTTGAGGATAATTAAATACCAAACCAGGTGGAAAAGACCTTGTTTTCCTATTCTCACATAAGCCTGTTTTGTTTTATTTTCTTAGCACGTTTTTACAAAAGCCAGTTATCCATAGGAAGATGGTATGTGACAGCAAAATTGAATTGGGGAAAAAAACCTGATTTTAGGATTAAAAGATCTGAGTTCAAATCCTTCCACTGCCTTTAATTATTTCTATGAACTTGGTCTAGGCATTTATTTCCCCAGGTCTCAGTTTCCTCATCAGAATATAAAAGATTCAAGTAAATGACCCTTAAATCCTTTCTAGACCAAATTCTATGGTTCTATGACTAAATAGAAGTAGGACAGCATTCAGTTTATGCTATCATTCCAAAATATGGCAGGGAACATTGGACATGGGGTGGATTCACAGAAGGAGTGATTGGAGTAAAATATAAAAGGGGTGCTCTTGATCATAAGCCTAGTTATAGAAGGTTTTGTAGCTTAAAGTTCAATCACTAGTTCTCAGTCAATATCTATGCCTTGACTCAGAATCTCAGAATCATATTGGCTCTTATGTCTAAAAATCATTTTCCACCTTGGTTGTTTCAGAAGTATTCGAGAATCTCACATATGGAAGGGGTCACAGAAACCATAAAGTCCAACCCATACCTAAGAAGGGGGCCTGTCTAGAGTAATTCTTGATGGATACATCCAATCACTGTTGAATGCAGATGTAGGTATAGGACATATCACATTGAATGTTCTCCTACCCTTTCTGATGTTCTCAGCCAAATATAATGAAGTTAATCTGAACATAAAGGTAGCAGCACTTTTTGTAATATCCAAATACTGGAACCAAAATCAATGTCCTTCATTTGAAAGATAAATACATCAATTTTAGTCCATTAATATAATGAAATATTACCATGTAAGAAATAGTGTTTATGAAGAATTCAGGGAAGCATTAGAAGAGAGATGAACTGATGGAAGAGTGAAGTTATCAGGACCAAGAAAACAATATATACAAGTACCACATTAATCTAAATGAATAAAACAAAACTGATGAAATTGAGTTTGCAATTATAAAAACCAAGTTTGGTCCTGGAGAAAAGCTGAGAAAACCTCCCTCCTTCCCATCACTGCAGGGGTGGGATACTGTAGGTATGGACCATTCCAAATATTGTCAGACTTGGCTGACTTGTTGGTTATTTTTTACGAATCTGTATTTTGTTTTATTTTTCCTTTTCTATTTTTCATTAAAAGTGGATGGCTCACTGGGTTGAGGAGGGCAGGGACATATATTTCACCATAAAGGTGACATAAAAACAAACGGTATTAATATTCTTAAATTAAAACACTTGAAAAGGGTAAGATAACATAAAAATCTGGTTGGTAGTAAAGGAGGTAGAAGTAAGGGATGTGCTGGTAAATATTTAATATCTGGCTCTCTGAAAAAAATATTCACACTTATAAGTTTCATCTGCATTAACATTTTCTTCAACCATTTGTTGCATTTGCCAATTTCTAAACTGTAAATACTCACAATGAAAATATAATAATCCAATGTCAATATATAATATTCATCTTATACTGATTATTGATATAAAGACATCAATATTTAGAAAAAATAAAATATTTTAATGTCTTAAATTTTAAATAAAAGTAAGATAAGTAAAATAAAATTGTGTGTATTTGTATTTTTAAAAAATCATTAAAATGGTTCTTCTCTATGTCTTTTGCGTGTTGCACAGTTCCTGGCTGCCTACTTTGACCTAATATGAACTCTGGATTGGGGGAAGATTAGAAACCATCTCCCTTCTTTCTTTCTACTTACACCCAGAAATGGGTCTGGTATAAGAAAGCTATATTTGTATGTTGGAAGAGGAAAGTTATATTTTCTTATTGTATACAAGTATGCATGAATGCATATGTATATAGTAATAGCTAGAATTTATAAGGCATTTAAAGATTTTCAATGGACTTTATAAATATTATTTTATTTGACCTTCATAGTAACCTTGAGAAATAGATAATATGTCCCATTTCATAGATGAAGAAACTAAGACTAAGAGATTTTTCTAAGGTCACAGAGTTAATAAGTATCTGAGATTGAGTCTGAACTCAGTTTCACCACTCTATCTACCATGCCACCTGGATAGAAGCCTAGAGGGTTAGAGTTATATAAAACCTGTTTACATTAAAGGAAATTGAAATGTAGAGAGGGGAATGGTCATGATGAATGCCACCTAGAATTTAGTCTATGGTCTTCTACCATGTTGTAGAACCATTTCTCTCTTAACTTTCTCCAGCAGCCCAGCAGTTGACTTCGCATCTAGAAGCAGCACAGAACTCCCAATTCAGGATGACTCAGACCAAATGGTTCTGACATATGAATAACATGAAATTTTCCATCACATCACTGACCCAGGGTACCATGGTGGCAATAACAGCAATATTTTATTTACTTACCAGTACTTTCAGAGCACTGGAGAGGCTCCCAGTTACCAAATCCATCACACTGCGGGACATATGGATGATATCCCAGGATGGTTGCTTCATTCACAGGGTCTCCCAGAGTAGACTGGCTTCTCTGATAAAAGGATAAAGCTGGAAAATTTGTAAAGAAAAAACTATATTAGGATCAATGTGAAAATTCATAGATATCATTAATTATTATAGCACCTTGGTCAAAGTCATTTGGAGAGGGGTGGCAACAGCAGAAAACCATGGGTGTAGTTCCCAGAAAGATACGGCAGTTAATATTCCCAGAGAGTCCAGGAAGGTTAGAAAGAAGACAAGTAAGAGGAATGGGTTGTTATGCAGTAATAGGATTCTGCAGTTGACTATAAGATGAGGTCCAGAGGTGGTAGCTGGTTTCCAGTGGAAAGCACAACCCCCTGAATGTTGGGAATCTGGTGATCCTGTGTTAATTATACATCTGTGAGAATCTATTCCAGACAATCCTCTTAAAAAAGGAAGGAAGGAAGGAAGGAAGGAAGGAAGGAAGGAAGGAAGGAAGGAAGGAAGGAAGGAAGGAAGGAAGGAAGGAAGGAAGGAAGGAAGGAAGGAAGGAAGGAAGGAAGGAAGGAAGGAAGGAAGGAAGGAAGGAAGGAAGGAAGGAAGGAAGGAAGGAAGGAAGGAAGGAAGGAAGGAAGGAAGGAAGGAAGGAAGGAAGGAAGGAAGGAAGGAAGGAAGGAAGGAAGGAAGGAAGGAAGGAAGGAAGGAAGGAAGGAAGGAAGGAAGGAAGGAAGAAAGAAAGAAAGAAAGAAAGAAAGAAAGAAAGAAAGAAAGAAAGAAAGAAAGAAAGAAAGAAAGAAAGAAAGAAAGAAAGAAAGAAAGAAAGAAAGAAAGAAAGAAAGAAAGAAAGAAAGAAAGAAAGAAAGAAAGAAAGAAAGAAAGAAAGAAAGAAAGAAAGAAAGAAAAGAAGAAAGAAATCTTGGCCCTGTTGGCTTATTAACTTGACATATGGTTGTATGCATGAACTGCTTTTCTTCCCTTTCTTTCTATGTTTTTTTTCTTTGCTTTACAAGATTCCTTTTTGAGAAAGGAAGGTAGACAAATGAAAATGAAGGAGATATACAAACAAAATATACCCATAATTTTAAAAATAAGTATTTGTTCTGTAATTGGAAACTAGTTATTTTCTACATACACAATAAATTCAATGTGCTAATCTCAAAGTTTAGATACATGTGTGTATGTATATCTATTTTATCTCCAAATCTACATCTATCTACACCCACCCATATCTATCCATCTATCAATCTATCTACCTGTCTCTCTATAGCTAAATCTATCTATCTCTATCATCTATCTATCTGTCTGTCTATCTATCCATCCTATCCTATTCTATTCTATTCTATTCTATTCTATTCTATTCTATTCTATTCTATTCTATTCTATTCTATTCTATTCTATTCTATTATTTCTTGAGAGGCCAAACACCTTAGTGGCAAGGCAAGAACACTGAACAAAGAACCAAGATGTGTGTGTGACTGGTGTGACTCTGACTGTGTCTGTGCCACCTTGATCAATGACTCTCCTTCTCCGTAATTCAGTTTCCTCAACTCTAAAACAAGGTAAATGGCCTGGATGGTATGAAGATCCTTCCCCTCCCAACTTTCTAAGACTCTGAACATTCAAATGATATAATAAAAAAGAGACTAAGGACTTCAGCACCCTTTGCCAAGGACAGTGTGGCAAGATATTTTTGGTCTTCTTTTGACAGCTTTACATAATAAGAATATTTTTATAGATTATAATATATAGCAATGTATTTTTCAGGACACTTTCCTGTAATTAACCACATTTAATCCTTACACAAGCTCTTCAGGATAGGCTGTGCAAGCACAAGAAGGTCTCATCCTCCCTATCTTTCCATTCCTTCTCAATCTTCATTGATGGATCATCCCCTGACTATGATAAACCTTAAAGTTCTGACCTCATCTCTTTCTTGATAACATTAGCAGCTACCACAACTTCATTTATCATCTCCATTTACATAACACCAAAGTCTACATATGTATTCTGAGCTCCAGTCTCTCCCCACCAATTGCCTGTTGGACATTTCAGACTATGTCCTGTAGACACTTCAATCAGTGACTAAAACAGACCACGTTATTCTCCATCCTTTTTCCGAATGTCCCTATTTCTGTCAAGGAGAACAATACCCTGCTAGTTTCTTAGGTTTGTGATCTCAATGCTACCTCAACTTCTCAATGTTCCTCATACTCCATATCCATCAGATTGTAATCTCCTACAGGGCAGGGACTGTTGTTCTTTTTTATCAATTGCAAGCACTTAGCATAATGCCTGGTACATAAAAAATGTTTATTGGATTGGATTCTTGGATTGGATATCTAATTGGTTGCCAAATCTTTTTAATTCTACTTCCATATTTCCTTTTACATTCATCACTTTTCTTCCTCTCACACAGTCACTACTCATGTCCTCATCATTTTGTTCATTTATTTAAACCTCGACCTTGTGTCTTAGAATCAATACAGGAATAATAATAATTATAGCTAGCATTTATATAGCACTTACTATGTACTAGGCACTATGCTAATCACATCACAATTATCATCTCTTTTATCCTCACACAACCCTGGCAATTAGGTTCTGTTATTATCTCCATTTTAGAGATGGAAAATGCAAGATGACTTGCCCAGAATCACATAGCTAGTAAGTATCTGAGGCTTATTTCCAAGTATTGGTTCCAAGACAGAAGAGTGGTAAGGGACAGGCAATTAAGCTTAAGTGACTTGCCCAGGGTCATCTATTTAGGAAGTGTCTGAGGCCAGATTTAAACCTAGGTCTTCCGATCTCCAGACCTGGCTCTCTATTCTACTGAGTGACCTATCTGTCCCATCCTGAGCAGTTTAAACATAGGTTGGAACATCACTACCCTCAGACATTTACTAGCTGTTTGATTCTGGGTGAGTCATCTTGCAATTTTCATCTGTAAAACGGGGATAATGCCAGCACTCACTTCCCAGGGTTGTTGTGAGCATGAAATGAAACAGTAATTGTAAAGTGTTTATTTAGCACAGTGTCTGCAACATAGTAAGTGCTATAGAAGTGTTAACTATAATTATTATTATTGCTAGTCTTATTATATATTATTCCCTTTCTGTATTCTGTGACCCTCCCAAAATGATTTCCTTTTCTCTTTCTCACAAACAGCTCTCCATCTCCCATGTCCTTTACACTGGTTGACCCCATGCCTAGAATCTATTGTCTTCTCACCATTATCTCAGAGAAAGAATTTTTTTCCAAGATTGAACTAGAGCCCCACCTTCTACATGAAGCCTTCCTGTTCCCACTGCTAGTGCCCTTCCTTTCTAATCTATATTGTTTTATTTTTCTTTATCCTGTATACTTTTCTACAGATAAACATTGTGTTCTTCAATAGAATGTAACCTCCTTGTGAACAAGGGCCATTTTATTTTTGTATTTGTTTGCTCAGTCCCTGGCACCTAGTACATGCTAATTGATCATTATAATAGCTTGCCATTTGTGAAATGCTTTCTTGATCACAATTCTGTGAAGGAAATATTTTGGCTATTATTATTTCCATTTTACAGATTAGGAAACTGAATAACAAGAAGTTTAAATTTCTTGCCCACGTCTATACAACTAATAAGTGTTGGATTCAAACTTAGATCCTTAGTAGCTGGACCTGGGCAAGTCCTCACAGGAAGAAGGGATGCCAAATCCACCCCAGAACTGAGGAAAGCAGATTAGAGAAGATCACCCTCTGCCACTGGCCTGAGAGTATTGAATTGGGCAAAAGAAAGATTCCAAAACATACTAGACTGTGCTGCTACTCGGAGGGCATAATCACTCCCATGGAACATGGAGTTTGAGAATGTCTCCTTGGATGGGAAGGAGAGAGGACGGGACAGCTCTTCATCACTCAGCAGGATTCCCTTAGCCATCAGAAAACTCTCCCCCAAGGCAAATTGAGAGCTGTTGGAAGCCCTGATGATTTCTTCTGATTCCTCAATGAACTGAATGACTTGGAGTCTCACCTCCTCGCATGCACCAGGACCTGGAGAAATCCCACCAACAAAGGGTAGATTTAGTGGATATCAAATACCTTATAACGCTTCCCAAGAATGTAAAGAGCTCTCACACATTGTGCTATTGATATTAATATTATTAATGAAGAAGCATAATAGGGTATAGTGGATAGAGAGCTGGTCTCAGGGCAGAAGGACCTCAGTTTGAGTCCTGCCTCTGACATATCTTAGCACTCCAAGCCTGAGCAAGTCAGTTCACCTTCAAGTGCCCCAGCCAAGTCTCTAAGACCATAAATCATAGAACAGCTACTCATCTCCTTAGATAGAAGAGATTTTATTACCAGGAATTCCCAGCACCAATGAAATGACAGATCTGGAATATATATATATATATATATATGAAATATTATATCACCTTAGATATTTGTGAAAAACATATATATGTAAAATGTTTTATTATATCTCATATATATGTTTATATACATATGAGCATATCTATGTAATAATAATTTAAGATCTATAAGTAAAATAATATATTACATATTTATATAATATATTTATGTTGTTTATAATTATCATATTGTGTCATATTATATTAATTATACATTAATATTTATAATTGATATAATAATAAAATTAATAAAAATAAGGATTGTAACTCATCCATGGGCTATTTCTATATGAATTCCCTTGAAAGATGGGAAGAATTTTCACATAATAACTCACATTTAGATAGAGCTTTAAGGATTGCAAAGCATTTTAGAGTATCTCATTTGATCTCAGTGTTCATTCTGTTACACTATTGTTGTTGCTATTTCATTCAGTTCTGGGTACCCCATTTTGAAGGAAAATTAAGCAGGGAATTTGAGAGATTGTGGTTTAATAGAGACATAAAAATCAAGAGATGAGCAATTAATGCTATATCTAATCCTTACTAGGTGACTAGTAACTAGACAAGCCACCGAATGTACCTTAGCCTCAGATTCTCCATCTCTCTATCAGTAAAACAGAGGTAATAATAGTAATAGTTTGTACCCCAGAAAACTGAGGTCATATATGTATGTATATAAATCCTTTGCTCTCTAGTATTTGGCCTTTATTAAAAGCAAAAGAGTGAAATAAAACAGAACATCTATTACCAAACTATGCATTGAAATGAGAGAACACAAGAGCTCTTCACTTGGTTAGATTCCCTTTGCCATTTAAAAGCTGTCCCCTTAAGGCATATTATCTCATTGATATACATTATTTCATTTGATCCTTATGACAGCTCTCTGGGGGAACTACTGAGGTATAAATTAGACCCATTTTGCAGATCAGAAAATTAAGACTCTGAAACCTTAAGTGACTTCCCCAATCACCTATTTTTAAGTCTTTCTTCTCTGGTTACTTACATGCAGGGACTTTGTTGGTTTCAACTTGAGTTCCTTTAAGTTCTTGTCCATTCTCATCTACACACCAACAATTTCTGAGCTCAAAATGGCCCAAGGGGGAGCTGAAATCTGTATAGGGCCCAGGATAACGACTGAGCTTCCCAGTCAGTAGCTGCCAGAATGTGAATGGGTCAAAAAGAATGTTATCTCCAGCCATTGTCACATTGCCATCCAACACTTCAATTGGCACAGCTTGGAAGGAAGAGTAATCAGTGAGTATTGGGAAGATATTTTGATGGCCAGCTTCATACAGTTTTTCAATGAAGATGCTGAAGGCCTCAGAGGATGCTTCTTTATAGCTCATCATCCTTTGGATTACTTCAGCTAGGGGCAGCTCTTGGCCACCATTGTTCTGGGTGATCCACCGCTGGTACCACTGGAAGGCTTGCTCAGGAGGCCCATTGCACTGCACCCTTTTCCACTGACCTCTGGAATTACATTGAGGGATGTAGATGTCAGAGAGCTGGGGCAACAGGCTGGGCTCACCCAGGAGAGTCCGGGCTGTCCATAAGAACATTTGCTCTGCTGCCAACTGACAAGTAGTTGGACCTAGGGAGAAGAAAGAACAACTGAGTCAGCTCAAGAAATCATAAACATGAAGGACCAAGGAGAAGTCTCTGAACTAGTGAGGAGGAAGGAAAAACAAAACAGGGAAGGAAGGGAAAAGGAATGCAACTAGGTAAGTCAGATTTGTATAAATGGTGAGTTCATTTCTCCTTATGTCCTGTGACTCACCAGTCATCCCTAGATTATACTGATGCTAGATCAAGCATCAATCAAAAATACTAGTGGAAGTAAATCCCATTTATTATTATACTTATCATTAAAAGCACTTGAAGGTTTGTAAAATACTTTAAAAATTAATGACTTTTATCCTCATAACAATCCTTGAAAGTTGATGCTATTATTATCTCCACTTCACAGATGAGAAAACCAAGGCAGAGAGAGGTTTGACTTGCCCACAGTCATACAGTAAATATCTGAGACTTGATTTTAATTCAGTTTTTCCTACTTACAGGTCAAGCACTTTATTTACTATTACCTGTCTTTGTATATCACATATTTTAAGTTTTATAAGGTATGCCCTATAATTTTTTTGCTTTCCTTGCAATAACCCTGAAGTACTTTTACCCATTTCAATCATTCATTTAGTCATTCATCCATCCATTTATTTATTTTGTTCTATTTTATTTTCAATTCCAAATTCTCCTCCTCACTCCACCCCTCTCCCAACTATTGAGAAAGCAAAAATTAGTAAACCCATTCCAATATTGTATCCATTTTACAGATAAGGAAGCTGAAGCTCATATGGGGAAATGATTTATTCAGAGTCCTACAGATAATTAATGTAACAAGTCTTGATCTAAGATTCAATAGGGAGCTTTTTGTCAAAGAAAGACTCTGAATCAAGGAGAATCAGGGAGCCATTTATACTTTATTCTGTCTCCAGAAATGATTTTTGTTCCCTGATTTCTCTAACTAACTATTCAGGAAAAGACTTGTGTATGATCTCTCACTAACTCAGGCTATGGTAGGATCATATAACAAAAATAACTCGTGATCATTTAACACATGACAATTTGTTGTTGTTGTTCAGTTATTTCAATCATGTCTGATTCTATGTGATTCCACATAAAATTTTCTTGACAAAGATATTAGAGTAATTTGCCATTTCCTTCTCCAACTCATTTTACAGATAAGGAAATTTAGGCAAACAGGGTTGCCAGTAACTATCTGAGGCCAGATTTGAACTCATGAAGATATCTTGTGATTCCAGGCCCTCACTCTAACTACTGTGTCAGCTAGCAGCTTGGACCTCTCATGATTACAAAGCATTTAATCTCTTTTATCTCATTTAATCCTCATCACTGGCTCAAGTTAGGCAAATCAAAGATTATTATTCCTGTTTAGCAAAGGAAAAAGACATTCCAGAGATTATATGATTTTTCTTAAGTCAGGTAGGCATTTAGTGACTGAACTGATATTAGAATCTAAGTCATCAGATTCTTAAATCTGGTGCTACTTCTGCTATATGACAGGATCTCAAAGTAGCAATAAAAAGTGAAAAAGATATATTTGACAGAGATCTACTCCAGATCCATAAGCATCCATTTGGAAAAGAGAAATGAATGGAAGAAGGAAGAGTTTAAACAACATAAAATGCAAGAGGAAACGAGACCAGAAGATCCAGCTGTCAAAACTTCAAAAAATCATTACATCAGTCAGAAGAATTTGTCCCAAATTAAATCTCAGGAATTTCCACCACACACACACACACACACACACACACACACACACACACACACACACACAAGAAAATTAGCACTTTTCATGATGATGATGATACATCTATAGGTGATACTATACTTAAGCCAATGAGCAAACATTTCCTTGCATTTTTCCTTTTAATTTTTTAATTTTTAGAGTTCTCAATCACATATTCAGGTAAATGATTGTGATAGAAGTTGAATTCTGGAACTAAGCTGGACTTTTGTATATCAGTATTTCAGGGATATTTTTAGATCCTTCCTTCATTATTATAAATTGCAATTCCTCTAAATCAAACCTAAGAAATGTTTGTTTATTGACTGTTTTGTTCATGAATTGCCATGACTGAAAAAAAAACATCCTACCCTGAAACCAACAATGTGGTGAGGAGCACCCACAAAATTTACTAGACTAGCCTTTGGGAAAAAGGCAAAAAATATCATATGACTGGCACCCTGATAAAGTGCACTGATAGTCAGGAAGACCTGAGTTCTAGTATCAATTCAGATATTTATGGGCTGTATAACCTGTGGCAAGTCAGGCACAATGCCACCTATTTATATCGTTATTAGAGAATACAGAAATAATTTCTGTAAGGGATTGTGTAAACCTAAAAGCACTAGGAAAACTGTTATGTTATTATAAAGTGTTATTATAATAATTATTAATACTAATCATCTATCCCTAAGGTCATTAGGTTATAAGCTCTCTGAGGGCAAGGATTATCTTTTATCTCTTTTGTCCCCCCAGACCTTAGCACAGTGTCTTGTCTGAAGTAGGTCCTTAAGAAATGTTTGCAGATTGATATTCAATCTTGTTCAGCTTGGTAGGTCTGCCAAGGCTTCTAAATTAACCTTTTGTTTAGTTGCTTTCAAGTACTGCTGACTCTTTGTCATCCCTTTTGGTATTTTCTTGGCAAAGTTACTGAAGTAGTTTGCCATTTCCTTTACCAGCTCATGTTACAGATGAGGAAAATGAGGCAAACTGGGTTCAGTGACTTGCCCAAAGTCACACAGCTAGTAAGTGTCTGAGGTCAGATTTGAACTTATGTCCCTGACTCTGAGACCAACACTCTATCCATTGTGCTACCTAGCTGGCCCCAAATTAACCATAACAAGGTTAGTTCTTTTAAACCCTTACCTTCTGTCTTAGAATCAAAACTCTTTATTGGTTCCAAGGCAGAAAAATAGTAAGGATTAGACAATGCCAGGCAAGAGATTCACACAGGGCCACACTGCTAGGAAGTATCTGAGGATAGCTTTGAACCCAGGACCTCCTGTCTCCAGACCCACTTCTTTATTCACTGAGCCACCTAGCTACCCCCTTAACAGGATTTTAAAGAAGCATGCAAGGCAGGTCTAGAGATAGGAGGTCCTGAGTTCAAATATGATCTCAGAGACTTCTTACCTGTGTGACCCTAGGCAAGTTACTTTACCTCCACTGTCTAACTCTTACTGCTCCTGCTCCTCTGCCTTGGAACCAATACAGAGTATTTAAAAAATGGGAGAAAAAGAAAGAAGAAAGAAAGAAAGAAAGAAAGAAAGAAAGAAAGAAAGAAAGAAAGAAAGAAAGAAAGAAAGAAAGAAAGAAAGAAAGAAAGAAAGAAAGAAAGAAAGAAAGAAAGAAAGAAAGAAAGAAAGAAAGAAAGAAAGAAAGAAAGAAAGAAAGAAAGAAAGAAAGAAAGAAAGAAAGAAAGAAAGAAAGAAAGAAAGAATAAAAGGAAGGAAGGAAGGAAGGAAGGAAGGAAGGAAGGAAGGAAGGAAGGAAGGAAGGAAGGAAGAAAGAAAGAAAGGAAGGAAGAAAGAAAGAAAGGAAGAAAGGAAGGAAGAAAGGAAAGAAAAAAGAAGGGAGGAAAGAAAGGAAAGAAACAAAGGAAAGAAGGATAGAAGAAATGAAGGGAAAGAAGGAAAGAAACAAATGAAGAAAGGGAGGAAGAAAAGAAGGAAAGAAGGAAGGAAGGAAGGAAGGAAGGAAGGAAGGAAGGAAGGAAGGAAGGAAGGAAGGAAGGAAGGAAGGAAGGAAGGAAGGAAGGAAGGAAGGAAGGAAGGAAGGAAGGAAGGAAGGAAGGAAGGAAGGAAGGAAGGAAGGAAGGAAGGAAGGAAGGAAGGAAGGAAGGAAGGAAGGAAGGAAGGAAGGAAGGAAGGAAGGAAGGAAGGAAGGAAGGAAGGAAGGAAGGAAGGAAGGAAGGAAGGAAGGAAGGAAGGAAGGAAGGAAGGAAGGAAGGAGGGAAGGAAATTCTAGTCCTGCTGCTTACTAACAATGACTCAGTGAAAGGCAGTTTTCCCCTCTAGACCTTACTTTCCTCATCTATAAAATATACCAGATGATCTTTAAGACTCTTTGCAGCTCTAAAGTTGATGATGCCTTGAAAAAGCTGTAGTTATTAAAACTGATGACTTACATTGCTTGGATTCTCCATTCATCTTTTCAGTTCCAGGTCCTGCTGCTTACTAACAATGACTCAGTGAAAGGCAGTTTTCCCCTCTAGACCTTACTTTCCTCATCTATAAAATATACCAGATGATCTTTAAGACTCTTTGCAGCTCTAAAGTTGATGATGCCTTGAAAAAGCTGTAGTTATTAAAACTGATGACTTACATTGCTTGGATTCTCCATTCATCTTTTCAGTTCCAGGAATGGTTTGACCCTCAGAATCAACACAGTAACAACCTGAATCAGAGCACTGAACTGGGAGGAAACTTCCATCACTGGAACAGGAAGGGACAGAAAGACTTGACCCTGCAGGCAGGCTTCTCATGAAAACTTGTGCCCATTCCCTTTGTTTCTCACATTCAGAGGGACACCTGGGTCGTTGGCCTCGGATCCTTGAAGCTCGGAGCTCTCGGCCCTGGGGATCCACACACCAGCACTCTCCAGCAAAGCACTGAACTTGGTCATAATTGCCCCCATCAGTGCATGTAGGAACAAACAGCTCTCTGGATGGCTGTTCACAGGCCTGGGATTCAAGGGCCATTTTTATGACATCCCCTAGACTTCTGGCTATATTCTCTGGGACAGAAATCACACCCTTCAAGAAAAGAAGAAACTCTGGCAGCTCCATAATAGAGGAGAGAAATTTTAACTTGTTTTGGTTATCCTGTAAATTAACCTTCTGGCCCAAACTGCCCACAATTGATTGATTCAGAGTCAACCTTTCCTTTGAATTTGCAAGAACCTCATCAGGGCCAGCTGATAGCTGTTGGGTCAGTTCAACTAAATCTCCTCTGTTCTTGATTCCTTGTAGACCAATTTGCTGAAAAAATTGGGTAAAGTTAAATGTACTCCTGGCACCAATGGCCCCCGATAAGTTAAATCGGCTTATGTTCTCCAAGAATTTCCCTCCAAAAAGGTTTTGTTGGAGTCGCTTTGGGTCTGTGGTGAACTGGAGAGCAAGCAGAGCTAGGTCCCTGGAGGGAAACAGCACCCCAAAAGCTTCACTGAGGAAAGTTTCCAAGGTGAAGAATTGAGTAGCACCTTCCCTTTCAGTGAAAGGGAGCAACAGCCCAGAGTCTACAAACAGCTCTTTGAAGAAAGGAGGACAGGTCTTGGCAAACCTAGCAACCTTCTGAGGTTCTTGCCTTTCTTCTGGGGCAAAGAATAAACTGTGTTGACTGAAGTGTCCACCAGGTCCAAAGAAGAGTTTGGACAAAGCCTGCTGCCTCTCGGAGACACAAGATCTTTCTGCACCTGGACCAGGACAAACAAAAGAGGAGAAAACAAGTCTTAGGATGGCCAACATCACCTTCACTCCTAAGACATCCTTTCTGGGAAGCCTTTCAATTATTCCATTATTCCAAACAATCTTAGTTCTTTCTTTTATAAAGCTGCAGGGTGTACTGCCAGAGAATTAGTAAGAGGGGCATTCCTCCATTTAACACCAAGATTGTTTTTACATTTTGTCTGCATCCATGACAAATATTTCATGGTGGAAAGGGGACTGGATTTGGAGTCAAAGGACCTGGGTTCAAATTTTGACTCTTCACCTTACTGTGATCTCAACAACTAATTTGATCTCTCAAGGCTTTAGTTTCCTCACATGAACAATGATACATGAGGTACTTGAACTCAGAAGCCTGTGAGGTCCATTCCAGGTCTAAGCCTATGATCCTATGACCTCCTACTCTTCAATCTTAAAGATTTGTGCCTTAGTTAATGACAAAGTTACCTTGTTCCAAAGTGAGTTCTCATGAATATTATCCAGTGGTCAGAAGACTTATCTCAATCCCCCATTTCATATTCCCTACTTTTAACACTAGGAAGAATCTTCTTTTCACAATGATCCCTTTATCCCTTGAACTATTGAGAGATACTGAAGACAAGACACTAGCTGGAGCTGATTTGGATAAATTTAAATTTATGACACAAAATTTCAAGGGGTCCTTGTTGCTTTTTAACCACCTTTCATTTCTCCTTGCTGAATTTGTGACTTACCCAGGGGTTAAATGACAAAGCCTTATTGTACTTAGCACAGGTTCTGGCTCAGAATAGGTCCTTAAGATATGTTGCTCAGTTGGTGGTCAGTTTGTATGAGAGATGAATTTTTTCCAATTTTTAATTTTTTTCAGTTACATATAGAAACATTTTGACAACTGTTTTTTTTTGACATTTTAGAATTCAGGTTTTCTCCCTTCCTCCCCTCCCTATAGAGATAGAGTTTGAACAAGAGTCTTCTTCCTGACTCCAAAGCCAGCTCTCTAACTAGTATGCCAGTCTGTGACCACCTAGATCTGCAGTAGCACTGGCCCTTTGTCTTCTTCCATATCTTTATTTGTTTTTGAAACCCTTCCCTTCTGTCTGTCTGAGTATCAATTCTGGGACAGAAATGGAGCAAGAGATAGGCAATTGGGGTTAAATGACTTCTCCAAGATCACACAACTACAAAGTGTCTGAGGCCAGATTTGAACCCATTTTCTCCTGACTACTGACCTGGTGCTCTATCCATTGTGCTACCTGGATGCCCCTCTTCCTTATCTTTGAAAGAAAGGGCTTGTTTGGAACCTCTCTACTTGACTATTATTGTGAGCCCCAAATCTCTCTCTCTAGCCTCTATGCTGTCATAAGAGCATCCCTTAAACTTTAAAGGATGTCTTGACCTAGAAACATCATTGTTTCCTGAAACTCAAAGTATCCTAGATTTGGCTTTTTACCATTCCCTCCCCTAGCCTATACCTCACCCTACTTCTGGCATCCTGAAACTTCCTGCATTTGAAAACTTTATATTTTCCTCTCTGTGTCACTTTTCATATCTGGTTTCTATATCCTATAGATTCAACCTCCAAAATAGCTCAATTCTTTCCCCTTCTCTTCAACCCCATAGCTACCACCCCAGGAAAGCTGATTTCACCTTCTATCCTGCCTCCATTCATTCTCTCCTTATTCCAAATTATCTCTCATTACAACACCAAACTTCTCTTTCTTCTACACTGATATGGCCTTTTGCTCTCCTCATCAAAACCCATCAATGGTTCCCTCTGTTTTGCTTCCTAAATAAAGCTCAAGCTCAGCCTGATTCAAGGTGCTCAAAATCTAACTTTCTGTCTTTGTCCATACTTCCTTCTCTGGTCAAATCTGATGCCTCACTGTTTCCTTTCTACAAGCTACACTTTCTGGAGCACTTTGTCTTTAATCGACCTGTTCCTTATCACTGAAATACCTTTGACTCTCACTTCTCCCTCCAGTCCTATTCCTATCCATGATTTCAGATGGAACTCAAAGGGTTCCTCCTCCAAGAAGCCTTTCTTGATCAGTGTTGACAATGGCCTTTTCCCCATCAAGTCACCCTTTTCTTTAACACTTCTCTTGGAATGATTTTGGTAGAACTTATGTATAAGTCCCGTCCCCATTTAATGTTCATGAGGGAACATGTTGTGAGTTAGCCTTTCCCTGTCCCCTTTCCTGTGAATGCTTTCCCTCTGTTGATTATCTTCAGTTTATTCTTTCTATATGTATTTTCTACATAGACGTCATCATCTTTTCTGTTTCTAGACTTTGAGCTCCTTGAGGGCAGGAATTGTGGTTTTTGCCTGTCTCGAATATTCTTAGCACTTAGCCCAAGTGCCCGACTCATAGTAGGCACTTAATAAATGAGGAAAGTGGAGGGAGGAAAAGTAGCTCCTACCACGTTCTAGGTGCTAGGTTAAACATTTTTTCAAATATTATCTCATTCAAACTTCACAACGATCCTGGGATGCAGGTACCATTTGACAGTCAAGGAAACTGAGGCTGATAATAGTTAAGTGCCTTGTTCATGTCACACAACTAGGAAGTGTCTGAAGGTGGATTCAAACTCAACTTTTCTTGATTCCAGACCCAGTGCTATATATACCACCAGCTGACAAATGTAACCTCAAATATTTAATTATTAATTTTTGTTTATTTATATTTGTTTATTAATTTTGTTTATTTATTATTTTGTAATATTTGTTTATTGTATTATAATATATTATAACATATTATAATATATCAAATATTATATAATATTATATACATATTGTTACCTTTGCAGCAAAATTAACATATAAATATGTAATATATTATACATATTTAATAGTACATATATTATATAATATATTATCATATTATAATATATTATATTATTATTTCATATGTAATCATATATAATATATTATATTAATTTATTAGCTTATTATTATTGTTGATGGTTTTCCAATCATGGTTCCTTTGGGGATTTTCTTGGCAAAGATACCAGAGTGGTATATCATTTCCTTCTACAGAATGATTCATTTTATAGATGGGAAAATTTAGAAAGCAAGGTAAAATGACTTGCCCAGGGTCATATAGCCATTAAGTGTTGGAGGCCAACTGAAGATGAGTCTTCCTGACCCCAATCCTATCACTCTATCCTCTATGCCAGTCAGTTGCCCTGAATAATGGACTATTCAAACTCTCTTCCTTTTCTAGCATCAAGAACAAATGCAGGTGCATAATAAATATTTATTGAGCTAAATTATCAGAAGTGCTTCAGCAATCCAATCTGACACACATTGGAAGTGTTTACTGTGTGAATCACACTAGAGCTTGATAAGAACCCTTCAGATGTTGGTCTCAAAGAGCTTACAATTAAATGTGTGGGGAGATATGTTCATAACTATCCATGGTAGAAGGGGGAGGGAGAAGAGTATAAAGGAGAGGGGCAGGAAAGGGATCATGACTCTAATAAACAATTTATCGTGGTTATCAGTTAGTATGAGTACACATCAAAGGGACATTAGAGTCTTGTCTAAACTCTGAATTTTACATATGATGAAACTGAGGGCAAGGAAAATTATGTGAATTGCCCAAGATCAGTGAATTAATACTGTCACTGGCATTCAAAGCCAAACCCTCTGACACTGAATCCAGTCCTTTTTAACCTCTATACCATGTTTTGTTTCCTGTATTAGCTTTATTTCCCTAAATGTATTTTTAGTTACTCAAAGGTCACAGTCAGCTAGGTGGTACAAGGGATAATGCACTGGACCTGGAGTCAGGAAGACCTGTGTTCAAATCCAGACTCAAACACTTTTCAATTCATCAATAAACATTTATTAAGTGTCTATTATTTACCAGGTACTATACTAAGCACTGAGAATACAAAAAGAGGCAAAGGACAGTTTCTGTCCTCAAGAACCTTAAAATCTAATAGAAGACATAAAATTTAAACAAATATGTGCAAATAAACTATATATGGGATAAATAGAAAATAATTGAGGTTTGGCATTAGAATTTAGAGAGGTTGGCAAAGCCTTCCTATAAAAAGATCAGATTTTAAATAGAGTTTAAATTGAGGAGAGTATTCCAGGCATTAGGAACAGCCAGAAAAAAAAAACATAGATCTGAGGGATTGTTTATGGCACAGCCAGGAGGAGGGTGCCACTGGATCACAGTATATACCCTGTATTAGGTCTAGGTTGTGAAAACCTTTGAATGTGAAAAAGGATTTTGTCTTTGATCCTGGAGACAATAGGGAGTCAATGGAATTTAATGGGTAGGGGAGATGACATGATTGGATTTGACCTGTAAGAAAATCACTTTGACAGCTAAATGGAGAATGAATTGAATGGGGAAAGACTTAAGGCTGGCAGATGGACCATCAAGTTATTGCAATAGTCTGGGTATAAAGTGATGTGGGGACCTATATGAAGCACCTACACAGAGAAGGCAGTAACAGAGGGGAAAAAAGGGGGATATGTTGAAAAGATGAAGCAAAGGTGAAATCGGCAGATCTTGGCAACAGCTTGGATTGAGGGGTGCTGGGGATGATGAGAGAGTGAGAAATCCAGAATGACCCCTGAGTTGTTAGCTCAAAGGACCAGGAAGATAGTGATGCCTCCTAACACCATAGGGAAGATGGTGAAGGGAAGAATTGGGGTAATGATAATGGGCTCAGTTTTAGACATATTGGTTTAAGATGTCTACTGGATATCAAGTTCAGGATGTCTGGATGTTGGAGATGCTTGATTGGAGGTCAATAGAGAGATTGGGGCAGGATTTGATAATTATCAGCATAGAGATGGTAATTAAATTCACAGGAGTAAATGAGATCACCAAGTGAGGTAGTATACAAGGAGAAAAGGGCCCAGGATCAACTTTATTAACTATGTCAACTTGGTTAAGTCATTGAACGGCTGCCTGACTCAGTTTCCTCAACTGCTCAATAAAAAGGGATAATAAATTATCCTCCAAGGATTGCTCACCCTGGAAATTTCTTAAAGCTATGCAAAATGGAATAAGCTGCCTCAGATATATAGTGATTTCCTCATCATTGGGTATTGATGAATCATAGATTTAAAACTGTAGGATCTTTGAGGCCATCAAGTCATTTTATTGATGAGGAAACTGAGACACAAAGAATGTTGCCCTGAGTTACATAGGTAATGTCTGAGGTATCACTTGAGCACAGGTCTTCCCAATTCCAAACTCTAAGCCCTATCCATCATGCTAGAGGCTAGATAGCTACTGTTCCCAGGATGCTACGTAGATGATATTTATGTATTTATTGGCTATTGGTTAGACGAGATCACTTCTGAAGTTCCTTCCAGACCTTCAAATCTATGATAAGGTAACAGGCATAAATAGACATAACCTAATAGGGCTAAATTCAATCAGAAATGAAATTTAATCAGAAGAAAAATGTACCACAGGATGGTAACTTCCCCTGCTGTCGTGTCCCAGAGATTTCTTTTCCTTTGGCATCCACACACCAGCATAGTCTTTCCTTTTGGCATTGTACAGGTTGGTATTCGCCATTGTCCTTGCAGGATGGCATATAGGAATGTTGAAAGCTAATTGCTGCCAACCTCTCAACCTCACACTTTGTTGGACCTGTGAAAAAATCCATAAAATAATGAAGGAAACTAAGGAAATAGTTTCAACTCTTATTACATTGTCCTTGAAAAGATCCCAGGGAAAGGAACCAGACCAGAGCTTTCATCAATATAGGGAATTCTCAGAGAAGGAAACTAGCTCTATCAAGCCAGGTGAGCACCTTTACTGCAAGTTGTAGTCTTAGAGAACATTAAGAGGTTAAATGATTTACCCTCACTCAAACATTAAGTATAGTTAGAGGCAGAACTTCAATCACTATCTTTGGGTTATCAAGCTCTATCCACAACTCTTCCTCTATGGAGTCATCCTAAGGTACTCAGCAAAGGCTTAGATTTGTGAGTTAAAAGAGTCGAGTTAGAATTCTGCCTCTGACCCGTAATTTCAGGGTCCCCTTGGACAAATCCACTCATTTCTGTAAGTCTCAATCTTTTCATCTCTGTATTAGGGAAAACAATACTTGAAACCCTTAACCTCCAAAGTAAGGAACAGAAAAGCTCTCTATAAATGTCAACTCTTTGGAAAGTTTGGAGGTTTATGTTTACAGGAAGCTTTTAAATCCCCAGCATAAACACCAACTAAAAAGGTAAGAGTTATCAAGCCTACAATTACCTCCATATTCAAATGGGTCCCTTCTGGACCTCCAAAGTAAAAATATCCACATCTTTCATTAGCATATTACTTACAACGGAATCTTCCAGAGATGACTAATTGAACTGCTAGAAACCGTCTCTGGAGTATCCGGTATAGGGTGGTTTCTGTGAAGGTGGAAGCAGGATCCAGACCAGCAAAAATGGTGTCATAAATTTCATCCAGCAGTAACTCTAATCCTGACAAAGAACAATACACATCTGAAGATGAAGATTCAAAGAAAATTCTCCCAATTTTTGGCAAGGACATCTTAGAAGAAGAGAATCTTCTAAGAGGAAACTATCCCAAGTTAAAAAGGGACTCGTGGCCATAACAAAAGGACCCAGTTCTACCTAGATTTTACTAAATTTCTGAATCTCAGAGTTCTTGAGATACCAGAGATACTGGGATATTATCAGTAAGATCATGTATTTTTAAGCCCAAATCAATTACACCAGGGTGATGATGCTAATATTGGGCTAGTTAGGGATGGATATAAAGTCCTTTGTAAATATTTAAACTAAGCACTAGATAAATGTGAACTATGATTATGATTATAATTACTGTTATCTTCTCTTTAGGAACCAAATATCAGATCAGTAGTCTTTGACCTTAACTCCTTTGATGCCTTTAAAATCACAACAATTATTTGTCCTGTCTTAAAAAAAAAAGTACCTACCTTCACTCCTGCCACTCATTTGATTGTGTCTTCAAAGGATCTCCATTTCTCCCACCCACTCATCTTAGCCCTAGATTCTCCTGTCCTGAAAATGAATTTTTTTTTTCTCTCAGGACAGAAATTGGGTTTTTTTCCATTTATTTTCAAATTTTTGATTGGCAAATAAGGGAATGTAATAGAATAATACTATCATCTTGTACTTGTGCAATTGCTTTTTTGAACCTAGGAGAGATTTGCATTTATACCAGTTAAGTTTTAAGTATAGTCCCTCCTTATTCTTTCTCTTGCTTGAAGTATCCTTACCTGTCTCTGCCAATTCCCGTCCCTGACTGTCAGCACAGTAGCAATATCCTGAGACTTCTGGGAATCTGCTTCTGAAGGAACTGAATGTCAAAAATGCCTCTGGAAACCTAAAAAGAAATTTTATTTAAAGTGATCATTTCTTATGTTCAGCCTTAATGAGATCTTTCTGGAAAAACAGATAAAATAAGCCCAGTTTAATGTGAGCCATTTGAGAATGACATATTTAATAGATGTTGATAGATCTGGCCTTCATTTTATCTTTACTCCAGTAAATCTGTTATTTCCTAATGAAAGTACAGTCAAGAAATAATCAAGCTTGTCCATTATAAAATAAATCTGTGATATCTGGCTCTTCCCAGACAGAATTACATATTCATTAGGAGTTTGAGTTATTTTTCCCCTACAAATATTTTTTTATCAAATCCAGCTAGAAACAGATCATGAAGATCTTTATCACTTGTTTCTGAGTTATACTATAACTCAGGAGATTTTATACCTCAGCAAGCTTTGAAAACATACATTAGATGGTATAGACTCTTACCACTGAGCAATGAACAATCATGGGAGCATTAAAATTTCTGTGATTGAGAGAGGAGTCAGATTCCACCCAAGGAAACCAGAAGATGAAAATTTTACAGAATCATCATTGAAAACATGTAGTGCAAGATAATTTAGAGGCCACCTAATTCACCCCACTTATCTTATAGAAAAGCAAACTAACTTCCCACAGGTAACAAGCTTCAGAGACAGGATTTGAACCTAAGTCCTCCAATATTGGCAGCTCGGTGGCTCAGTGGATCAACTGCCTACCTGGAGTCAGGAAAACCTGAGTTCAAACTTAGTCTCAGAAACTCATTAGTTGTGTGACCCTGAGCAAGTCATTTAAGCTTTTAGCCTTAATCCATCAGAGAAGGAAATGGAAAACCATTCCAGTATCTTTGCCAAGAAAACTTCATACAAGGACACAAAAAATTGAAAACAACTAAACAACAAACAGCAAAGTCCAATATTATCTGTGTACTGATTCACGATATCATCTTTAGATAAAATTGAAAGAATAGTGTAGTGAATAAAAGGCTGACTTTGGCAGTGGAAATACCTGGGTTCAAATCTTGCCCATGAAACATGTTGATGTTACAACTATGGACAATTGACTGAACTTTTTAGAGTTTTTGGCATCTATCAAAGACAATAAAGTTAGAGCCATCAAAGCAATATGCATCAGTGGAGGGTGATAGGAGCACCTCACCCCAATGAAAACACAGGTCCAAACCAAAAAAAATCATCCATAAAATTATGACCCAATATGATATGTTCATATCAGGAGAGGAGATATGTTCTAATTTTTACAGTAACCATAGTCAATATTGTTGTTCCCAGTATTCTTATGTTAAAATGTAAATTTGGAATACAAATGTGCCAATATGTCAAGGACCTGTGATTTTGTGGGAATTTTCCCTTCCTGTGTAGTTCACAATCTAAGCATGTCTTTGTCTTAGAATCTGAGTCCAGCATTCTTATCATCCTGCCATGCTGTCCCTCTATACTAATAAATGAAACACATTTTGAATGAGGTTAGCATTCCATGATAATGATGATAAAAACTGATGATAATTTGGTTATGGAGAGGAGAGAGAGACAGAGAGAGAGAGGAGAGAGAGAGAGAGAGAGAGAGAGAGAGAGAGAGAGAGAGAGAGAGAGAGAGAGAGAGAGAGAGAGAGAGAGAGAGAGAGCAGGGAGGAAAGGGAAAAGGGTGGGAAGAAGAGAAGGGGGAAAAAGGAGGAAAGGAGAGAGGGAAGGAGTAATTTAAAGGGAGGAGGGAGCAAGAGAGAAGGAGAAAGAGAAGAGAGAGGGAGGAAGGGAAGAAGAAATGATGTGTCACAGACAAAACAACTTCAGCTATCTCAAAAGTCTTAGGACACCCAGATAACAAAAGACGATGTTACAACCGAAAAGGAGGGATGGGGTTGAGCAAAGTTGGCAATTTTTTGAGGCTTGGAGCTAGAAGGAAGACCATTGGTATGGCACAATGAGGTTAGAGGGTAGGAGGATTCCCTAGCCCAACTATAGGACCCAGGTTTAGCAGAAGACAGCAGCCAGAAAAGAGAGGAGTCAGTTGTTTAGAGTATCATTCATTCATTCATTCAAATGTTTATCTAGTCCTTGTGGCAATTAAAGAAATGATATAGCAGGGAGAAGATAAGTCTTGGAGTCAAGAAGACCCAATTTCAAGTCCTTCCCTTGACACATATTAGCTGTGTAACCATAAACCTCATTAAACTTCTTAGAGAAGAGCCTTAGGCAATTCTCTGAGTCACATTAAACTTCAAATAGATTGCTGACTTGCCTCAATGGAAGGAACTTCCACATTGGAAACAATCCACACCAATAAAATCATAGTTCTAGATTCCGCCCCCGCCCCCCAAAAAAGTCAACTTCTGGTTCTAGGGTGAGCAAAGATACTCAGACTTTAATATGCCTAGCCATAGAAGCAAAAATCATCTAATCCAACTCCTTTATTTTCCAAGAAACTGAGTGAGGTCCCAAGAGGGGAAATGATGACAGAGACAATGATCTTAATTATCAGAGCCTGGACTTCTGTTTTCAAAACCAATACTTCGTTGCCTTTAAATTGAATAATAAGGATTCAGCTGAAATGAGATCTATTGCTAAGGAAACCAGAAAGAGGCTGGTTACCAAGGGAGCTGAATGAGGCTGCAGAATGGTTGGTTCACTCAGTTCACTAGGGTTAAAGTAATGGGGTCTGTTCCCTCACAAGATCCTTCTAGTTAGAGTGCCTACAGTGCTGTTGCAAAGCTCAGGGTGGAGAAAGTGGTTTATTGACTTTCAAGTGTTATGTAAATGTGAATTATTCTCTTTAGTTTCCTGAGACTCAGAGAACCCTCAGCTGGTTCTGAAGTCAAAGGACCAGGGTTTGAATCCCACCTTTCTTGATGCTTTGCCACCTGAGTGACATTAGGCAAGTTAAACTCCCTGACCTCTCTACCTCACCTGTAAAATGGAAGGCTTGGATCAGGGTCCCTTCCAGCTCTAGACCTAAGAGCCTTTGACTGCTTGTGATCACTTAATAGGTTCTAGAGGTAGAACTTAAACACAAGTCGTCCTGAGTCTTAAGTCTCCTGCCATATATACTGCATTGTTGTTGCTGTTCACTTATTTTGTGTCCAAATCTTTGTGAACTCACTTGGTGGTTTCTTGGCAGAGATACCAGAGTGGTCTGCCATCTCCTTCTCCAGTTCATTTTACAGATGAGCAAACTGAGGCAAACAGGGTTAAATGATTTGCCCAAGATCACATATCTAGTAAAGTATCAGAAGCCAGGTTTAAACTCAGGAAGGTGACTCCAGAACTCGCATTCTAATTACTTTACCACCTAGCTGCCATGGCACTGTACTACATGCTTAAAGAAAAGAAGATCTGGGCTTAAATTTCACCCATGACACTTACTAGCTATGTGACTCTGGATGTGTACTATTCAAGGCTTAAATGTAAGTAAAGTTCCAATATCAATAGTTTCCTCCAATCATGAAATAAATCACTGATTTGTTGCCTTATAAATAACATTTCCCCCTAAAGCAATGGCTGAACTTGAGTAAGATGACAACAGAGAAGTTGGTTTCCTAAAAACAAATTGAAAGATTAGTGATGTTCATAGTGTTGGGCTGCCACAGGAGTTCAGAGAGGGGAAGGATCATTTCTAACTGGACTTGTCAAGGGAAGTCTCTTGGTGAAGATGGGATTTCACCTAAGACTTTGGGGATGAATAATTTCTCTAGGCAAGAAAGGAAGGAAAGGAACATTCCAGATAGAGATAAAATAATAATAACTTCATATTTCAAAGGATCATGGCATTTAGAGCTAGGAGCTCTGCTCAGTGTTTATAAATAGGGGGTACTTAATAAAAGCTAGTTGACTGACTGGAAGGGATCTAAGGGATGATCTAATTCAACCTCTTCATTGTCCAGAGCTGAAATATGAGACAGAGGAGCAGGATAACTTGCCCCAAGGCACATAATAGTATCTAATAGAATCAGATTTCATACTTTGACTTTCTAATTCTAGATCGTGGACTTTTCCCATTGTATAACATTGGCTTACACTGTGCTTTGTGACTATAACGTGCTGTGTGCATTTGATTTCCATGCAATTCAGTTACATACAGTTATGACTGATTTTACTCTCTCTGAGCAAGGCTCAAGAAATGAAGTTCCCTTGACCCAACTAGAAAGTAGGACTGGAGCCTACATTTTCCTTCCCCTGAGCCCAATACTATTTCCACAAGAAGTAAGTTCAAAACTCAAATGGGCAACACTTAAGAGAAAACTACCCATGTCTTTGTCATACCCCCTTCTGACTTGATGAATCACTGCTTTCTATTGAGCCTGGGGGCATACAATGGCCAACAACTTCAGAACCTTCACTTGCCAGAATTACTGCTTACTATGTTGGGCTTCCTAGAATTATAGGGTTATTCCCATGACTTCCTACCTGAAAGGAAACTTTATTCAAGAACATACAAAGAACAAAAAGGATCACATTTGAAGAAAGAAAATATATAGATAGACAGACAGATGGATAGAGATAGATAGATAGATAGATAGATAGATAGATAGATAGATAGATAGATAGATGGGTGGATGGGTGGATGGATGGATGAATAGGCAGACAGATGGATAGAGATAGACAGAAAGACACAGACAGATAGATAGACAGATGAATAGAGATAGATAGATAAATGGGTAGATGGATGGATAGATAGACAGATGAATAGAGATAGGTAGATAGAAAGACAGATAGATAGATGAATAGAGATGTATAGATAGATAGATAGACAGACACATATATATGTAGATATAGATAAAAATGTATTTTTATTTTTTACTCTGAATGTGTTGTCTCAATTATGGTAGAGGCATTCTAATTCCTGGGCTGCCCCCTAGTGGAAATAGGCAGAAAGTGTCTCTGGACCAGATTAGGTTTGGTGAAAGCTATCTTCTTCATTCAAATCATTAATCAGTTAGCATTTAATAAGTACCTACTATGTGCCAGGCACTGTGCTAAGCTCTGGGGATACAAAAAAGGGCAAAAGACAACCTCTGCCCTGAAGTAGCTTACAACCTAATTGGGGAGACAACATGCTAACAAATTTAGTCAAAGCAAACTATATGCAGTAGAAATAGTAAATAATCCAGAGAAATAAGAAAGGTTGGAGAAGACTTCTCCTAGAAGGTGGGACTTTAATTGAGAATTAAAGGAAGACAGTGAGGCCAGTAGTTAAAATTGTCACCACACAATTTAAAGGACTTTAGAGGTTAGCAAAGCTTTAAATTTATAGCTTAATAGAAAACTAGTAATAGGTTTTAATCAATCCACATCACTAATAGGATAGGAATGTTTCTAAAGGTTCGTACATGCCCCTGCATTTTACATCTCATTTAGGTCTACTGCTGAAATTAATTTAACTTCAATAGATAAAGTTGAGGTTACTTCTACATGCCTCGATTTCCACATATGTAAAATAAGGATAATAATAAGCTGTTACCTACAAGATTTTCCAGGTTGTTGTGAGGATCAAATGAGATCTTGGATACAATAAAAAAGCCTTTTCAATAATAAAGTAGGCTACAATAAATTAAGGCTATTCTTAATAGTCATTGGAATTGAATGGGACTTAGAAAAACTTTGTATTAGTTTTCATAGGATGTTAGAGTAGAAAAGGGACCTCAGACTTCATCTGACCTAACCTTTTCCTCTTATGGATAGGAAAACCAAGATTTAGAATGCAATGACTTGCTCAGGATCATATATCTGCCTTGAGAATAAAACATGAACTCCTTAAATTTGCACTCAGGATCTTCCACTGTCTCTCTCCAACTCACCTGTCAGAACCTTTCAGGTTCTTTCCCATCATAAATGCTACCTTCCAGGAATACTAAATTCTTAATTCTTCTCTGATCTCATCTTACCTCCTTCTACCTCCATGCATTTGGGCAGCCCATTCCCCATCAACTTCACCTTAATCTTTAATTATTCAAATCCTTCTCTTTTCAGGGTCCAGCTATGGTTTCACATCCTCCAGCAACTGACATACTCAGTTAAAAATATTTGTGTGCTCTTGGTATGCTCTGATCAATTTTCTGCTTGTCCTAGTTGCATTCTATAGCAAGCTTATTTTTCCATCATGCTTATCCCATCTGCAGTCCTCATTAGACTGTAAGCTCCTAGAGATCTAGAACTGTGATGTGTCATCTTTGTATCTCCAATACTTAGTATAGTACCTGGCACAAAGCAGATGATAAATATGTGCTTGATTAAAATGCACAGGATAAGGCTAATGTTCCTATTTTGCTTTGAATCATAGCTTTGCTGCCTCCTTCCTCTGGAGGACCAATCATTTTATCTCTCTTGACCTCTGTTTTCTCATTTGTAAAATGAAGAGGTTGGAAGAGATGGTTTTGAAGGTCTCTTCCTTCATGGGACCCCATAAGTGTGAATGTCCCACCCAATCCTCTTTCACTAGCTCAGCATGCTACTTTTTATATCTATGATGTTAGTTTCCTGGAAAAGTGTTTTATGTTTGGTACTTTCATCCAAATTCTTCCTTTTGAAATGGATAAAGTGCCAGACCTGACATCAGGAAGCCCTGAGTTCAAATCTGACATTAGATGTTTTCTAGCTCTCTGACCCCTGAACAAGTCACCTAACCCTGCTTGCCTCAATTTCCTTCATTTGTAAAATGAGTTGGAGAAGGAAATAGCAAAATACTTCAGTTTCGTTGCATAGAAAACCCTAAATGGGGTCACAGTTGGATATACCAGAAACAACTGAACAACAATAATCCTTATATTGAAAGCTGAATATGTGATATATCACCTAATCTTTTGGCCTAGGGTCATTACTGAAAAAAAAAAAACTTCTTAGAGGTAAAGAGACAATCTGGACAACCAGATTTTTAAGACAAACTCCCCCTACCTATTGTAGCTATTAACCAGGTCAAAAATCATCATATCTGTGGTGTTGACGAATTTGCACTGGACTGGCATAAACTCTCCATCAGATGAACACTGAGGAGGTGACTTTTCTCCCACGCCATGAAGGATACGACGATTCCTGATCTCACAGCTTCCTGGGCCTGGTGGGAAATTTTAAAAGAAAAGAAACTTCTAAGTGTATGCATCCTTGAAATCAAAATTATAAGCAAATATATACAACTCCATATGTGGTAGTATTTAAATTTAATCTTAACTTTTAATTAAGTTTTTAAAAAATGATGAATATCTACAATGAGAAAGGATAATCAACAAATTCATTTATTAGAATCCTGGTTTTATTTTTATCAGTCAAATATTGAATGTTCATCAGGTTAGGAAAATTAATTTAAGCAAAATAATTTCCCTCAATCAGTGAGCATTAGAAAATGAGTTGCTGTTTGAATTTTTACAATTTGATAATGTGCTAAAAAAAAAAGCATGTCTGGAGTATCCCAAAAGACATAGTTCAGGTGGCTTCCTGCTGCATCTAGACTTTTGGAACACTCTCCATTCCGAGTATCACTAGAAAACCCATTCTCATTTGCTACTGCGTTATCATGAAAACAGGAAGAAGTTCTGATTTGAGCTAACAAAACTATTAACCTTGAAGACTGAGGCATTAAATACAAACACATTTAGCCTATGGTGCTAAATACCACTCACATCTTGTTGGCTTCCCTTGCTGCCGGGTACCATATACTTCCATTCCTTCAGAATCCACACACCAGCACTGCACCCTGGCCAGATCGCACTGCACTGGCTCATATTCTCCTGAATCTTGACACTGAGGGAGGTAGGAGGTGGCAGTGCTATTGATGTAGCTGCTTACCAAGATCTTTTGTTTGTGGAGTTGGCAAAAGGATAGACCTAACCAAGAAAGCAGGTGAGAGGAGGAGGAAGAAGACAGTAACTATAATTACATGAGGCCATTATTCCCATTTTACAGGTAAAAAAGAACTTGAGATCCAGAGAAGTTAAATGACTTTTCCAAGACCACATAATTATAGAACATGGCAAAGTTAAGTCATGAATCAAGTCTCTTTGCTCCAAGTTTACCATATGGGTAAATCCATGAAGAACCATAAATTCATGTTAATCCATCCTGATGTCTTTGATTTTTTTGAGCTAGAGAAAAAGTTGGCAAAAGAGAATGTTATATATGTGACTCAATGTAGTGATTTCAATCTCTTAGTTCTTTAAGTTTTTTGTTTGTTTTGCTTTTTGGGTTACCATAGTTGTAAGGTGCATTGATTTCTAAAGTAGCTGTGCAGCAATAAAGTTCTAACTGCATCCAGGAACTCTGATCCAATGATGCTACTTTCCATGCTGTTCCTTGAACTCAAAATCCATCTCTCAAACTCAAATATTTTCATTCATTATCCCCCATGCCTAGAATTCTCTTTTCTTCTCTGCCTCCTAGTTTCTCTGGCTTCCTTCAAGCCTCAGTTAAAATATGACCTTATACAAGAAGCGTTTCCTAGTCCTCCTCTACTTTTCTGCCTTCCTTCTGAGATTATCCCCAATTTATCCTGTATATGTCTCATTGGTACACGGTTATTTACGTGCCTGTTGTCTCTCCCCTTAGATTAGGAGCTCCTTGAAGGCAGGGGGTTATTTTTTGCTCTCTTTGTATTTCAAGATCTTAGCACGGTGCCTAGTAATTGATTGACTTCTGATTCTTTGCCTTTATTCTGATCCTTGACACAATTGTGGTTTGAGAATCATTTTTTTAATTGTCTAATTCTCTCAAACAAAGGCAGGTCAGCAAATATTAAAAATATGGAAATAGATTTTGACCAGTGACACTTGTGAAACCCAGTTGAATTGAGTGTTTGGGGAGGGGAGTGGGAGGATGGGAGGAAAAGAACATGAATCATGTAACCATGGAAAAATATTCTAAATTAATTAATTAAATGTTTAAAAAAAGGAAAAAAAAGCAAAGGCAGGTCAGGCACAATTATGTCTGGCATTTGCCAACTGTCCTTTTATAGATCCCCTCCTGTTTCCTTACTCCTCCATATCCCAGGGGGTCTTTGCTATGTTCCATTCCTGAAGGACAGAATCATACATAAATAATTAGAAATGGATGGGATCTTGGAGATCATATAATCCACCTGCCCTCATTTTGCCAATGAGAAAACCAAGGCCAGAAGAGGAAGATGATTTATGTGAGGGAATAAATTCGGGGTTCCTGCCCATTGTTTTCTCCTGCAGGAGATACTTCTATAGAAACCAGAAGACCAGCTCTGTTTGAGTCACATTCCAAAGAGGGAGCAAACAGCTATGCCAACAGCTATGCCTGCTTTTTGTATGGCCTAAATTCAGGTCCTTGGAATAAGGGCAAAGCTATTGTAAATTTGCACTAGTAGTTATCTATATAATTTAGGAGTTGGGAAATATGGCTTCAAACCCTGGCTGTGTCATTAACCAGCTCTGTATCTTTGGGCAAGCAATTTGATCTTTCAGAGTCTCACTTCTTTCATTTGTAAAAGGAGAAAACTAAGGGGAAAAACTATTCTTCCTAGTTCTGTGTTTTTCAATAGGGCTAGTGAGTTCATTGTTAAATGTATTTACTAGCATCAGGGCTGTTTCTAAGGGATCATGGGGTCCGGGATCATCTCTCTAGTGGTGTGAACAGTCCTGAGCGATCATATTGATTCCCCTTGGACTGAACTTTCCCAATAGGAGGTGACATCAGCTGCATAAAGCAACTAATAATATTTATGAGAAATGAAGTCGTGAAAAGATCACCTGGGAGATGGGGGGCTGGTGGAATGGGAATGGTGAATAAAGTGACTATGGATGAAGAGGGAAGAGGAGTGCAATAGGGGAAGAGGCACAGGGTTTCTTTTACTCATCCCTAGAGGAAAGAGATTTGGGGAAATGAGCAGAAGATACAAGGACTTGGGCTCCATGTGAACAGACTTAACAATGTAGAGCAAACTGCTAGGGGTAGTGATTTTCCTCTCAATGAAGATGTATATAAGCAAAAACTAGATGACTATCAGTCACAGATACCTTAAAAGACATATGCTTAGGTACTGAGAATCTTTACAGCACTGAGATTTTTTGACTCATACTTTTCATTCCCACCAATTCCCATCCAGATTTGAACCCAGGTCCTTTGATTTAGAAGTCTGTGTTAATTTTAATTTTTTTGAAATCTTCTATTCTAGAATACTAGGTCCTGGTTCCAAGGCAGAGGAGTGGTAAGGGCTAGGCAATGGAGGTTAAGTGACTTGCCCAGGGTCACACAGCTGGGAAATGTATGAGGTCAGATTTGAACTCAGGAGCCCCCATCTATAGGCCTGGCTGTCACTCCACTGACCTATCTAGCTGCCCCATAATCTGTGTTCTTTTGGCTGTACCACATGGACCGTTTAAACTTTGCCCTTCAGTACCTGAATGAGGGTTCTTCTCCTTGTAGACATTTCACAAATATTTGTTGAACAAATGAATGAAACACATGCATTACAATGAATGTCATGTAGATGACTACATCTAGTCATTTTCAAATTAAATATCTGTTCCCAAAGCCCTTAAGCATATAGACTCTTTTTCTTCCATTAATACACAGTTCAGGCACCATCTTCGGCATGCAGTTTTCCTGATTCCTGCAGTTGCTAGTCCCTTCCTCCCAAGCTACTTTATATTTTACTACTTTATATGTATGTATGCATATATTTATCTACTAATTGTATTATCTATTATATATCTTTTTAATATTATATTATCTATAATTAGATAATATATATTACATAATACATAATTATATAGCATATATAATTATATTATCTATATTTATGGTGATTATATTTTAATATGCATTTATCCTCTCCCATTAGAATGTTGGTTCATTGTGAATAGGGATAGTTTAATTGCTTGTGTGTGTGCCCCAGAACCTACCACAGTGCCTTATACATGGTAAGCACTTATTAAATGCTTGTTGATTGATTGATGTAAAAAATTGAAAATCCTTCTCATTGCCTGAAATATTCTTTTTCTATGTGTTCTGATTCTGCTTTCATACTTACAGGCATCTGGCAATCCAGCCTGCTTACTGCCTGGCACCTCTGTTCCTTCAGCATCCACACACCAGCATGAAAGGCCATTGTTGCTGCATTGTACATTCCTGGAGGAGGGAGAACCATGAGTGTGGAGTTTTCTTTTCAGAGCTTGATTCCACGAGAGCATTTGTCTTGACTTTGGTTGTTTTGAAAAATGTTGAGGTTGAAGGGAAAAATTCCCTCACAACAGTTCAGAGAGACCCATAGATACAGAGGGGAAGTGAGAAAAAGGGAAAGAGACACAGGAAAGGAAAAAGGGGGAGGAGGGGGAAGGGAGAGAAGAGGAGAAATGTATATATATATATATATATATAATTTAAGATGTATATATGTGTGTGTAGACTTAGAGAGACAGAGACAGGGAAAAAGACAGAAAGAAAAAGAGAGGTCAAGAGAAGAAAGAAGAGAGAAGGGGAGAGAAAGAAGGCTGTATATTAGCAAGGTTTTAAATTGAATAAGAGAAGAAAGAGGGATAGGAAAAGGAGAGAATAAAGAAGATGTAACAGGAGCAAGAACATGTTATGGAGAGAACACCATACTGGGAATCAGGAAAGACAAATTCCTTCTTATGTTTTTAATGTTGATATTTTACAAAGTTTTCTTCTTTGCCCTTTTCTCTTCTCTTTATGATATTATACTCTCTCCCTTGGAGATCTCTTTCACTCATATGGCTTCAACTACACAGATCTTTCTATCTCCCCCTCCTCCTTCTCTTTCCCCCCTCTCCTTCCCTCCCTCCCTCCCTCTCTCTGTCTTTGTCTCTGTTTCTGACTCTGTCTCTCTGTCTCTGTCTCTGCATCTCTGTGTCTCCATCTCTGTCTGTCTCTGTCTCTCTGTGTCTCTGTCTCTCTGTGTCTCTCTGTCTGTCTTTGTGTGTGTCTCTCTCTCAGACTCTCTCTCTCTCTCTCTCTCTCTCTCTCTCTCTCTCTCTCTCTCTCTCTCTCTCTCTCTCTCTCTCTCTCTCTCTCTCTCTCTCTCTCCCCCCAGCCTGTCATTCTCTCTAACTTATATTATTCAATTATATTACCATGACTATGACTATGACATCCATTATCTCATCTCAATTCCTATCCTGCTTTGTTTAATAAAATAAGCTAAAACTTTGGTAAACTAAAAATTAATTTGTTATTGAAGTAAATTTTACTTTGTAAATGTTATTGACAATTCTTGAGATAATTGGAGCCATACTAAGTGAGATTGTGAATCTGGTCCAGTCGCTTGGCATCTGGCATCTTAGCCTGATAGCTGAGGAATCACGGAACACTGATTTTAGAGCTAAAAGAAACCTTTGGGGGTGATCAAGTACAATCCTCTGTTCGTTTGGTTTTTTAATGGTAAACAAAGCCCCATAAAGAAGTGACTTGCCTAAAGTCCCACAATTAAAGACAAAAATAAGACTCTTCAAGGCCTTTACCTAAGAAGTTCACATTTGTATTACCCTTCTCTTCATGAAAGTCTCTGGCCTCCTTTGAGAAGTAACAATTTGCTTTATATGTTTTAGAATTATTATTTAGAATTCTATTCCAATTTAGTCTTATGTGAATTATTTTTGATAGATATATGTTGAATTTACCCTTAAAAGTCCATGTACTTGATAAATCTCAACTAATAATTTATTATGTTCATTTTTGAACTAAGAATCTCTCCTATTGTAGAAGTTCTTGAGTGATCCACATTAAATACCTCTCCTCTCTCAATCAAAATTACTTTGTTAATTGGTGGGGCTCAACTAACAGAACCAGTGATTAGAAGATGTGTATGGAGCATTGATTCCCAAGAAGTATAGGGCACAACACCCTTACTAGTAAGTGCTACAGAAAATATTTGTGGTGTTTATTAAATATCTCTCCTGCTCCAGACTCAATAAAATAAGTTGACTGCCTGAATTTTTATCCCTAGTTTCAATGCTACCCAAGTACCCACTGGTATACATGGAAACCGTTTGATTTGGAGTAAGGAGGCCTGGGTTCTGATCCTAGTTCTGCTAATAACTTGCAGTGTAGCCTTGAGTAAATCACTTCACCTTGATGGTCCTCAATTTTCTTGTGTACAAAATGAAGGAATCAGTTAGATGATCTCTAAGGTCCTTCCTAGCCTTAACTCCTATAAAAAAACAAAACCCAAGCTATTGTAGCACATCATTCAATGCCTATCTCTCCTTTCCCTCCCTATGACTCTAGACTCCTATATAAATGCTTGTGTCATTTTTCATAGGAAGAAGACAAGGAAAGTTTTGTTAATCTGAATGAAATTGATGGAGCCGAAAACAAGGGGAGAAGTGGGGAAACTCAAGTTTCTTTTTCATTATTTATGAAAAATTATTTTCTTAGCCATTTTCATAAATAGAAAAGAATTAGAAATAAATTTAATCCATTGAATGAGAAAACGCTGGACCAATTGTAGAATTGAGCTATAAAAGAAAATGGCAAACCACTGGAATGTCTCTGCCAAGAAAACCCCAAGTAAGGTCACAAAGAGTCAGACATGAGTGAAGTGATTCAACAAACCCAACAACAGTATAAGAGTTAATGAATACAAAGAATTTGGAGAAGTATGGGAAGTCTTGTAGGGATTGCTACTAAGTCAATTGAGACTCATTAAAGAATTTCTGTCTATTCTAAACCTTTACACATTGTAACAGGCATAAATCTACCCTCTCAGGTAGCAAAAGAAGAACTGGGGGGTGGGGGGAGGGAATGCAGTGTCTATACCAATATAAATGGAAATAACAGTAAAAACAACAAAAAGTGAACTCTGTAATTAGAACAATCACATTTATCACTAAAATTAGAAAATGTTTCTCCTATCCTTCCTTGAGTCAACTGAAGTGAACATGTCCTAGAGTCAGGAAAACCTGAATTCAAATCAGACCTCAGACATTTTTTATCTGTGTATTCCCTGGCAAGTCACTTAACATTTTATTGCCTGACAAAAGGATCTACTGGATCCACTGGAGAAGCAAATAGCAAACTTCTCCAGTATCCCAGCCAAGATAACCTCAAAGATACAGAGATATAAAGAGTTAAACATGACTGAGCAACTGAACAATAGCCACCTTGTCACCTTACCGAAATCTGCCATCTGCTAGGCATTGAGGGATGTGATCCTCTTTCTTCAAGAATGCCTGCTCTCTCTGAAGTTCACAAGGGCGCAAGGGCTGGGAATCTACTTCATATTCTGTAAGAAGATGAAAGTCTTGCTAGTAGGAAATATGGATAGAATTCATACAATTCAGACTAATGAGGAAGCCAAGATCAATTTGAATAAAAATAAATATTAAATAAGGAAAACTATTCCAATGTTTTAGAGAAATAGAAAGATGGTGGAATGTTTCTTGGATCTGGAGCCAGAAAAATCCAGGCTCTGTGACTTGCTGCCTAATTAATTGTAAGATAATGATTTAATTTCTCTGGGACTCAGTTTTTTCATCCTCCTTTAATAAACTTAGCAGGAAGGATTATTGCTTTGACATTTCCATTCTGTACTATTTAACTCGTATAATCAATTGTATAAATTGTATAAACTGTATAAAACTCATTGTATAAATTGTATAATTTAACTCATTGTATAAGATGAATTATCTGCATCTTTTTTACTGTCCAGTTGCTTAATTAAAGTTTATCTTGTAATCTGTGAAACTGAAGTAGTTAAAATGATTAGACCAGGGGTTCTAAACATTTTCAGTGTCATAGATATCTCTTTGACAATTTCATGATGTCTATGGACCCCGTCTCAGAATAACGTTTGCTGTCTACATTTGTAAAGGAAGGAAATGCTAAATTTACAGAAGAGATTCAGGAAAATAAGGATGCAATCCTCCCCCTAACCAATTAAAAACCCTTCCTGAAATCTATCCAGGGATCTGTGAAATCTAGATTAAGAACTCCTTCTCTAGACGAATTCCTGTTTGGAGCACTTAGTTCAACTGTTGTTCAAATCATTTAGCATAATCTTAATCCCATTACAATTTCCATGAGAAGTTTATATGTGTGTCCTCCCCTTTGACACTTAAAAAAATCAGTGCACAAACTTACCAAAGATATTGCCTGATGCTATACTGGCAAGACACAGTAGGCTGCCTAGGAGCAGCACCTCCATTTTCCAAAGAAGTGCTTTGCCCTTCCTCGGATGAAGGGAATGGAGCCTCATCCAATTTCTCTCCTATAAGCCTTATATATAATTGTTGCTGCTCCTGCTTCACTGATACATCAAGCACTTAAAGGGCAAGAGACACCGTTGTTATGTTTTTCACCCAATCATGAGGCACAAACCCCACCTGTCTCCTCCTCAAGAGCTCCCACCCTCTCAGAGAGGCACTCAGGTAGCCAAGGAGCTGAAAGAACACTTGACTAGAGAGAACAGACGCTCTGAGGGCTCAGTTTAAGAACCATGACTTCCTAAAACTAAAGCCAAGGACATAATAGTCATTCAGTTCATTTAGCACTTCAAAGTTTGTAATATGCTTTACATATATAATTTCATTTGAGCCTCATAGGGCTACTTCTATTTTACAGAAGAATCCAAAGTTCAAAGAGGTTGAAACTTCTCTAGGATTACACAGTTTAGCAATATTTGAAACCGGTTGTCCCAGTTCTATCCATTATGCCTTACTGACCTAACCCATAGGAATCAAGGAAAAAAGAGAATGTGTATGGAATAAGAGCAGAGGTGACATGTTGTAATAGAAAGTCAGCCTTAGAGCCAGGAAAACCTGCTATCTCTAACACATAGTAACTGTGTGACCCTGGGTAATTTTGTTTAATTTCTCCATGATCCAGACAACTCTTTAAGAAAACATATCAGGACCAGAGCCAGGCTTAGAGATAGGAGGTCCTGGGTTCAAATCTGGCCTCAGAATACCCCCATTGCCTAGTCCTTACTGCTCTTCTGCATTAATATACATTATTGATTCTAAGATGGAAGGTAAGGGTTAGTATGATTTTTTTTAAAAGAGAGCAAGTGTGAGAGAGAGAATACATCAAAGTGCAGTGATAGTGGCACTAGTCTCAACCAGAAATTCCCTATACCACTGAAATAATTGTCCCAGTAGTAAGTAGGGTGAGCTAGAAAGCCTAATGCAAAAAGACAAATTTGGCCAAATAGGCATCATTGGAATTTGATGGCATGGAATTCATAACTGGAATAGGTACATATGTATATACATACATACATATATACACAAAGGTATATTTATGTGAGCACACAAGAATGTATGTGTATACATATAGAAATGTAGGTATAGATGTGTACACATAAATATATACACATAAGTATACCATGTGCATATATATGAGTGTATGTGGTGTGTAGTTACCATGCTTGCCCAACGCTTCATTAGTAAAGATAATTCAGCAAACTTCCTGTGACCTTTCTGCTTTTCTACTTCCAAAGTCTTGCTCTGATTAACTTAATTCATTCCTCTATAGCAACTGTAGTATCCATCGCTTTCAGTTTCAGATTTACTTGCTGCCTTTAGCTGAAATTGTGTTATATTCTTTTAGGAAAAGGTTATTTTGACCTTGATTCAAAATTGAAAAAAGTTTCTCTAATTCTGGTCCTTTTTAGGATTCTTCTCCTCCAACTCTCAGCAACAAGCAACAACACAGGGAAATATTTTTGTCTTTTCTTATTCCCAGAAAAAATAATCACATTAGAGGAGTGTTATTTCAACTCTTATTCTCTGCAACAAGTTATAGAAAATTAACATAATCTATTTAATGCTTCTTCTTCTCAAAGTCCTGTAGAAGCAGAGAGCACTCTATGATTTCAAGCAACAAATCTGCTTGACAAGTGACAATAATTTAAAAAAAGCAGTTAAAATCTCTTTTTAACCTAATTTTGACATGTTTCCTTTTACCTCTCTTGCTTCTAGGTTCAGATTCTAGGACCTCTCTGTGAATGGTCTCACCTTAGCCACTAACCCAATTCTTATCTTGTCTGTGATCAGATAAAATGATTATTCTTATTCTTATAATCAGACAATAATTTTGATATCCATTTTTCCTGAGTTATTAGAAAGGTGGGGTAAATTAAAAAGATTAAAGTCAATAGGGACAGAAGTATGCCCTAATCTTGGACTAAAAAATCAAACTCATGAATATAGTGTGGAAGAAGCATAGCTAGACAAGTTTAGATGATGATAATATTGGGTAGTACATGATTGTATACTCTGTAGAAGTCAACAGTGTTACTTACAGAAAAAAAAAATATATATATATATATACATACGTGTGTGTGTGTGTGATTTTAGGCTGCATTCAGAAAGGTGCAGTGTCCAGAAAGAAGAAAGTGATAGCCTTGCTGTATTCTGCTCTAATCAGGCTGTATATATAATATTGTGGGTGCTAGATTTTAGGAAACTGGAGCATATTTAGAAGGAACTAGATACTATGACATAAAAGTGTAACCATTAAATGGAACAATGGAGTGTACAGTCATTTCCTCTATTATGAGATCCAGGTATATGCTGGTTCTCTATCTTCTCTCTTCTACTGACCCAACTCTCTATTGTAGCACCTCTGTGTTCAAGAATTCCAAAATTCCTTCATTTGACTATTAGCTATTGACTTTTTTTGCCTCTCCTTATATTTTCTGTAAGGGTAGAAAGTGGAAGGTGGGTGTTATAAAATGTTGGTCTGGATTATTTTTGAGAATAGGGTCTCCAGGAATTTAATTAATTCCAAAGAGATTTATTTTAACAGTTTGTTTACAAAATATAGAAACAGTAAAGTAAGAAATCAGAGAGGATAGAGTAAGATATCTAGCCTAAGCACTAAGTATTTTGCTCTGAGGACCTGGGGAAGCAGGGAGCCTCTCTCAAGAGGATAGGTCACTCCTGAGGCTAGTCTTTTCAGAAAATCCAGGAGTCAGCTCTTTTCACTCACCACGTGTCAGTCCAAAGGGAGAGATTCAAGGACAGTCTCACCAGGATCAGGGTCTCAGATCCAGTCAGAGATTCTTCATCAGCCTCCAACTCAAACTCAGAACTCCAAAGAATGAGAGCACTCAGAAGTTGCAAGCATGAAGAACCCCCTCTCACAGGAAGTTGTAACTCCTTTTAAAGATGCTTCTTTGCATCACTTCCTGTGCCTTCCTCTACTTTACATGAACAAATCATAATCTAAAGTTTTGCTTAGGACTGTCCAGGGGACAGTCAGTCAATTCTGATTCATTACCCACTACTGCACACATGGGTCATAGACCTCCCCCACTCAATTGTGAGTGGGGTGTTTACACTTCTGGTGATTAAATTTAAAAATGGGCAGGGACAGTTAATTTAATCTTCATACTTCCTTTATAAAATCCTACTATTTTGTCCATATTATGACCTTGAATCCCTTGACTATTCAGTTCCCTACCAGGCCATCTTCCTTGCACTAAAGACTTTCTCTATTTTGCCCATCTTGACTGGTTGGCAAATAAACTTCTCTCTTGACTCCCTAGATCCTTTACCATATCGCCAATTATACCCAAACAAGCCTGAATCTTGGCTCACTGCTACCATTTACTACCTATGCTCCTATCCATTTATTGCTGAATAAAAGTGGAGAAAATCACACAACCATTCTGACTGAGTCTACTTCAAACTTATGCTACACATCAATGGAGCCCTCACTACTTCTAGGCAATCTTAGTATACCTCCCTTATCAAATCACTATACAGCTCTCCACAGTGGCTATTTCCAACCTTGTCATCCCTCATCAAATCTTTCTCTCCTCTTATTCTCTCAGCTGAAAACTACACTGTATTGAGTACATTCACCATGAGCTCCCTCTTTCCCCCTCTTCCTTATCCCATATCTCAGAAACTTTCTGCCACTATCACTTCTGTCACCCCTGCCTCACATGATGAATTGCTCCCACTCCACTTGACCAAAGCCAGTCAGGGTGATGTGTAAATGTTAAAAAACTGTAAATGCCAAAAACTACTGTAAAGGTTTTGGCCAAACTATAAGGGATAATTTTAGTCTTTTGACTTAAAATCTAAATAAGTGGTCACCATGGGAAATTCCCAAATATGAAAAAATACCCAAGTCAGCTGGGGATTTATGGAGATTTTAATTAATATAAATGAAGGAATTAAGGGAAGGAGAGAGAGAGAGAATAGCCAAGCAGTAGGAAAGGGCCTAGGCCAAAATGGCCTAGGCCTGAGCCTAAGGGAGAGTGAGTCAGTCTATTACTCACCACAAGATCATCTCCAAGCAAGCTCCAGTCCTCCACAGAATCTCCTGAACTGAGTTCAGAGTCTAGCTCCATACTGAATTCAATTGCGAACTCCATTCAAAATGTCCTCACTTCAACTCCAAACTCCAACTACCTCAGTTCAACTCAAATTCAATAACACCTCACTTCAACTCCGAACTCCCACTCCTCAATTACCTTTTAGCCCTTCCTTTTAAAGAAATTTTCTCTTATTTCACCTCCCCTAAAATTTCATGTCTACCAATCACAGTAGACGCTTTTCCCCAGGACTGCCCATTCTTAGTTCTCATCTTCTTTGGTTCTCACCTTCTCTGGTTAGATTAAATCCTCTGAGTACTTCACACCTCTTTTGTTAAGCTTGTATTTTGTAAGTTGCTTGACCTTTTAGGTACTAATTTAACCTTTATAGGTACTTAGCACCCTTTTGTATTAGATCTAAAAAGAGACCTAGCTTAAGGTTTTAGATTTACTATAAGGTATGAGTTAGGGACTTTTCATTGTTCAATCAGGAGTTTGCAACTTTATCTTCCCTTAAGGCACTGTCTGAGTAGGGTGGAGAAATTTTAAAAGTTCCCAATACATTCCTGATTAAGTATCTTCATTGTTAAAAATGGGGAATAGTTTATTCAAATCTTCTAAAGTAGAGTCTGAGTAGTTTTAAAATTCATAGATGTATTAGATGTATAACATATTAGAATATATATTAGATGTATAAATGTATATATTGATATTAGATTCACTTCAGGGAGAATATATTAGATGTATAATGTTAGATATATATATATTAGCTGTTTAAATTGCATATATAAGGTAAATATTAGATGTATAATAATTGTGCATATATAGTTCTTGTTTATATTTAGAGGTACCTAATATGTATATAAGGTTCTTGTTTATTTTCTTGTAATTTTTGTAATATAGTAATTGTAAGGTATATTTGAATTAAGATCTTTAAGTTCTTATTTCTGTAAAGTATAATAATAGGTTTTATTTATGTAGAATATAATATCAATTTTGTGATTGTAATTTCTGTAACTATAAATATTTGGAATTCTATATTATTTGAGACTTGCATGTTGCAAGAATTGTCTTGCTTTTTGTAACTTTCTCTCTTTACTTCTCCCTGTATGTAGTATAGAGTATAGGATAGTTTTATTTGAAAAATCCATTGGGAAGATATGTCTCCCAATGGATCTCAGGGAGAATATGTTAAAAGAGTTTTTATTAATTTGTCCTTTTTTATATTTAAGAGGAAAAGGAGAAATAATATTTTTCAGTAAGATACCCCCTGTTATGCAGTTGGGCAGTTGGTAACAGTTAGAAGGGTGTTGCTGAGTGTGGTTTGTAAGTTGTAGATCATTGGAAAAGACTTTGGTTTCTGGGTCTCCTGGGGAGAGGTTGTGTTGCTAGCAATCTCTCTGGTTGGAGACAGAGAACTGAATTAAGGCCTTAATAGCCTTACTGATTATCAATTAACTTGGGTAGATAAGGTAGATAGTGGTTATATTATAATATTGAGAGGCTGGGAGAGTAGGTGAGGGCTTCAACCTAGCAGAAGATATTGCCCTCTGAGGAAGATAGATGGGGTTTTCTAGAAATTTTTAGTTATGATTGGGATCTTGGGTATAGTTATAATCTATTATAATATTACTTTTACTTTCCTCCTTCCTATTTCCCAATAATCAACTAAATGTTTTGCATTTAATAAATTGCTACTGGCTTTTGATCAAACTCCTGCCCCCTCAAATTTAACCCGTCACTGCCTGCTAACTTTTCGTGTCCTCCAAGGTTTTCATCTTTTTTCCAAACTATTATACTTGGTGATATCATCAGCTGCCATGATTTCAATGATTATGTCTATGCTGATGATTCTCTGTTTAATCTCTAGATTCTCACTTCCAAGTGAGCCAAAGATGTCTGTTGGACATTTTGAACTGAATGCTCAGAAAACACAAATCTAAAACTGAACTTATGATCCAACCCTCCCCTCTTTTGAACTTCCTTTCCTATTAATGTTGAGGGTACCAGTATCCTCTCAGGCACCCAGGCTGAAAACCTGGGTGTCATCCTCAACTTCTTACTTTCTCACATACCCTCCACATCCAATCCATTATCAATTCTTGTCATTTCTACCATTTCAGAATATTTTGTGTACACACCCTTCTCTCCTCTAACACTGGCACTATCCTGGTATAGACACTCATCACCTTACATATGAACTATTGCAAAAGCCTTTTGATTGGTTTCCCTAACTCAGATGTCTTCCCATATCAATATATCTTCTACTCAGGTGTAGAGCTGATCTTTCTTAAGCATAGGTTAGATCATAATAAGAAAATGAACTGAAAGAAAAAATCATGCTGAAAGAGGGAGAAAAAATAAGGAAAAAGTAAGGAGAGGGTCAGGGGAGTATAGAATGAGAAAAAAAGGGAGGAGGAAACAAGGAGAGGGAGAGAGGGAGAGAGCAAAAGAGAAAGGTGGAAGGAGAAAAAGAGAAATGGAAAGAGCAACAAAGGAAGGAGAGAGAAAAAGAAGAGAAAAGGATATGGGGAAGAAGGGAAAAAGAAGAAAGGAGGAGAGAAGCAGAGAGAGAAAGAGACAGAGAGACAAGAGGAAGAGAGCAGAATAGGAAGAATGGGATAAGAGAGGAGAGACAGAGAGACAGAGACAGAGAGATCTGTATCTTTTGGAGAAGGGACTTTGTGAGTCCTACTGAAAACTATTCCCAGCTATCCAGGCAAGTTTCTTTACCAACAAATGTAACGAGAAATAAAAATCTGATGGCCTAAATAAAAAAAATTCACACTCAGATAGTTAAGTAGTCAGAAACAATAATACAGCACTTGCACTTTTCTAATGTTTGAGGATTCTAAAATTATTCATTTAAATTATTAATTCTTACATTTATATACAGTTTGAAATAGAGATGAATAGGTGGTATATGAAGTCCTCAACAGCATAACAAAAAGGTGCCACAATGAGAAATACTTTAAAATTTGACTTTTCATAAGTAAGTTTGTGTACCTGTTGATTTCCTTCAAAAACAGAATAACAAAAGATATCTTCCTGAAATTTTTGAAGCTGGAAGTTCTCCATTTGGGGTAGGTGTCCTAAATTCCTCTGTCAGTCCAGTGAAGTCTCTGGACCCCTGGTCAAAATAATGTTCTCAAATACACAAAATAAAATGGATAGAATTCTCAAAGAAATGAATTACATTGAAATCCAATTATCAAAATACTTTTTAAAAACAAATTCACGGACCCTAGCTTAAGAACTCAGGTGCGAGGTTGGGCTAGAATAGTGCTTCTACTGCATGGGAATTCAGATTTCTCAAGAGGTAAAATTGTGTTCATATATTCACTGCGGGAGGGAGTAATTCTCAAATTTTGTCCTTGACTCTTTGAGAAGGACTCCTGTGCTAATATCGCCACACTATTGAACCAGATATAGAATGAGTGCCACAGATTCAAAGATCTCAGTGCTCCAATGCACTTGTGTATAAGATTAAAACAACAAAATTGGACAGCCTGGCTGGCTCAAGAGTTCTTTAACATGCCCCACAGAACTCTAGGCTCTTGACTACATAGAAATGTACCACCCCAAAGATTTGGAGTAAAAACCATGGGATTCATGCGTATGTGATGCAAAGAGCCTGGGCATAGCCTCTCATCATGAAAACCAACATCTCAAGATGATTCAGCAGATTTCTGGTGACACCCTCCCTAAATTCCTCTCTCAGAATTTCACATCTCAAATCACAGAATTGCAAGGGACCCAGAAGCCATCTTGTCCAACCTGGATACAAATTTCCTCCACAGCAAGCCAGACAACTCATTAGCCAATCTTTGCATGAATTCCACTAGGGATGGGGAACTCATCTTCATGTAAGGCAGAAGCATCTCCAGGATTTTGGCTTTCTTAAAAACAATAGCAAGGCCATTCTTGATTTTCAAAGTTATTGAGAATACTCTTGGGGCAGCTCAGTGGCTCATTGGACACTAACTAGTTATCTCACTGTCGGAAAGTTACTTGATCCCAATTGCCTGGCTTTTACTGCTCTTCTGCTTTGGAACCAATATTTAGTATTGATTCTAAGACAAAAGATAAGGGTTGCTTTTTTTTTTTTAAGGAAGAGTCCTCTCCCTCTTGAAATTATACTTTTAACTATTTTGTGTGTTCTTATTTGTGTACATCCTATAGCTTTCTAGTAAATTATGATTCCTTTTGGAGGGCAGGACCAGTTTTGTCTTTATTTTTACATCATCATCTTCTAGCATTGAGTTTTTTACATAGTTTTGTGTGCACGAGTGATCAGGAAAGACTAGTAGTTCTGCCATGAGGGCTTCCAAACTCTTTTTTCAAGGCTGCTCCCCCACTTTAGGTGTCTACCTACCATCCAACTGTCACCTGTGGCTCTAAGAAGCTGTAGCTTGCACAGCAGCACTCCCATAAAACCAAGCTGAAGGTAACTGACAGTCCTCAAACCCACCAGTGACCTGAGTGGAGGGGGGTGTCTACCAGAAGCACCCTTTTCCCCCTTAAAATTAACTCATATTTATTAATAACTTACATTGTAAACCATAAAACATTTTCAGGCTTACAAAGCACATTCCTCACAACAACCCTGTGAGGTAGGCAGTGCAAGTATCATTTCTGATTTGCAGATTCGAAAAAAGAAAGCTCCAAGAGGCTGAGATTTCCTTCTTATCTGCCTTTTCTTGGCAGAATGGACAGATATGAACAATTTGCTCCAATGAAGGCCATGAAGGTAGGTATTGCAGAGCCTAGAGAGCTTATTCAGACATCAAGGATGCTAAGATCATCTAGTGCATCCCAGGTCATCCCCAGTTATTCTGACTTCTGTCTTGCCCCTAGACTTGGATGAACTTAGAAGAGAGAGTAAGACCGATAACTCTACACAACTCTGCCTCACTTAAATCCAATTTTTTCACAAGTCAAAAAACATCATCCATACCTTATTGGTCAGATTTCTTCTGTATGTACCCTGGCAGTTCCAGTAATTTTTTCCCCCACCGACTTCTTTTCTTTCATATATACAACAGGTACCAAGTCAAAATGGAGTAGTTCAGCCCAGCTTAATTCATTTCAGTTAAAACCCCCAAAGCCTATTATGTGCTCAGGAGCTGAGCCAAGGAGATAGACAACTCCACTCTGCACCTGCTACTCTGCCAGGTTTCAATCCCATGTACCCCTCCACTTTCCTATATCTTTTTAGGTGTTGTCTCCCTCCATTAGATTGGAAGCTCCATAAGGTTGACTATCTTTCTTTGTATTAATTTTATCTCTAGCACTTAGCAGAATGCCTGGTAGATGCTTAATAAATGTTTTTGTTGGATTGGATTGAACTCTTGATCTCAAGGAATTTTCATTTGAATGGAATAGGAGAAGTTACAACATATGTACTGTCCTCTCATTTCATGAATTGGAGGTAAAAGTCTCATATGAGATAATTCCATATGAAATTTTTGATGTAATTTGTACAAAATGCATATATTAGGAACTTTGTTAATTGTTATCTCATATTTCCAATGTATATAAGATGGATAAAATTAATGCCTGATACACATTTGATAAATACCTGTATTGAATCTAATATTTAAATCATAAGTTCTTTTTAAAACCTAGACTCTTGGGTTTGGATTATAACTTTAAAGGAATTATGTAAATTGTTGAAACTTTAATTTGTAAATGCAATGGATCATGCTGTTTTTACTGTGAAATTGAGTTCTCAGAGATCACTGTCCTGATGTTGTCTAATTGGGTACATTTTAAAAGTAATACTACTTAGTGGCATGAAGTTCTGACAGAGACAAACCAAGTTTGGGGTCTAAGAAATTAGTCAAAGGTCCAAACATTGTAAATAATATTCCAGGTCTGGCAATTATCCTGCTGGCATTAGCTATCAGCTGTGCAGCCCTAATGACCCCAAATATTCTAATCTCTCTGGTCTTTATTTCTCACTCCTACCTAAGGGACCCTAGGCCCCTGGTCTGAGCCTTTGGGGCTCTCTCCCCCCTTTAGGCTCTAACAAAGTTCATTCTGAAATATAATTCATGAAATTAAATAGGAGATCACAATATGGAGAAAACAAGTTGTTAAGGGACTTTATTCAAAGTCCATTTGAAAGTGAAAGAGCTTTTAATTAAAGCCTGGTGGAGTAAATATATGGTCCAAATTCTAAGCAAGTAAAAATGTGAGGAATGAATTCTGAAAGAAAGTGGTAATCTGTTTGCATTAACAGTGTAAGCTAGATTTGAGGATTAAAAAAATGTGAATGTCTTACAAATGCTAATAAATTTTGTTCTATCCTTAGTTTCTAAACTCTTGCCACTACTAAGTCTGTATTCCAAAGAGATCAAAGAAAAAGGAAAAGAATCTAAATGTACAAAAATATTTATATCAGTGCTTTGTGGTGACAAAGAATTGGAAATTGAGGATATTTATCAATTAGAGAATGGCTGAACAAGTAGTGGCATATGATCGTGCTATAAGAAATGAAGAGGAGGTAGTTAAGAAAAAATGTGGTAAGATCTAGATGAACTGATGAACTAGAAGAAGTAGATGAATTCCAGAGAGCCAACTAATAAACTTTGTGTGAAAAGTGAAGTATGTCTTAATTTAAAACAAATTTTTTTCCAATATGGCTAATCTGGAATATGTGTTATATAATTTCATGAGTAAAATTAATATCGTTTTGCTTGCCTTCTCGTTGGGTGGGGAAGGTGTTGGAGTTAAAAATAGAATTTAGGATTCATTTTAAAGAGACAAGAATGTTAAATAATAAATATTTACAAATTTTTAAAAACTTATTATGAGATTCAACTGAGCTATATCTTTCTAAGAGTAAAGATGAAACTAAACAGCATTACATGGAATCTATGTGTCATTTTCTGTAATCATCTATTTCTTTTATTAATGATGGTTAAAAACACAATATTTGAATCCTATTTCAATTCATTGAAAGCCTATTTTCTAGGCACTATGCTAAGTGCTGAGGATAAAGACAAAACCAAAACAGTTCTTGCTCTCAAAAAGCAGAGAACACTTTGGTTCCCAGTGTACTATATGACACTTAATCTCAAGTGAAGGACCACTTCATGTACAAGTACATACCAAAGAAAATCATGATGGAGGCAACACAATCTTGAAAGCACTGAGGGATCACTTTACAACATATCTGGGGGAGAGGAATATATTTAAAGAATGGAAAAGATTATGGAAACCAAATACACATATACATATTCATATACTCTTTTGATCTGCACATGTGATTTCCTTTGCATAGAGCACTTTCAACATGGAACTTTTCTCCATGGATTTAGATCACTAATTCATTTAAACTATATTTAAGAAGTTCTCTGACTACAAGAAGAAAAAAAAAAGATATATTTTAAAAGCAAATGCTTTCCCCATTGTCCTCTGTGGTTACGTATTTTGGCATACCACATTGTTGTTCAGTCATTGCTTGACCTCTCACAAGCCCATGGACCATCGCTATTCAGGGGGTTTTCTTGGCAAGGATACTGGAGTGGTTTGCCATTTTTTTTTTCTCCAATGGATTCAATGGATCCTTTGTCAGCAATCATAAGTGACTTGCCCAAAGTCACACAGCTAGGAAGTGTCTGAGGCCAGATCTGAACTCAGGTCTGTCTGACTCTAGTCCCAGCCCTTGATCCTCTGAGTCACCTAGTTGTCTTAGCTGACCATAGTCTTCAGAAAATCAAAATTGTGGATGATTTGAAGAGCAACAGAGACAGGCTGTGGGTTCAAATAGCCTGCAACCTATTCTCAAGGATGACTTACTCTCTAGAAGTGACCAAAGGCACATTGTTGAAGGGAAATGATGAGAAAATGTGGACTGGTCTTGCAGCTGTAGCAAGGGATAATAAGTGAACAGCCTGAGGGACACACTTGCACTCATCAACATGGAAAATGTAAAAATACCAGGAAGGAAGGCCTGGATTAGAATCATGAGAAGAAATCAATGAGTTGCAGTCTGCATCCATGGAATGAATGAAAATGTATGAGAGTCATTTAAGCACAAATCTAAATTCCCACATTTAAGTTCAAGGAATCAAATTGTACAAAATAAATGAATGGGAGGAGAGTAATAGGTAAATGATAAATTTTGTGGGAAAGATTGAGAGCTTTAATAAACTGAAAAAGTTAAATAATAAAAGAGCATGGCTTTCAACAGACACACAGGTCATGCTCTTAAGTAGCATGAATGAGGGAAATAATTGCCCAAGAAAACATCACAAACACTGTGCCTAGTTCTGCATGTCATGCTTTAAGAAAGATATTGGCAAAATCCAGAAGATGACAATCAAGATGGTAAGGAGATTGAGGCCATGCTGTAAGATCATTGGATCACCAATCCTGCTACTTTGATGAAGAAACAGATTTAGGGAGATTAGGTAAATAGCATGGGTAAAATTCAAAGTCTCCCCTAAGGTCATCTTCCCTTCTTGAGTTCAGTGCCAGTATGTCTCCTACTGTACTAAAAAAAGGATGACTTAAGGGGAACAGCTGCCTTGAAGAGTTACCTTGTGGAGAAGCAACTAAGACTTTTTCTGTTTGGATCCAAAGGGCAGCTATTGGATCAATGAATGGGTGGAATTTATAAGGAAACAGTTCAGTGTAAGAAAAAAAAATTCCTAAAAATCAGCATTCTATGCATGGCTTCAGGTAGTGAAGGTGGAGAGGTTCAAAAGAGTGGATGACCATCTTTCAGGGATTCTAGTGAAGGGATAACTGTTCTGAGGTTCTGTGTGGAGGAATGCCCTACAGTTAGGTTAAACAACTATTATAAGAGGTATAGGGAAATAAAATATTGAAAGGAAGTAGAAGATGGGGAGAAAATGGCTAAAAACACACCCAGTCTTGAGAATTTTTATCATGTATTCCATATGGGGTACAGAGGGATGAGGTGTGTCTACTATCCAATTGGTACCACTGACAGTGAAATTGAGGGAGTTTACTTTTTAGAAAGGAAAATTTCAGTTTTTATGATGCTGACTTCACATGATAGCCAGGCTGAGATAGAAATCTCAGGCTGAAGAGATGGACCTGAAGTCAGAGTCTTACAGGGACCTCAGTAGTCATTTAATTCACAGCTGACCAAGAATTCCCTCTACCATACACTTGAAAACCTCCAGTGATGGAGAGAATAAAAGCTGCCAAAGGAGGCAATTCCATTTCTGCATAGCTTTAATTATTAGAAAGTTCTTCCTTCTGTAAAGACTAAATTTGCCTTTTTTTTTTTAAAACCCTTACATTCCATCTTGGAATTCATACTGTGCATTGGTTCCAAGGCAGAAGAACGCTAAGGGCTAAGCAATGGGGGTCAAGTGACTTACCCAGTCACACAGCTGGGAAGTGTCTGAGTCCAAATTTGAACCCAGGAACTCTTATCTCTAAGCCTGGCTCTCAATCCACTAAGCTGCCCCCTAAATTTGCCTTTTTTGTTAATACTTTCTGCATCTGTTTCTTCCAAGGGCAAGCAGAGTGAAATAGATCTTTCTTTAGATATTTGAAGAGAACAATTGTGTCTTTCCTAAGTTTTCTCTTCTCTAAGCTAATCGTTCCCAGTTCTTTTAAATATTTTTTAAATAGGATGATCTGAAGGATCTTCAACAACCTGTCCTCCTTTTGATGCTCTCTAGCTTTTCAATGCCCTTTGTAATATGTGGCACTCACAACTGAACATACGGGGTTAGGGGGAAGGGTGACTCTTAAAGCCACAAAAATGGATGAACTTATTGAAATATTGTGAAGTGTTAAGGGTTAAAATTTAACACTGTAAGTTTAAAAAATGAATGACTACTCTTAGAACCCATATATGTGACCTATCGGTAACATGTAGGGTTAAATCCTCTCCAGTGTTCTCCAGTAGTCTGTTGGAAGGTCCAGAACAAAAAACTTCCTGACTTTAAGACTATTTCAGGAGATTTTGCTTGTCTTATTTAAAAGATTAACTGATAAGGAAAATATATATAAAAGCCCCATTCTAACCACAACTTGAAACACTTAACTATTGTATTTAATTGCCCATGCTACTATTTACTGGCTTAGGAAAGGGTATGAAATCTTTCATGACTTGTTATTTGTAAAACGTGTAAAATGACTCAATGTTCTCCATAGACTCATATTCGCTAAGTTCAGAAACAAATGAAGAAAATGTAATCCATTGTACAAAGGTTTCAGAAATTTGTTTTATTCTTTCCCCTAACACATGGAGCATCCTTAAAACGCTTTAAAATACCCTGAATCTGATCCTATAGAAAGGTTATTTTCCAAGAATATGATGGATGCATCCAGAGTAAGGCAGCCACCAGTTGCTGCAGCAATTAGTCATTTTTATGCTATCACCTTAGGAACAGGGATGGGAAGCAGATTTGTAAGTTTAGTGATAGGATTAGCAAAGTTCCTCTCCCAGTGCAGGTTGGCATCTTCTCTGCAAATTAGTCTAATAGAACTGCCCAGAACATGAGAGGTTGTGATGGCCAGCTAGTACGTTCAGATAGAGGACTTGAATGTGGCTCCTGCTGGCTCTGAGGCCAGTTCTCTACATGCTCTCTGCATTGCCTCTCACTATCACATTAGACTTCCCAATTCCCAATTCTTATACTATTCCAAATCTTTCAGTGGCTCCCCACTACTTTCTGGTGGGAAAACCTGACACAATCTGGCCCCTTACTTTTCTAAGACTTGCCTTGTCATGCTTCTCCTCCTGGATTCTATTCTCTGCCAGAGTGAATTCAGACTTCTTTCTGGTCCCAGAGCATCCCAATGCTTTCCTATCTCCATGCTCTTGCTTAAGCCATTCCCTGTGCTTTCAGAGGCATTCATAGTGGAGAGAGGATGAAGTTGGGAGGATCCAAGTTCAAATATGGCCTCAGACATTTACTAACTGTGGGACCTTGGGGGAGTCAAAACCTCTGCCTCAGTTTCCTCATCTGTAAAATAATAGCAACTACCTCCCAGGCTTATGAAGATATAATACTTACGAAACACGTTGTATCTTCAAGTGGTGGTTATTCATTGAATACTGTCTGTAGCAATTCTGTCCAGGCTTCAAAGCATGGTTCCATCAAAAACCTTTCTAGTAAGTCTTCCTAGATGTCCAGCACAAAGGGAATCCTCTCATGATCTCTCATTACTAACTACTTGCACCTCGATTACATGATTTTACACTATTGTTATTTGGATAGCTTAATTCACCAACTTATGAAGCATCTTCAGAAGAAATGTCATATATTATTTACCTGTTTTTCTCCCCAAACTTAGCCTACTGCCTCACACATAGTAGGTTCTCAATAAATGTTTGTTCAGTGAATGAATGGCTTTACAGACCGACTCAGATCAATTTCAAAAGCCCAACTTGGAATTTTGATAATTTTCAGCAAAAAAAGTTCTTATTCATTATAAATGGGATTTTTCTTTCCCTAATTGCTAGGTCAGATGGCTACATAATTGCAGTAGGATTTTTAACCTGGAGATGAAGATGAGCTTCACTATTTGTATGAGAGGCTTGTGTGTGTGTGTGTGTGTGTGTGTGTGAGAGAGAGAGAGAGAGAGAGAAAAGAATTAGGAAGAGGATAACTACACTTCGAGTTTCACTGGGGAAAGGGGAAGATTTAATTTGATAGCCAATTGGGTCTTCTCAGCTGTCCAGGGCAACCAGTATTGATTTGATAATGCCGTAAAATACATGCTTTCAGCAATATAGCCCCCAAAGGACGAAGATGCAAGTCATTACTTTTTAAACACAAACGATTAGTCTTAAAATGCTAATACTAGCAATTTACTCCAGACATAGAAGATAGGCACTAATATGTTACTTTAATAGAAACACTTTTTTTTTCCAGCAGTTAACTGGCAATGCCATCTCTGATAAAGCTATTAATTACTCAGTAACAGCTTTATGACAAAGTTAATGCATCATACTGAAACACATATTCGATGATTGATTATCTTTGGCACATTTTTCAAACTGAATAATCTCAAAAGGCAACAAAAACATTTTGTGACTGTCTGCACATCATTTTAGTCACCTCCTTACATCAGAATATGAGAGCAAAACGAAAAGTGGAAAATAGAGAATATGTGGAATACTTTTAATAAAGAGTTTTACATACAGTACCTTACATATAGAACAGTGTGTTTGCAAATTTAAATATATTTTGAATGTACAGTGGTGTGTACTCTTTTCAAAGGTAAATTCAAGTTGACCATCTATCGGTTCTAAAATGCATTTATACAGATCACTAGAACTGATAAACAGTAGTGAGGCATGAAATGTTCAAGTATCTTAATAGCATTAGTTAAACAGCCTCCCTTTAACAGTCTTTTAAAGTTTTTTTTACAAATTTCAAAACCTGTACATACATTTTTAATTTTTAGAAACTTTCTGTTAAAAGGCAACATTTAATGTTAACCATCAATTCTTATAGTCTATGGTAATAAAACTAGACATGTGTAGATATAAATATGTATATGTTATATACATATGCATGTGAGTGTATGTTTAAAAACAAGCATACACAGGTACACATACATGTATATGTAGCACTGGGTGCAGCAAACAATGTGTATGAGCACTGGCACACAGTAGACCTAGGCTCAAAATCCAGCAAGAGCTAAATGACAACTAAGTTGCCTTTGGTTTCTGAAGTTTGTCCATTCATGACCAAAACTTAAAAGATTTTAAATAAAAATAACCTTCAACAACCAAGTTGCCCCATATTTAATCTAGCAGTTTAGTAAACCGCAGCCACAAACTGGTTTAATGCTCTCATTGTTCCTCATCCCAGCTGAGGTCATTCAGTTTGTTCCTAAGGATTAATACCAAGCACACTGACTCAGGACCAAAATAGTTTGAACCCTGAATACTGCAACAGAAATAGGTGTGAGTGCATGTATGTAAGCATGTACATACGCATACGCACATATACACATGTGAACACAATGAAACATGCACACATCTGCATGTTTCCATAAACATAGGGGTGTGTGTGTGTGTGTGTGTGTGTGTGTGTGTGCGTGTGTGTGTGTGTGTTTGTGTGTGTGAATACAGAAACATTTTGGATGGACTGCAAGCACTGTCAGATTTTGGAGAAACAAAATTTCCAAGTCTTAAATTCTCATTCCACTGGTATCATCATTTTTGGCACATTTTACCACTATAGGCCTCTCACGTTTGTTTTTTTTTTAGAGAATGACTACAATGAGGATTTCCATTCTTGTTTTTTTTTAAATATATCATTTGGAAAAATAAGTACTCCACAATTTCTTGACATTCCCCTAGCACCGCCCCTCTATATCCTGCCCAGAAGTAAACCTTGTGTCTTAACTGATTGTGATTCATCACTCAGGAAAACAGTTCATGATCCTGTATGAATTTATAGACCCAAAGCATTTGTGTGGCTGAATAAATCACATATTAGACACAGTTCTTTTTAGATCTGTGTCATATTAGCAATCCAGTAGAACTCTTTCAAGAATTCTGATTTTTTTCTAGAATTCTGTTGTGGGTAAAATGTTGGTTTGTAAATTTGTATCTTTCTACTAAAACTTTAGAAAAATATTATTTTTATGGGTATCTTGAGGTTCAGGTAAATGAATTCTGAAAGATCCAGTTGACTAGTTCTACTTTGTATTGATCATATTCCATATCACCAATCCTCAGGATGTATAATTACCATTTGCAGGTTTCGCACAGGAAATACTTTGATAATTTTAGATATTGACCTTTTTGACTGGATTAGTAACTATTTTTCTCTCTGAAGCTCCATCATATTAATATAAATTTTAGTTACAAAACTTAGTAAAAAGTTACTAAGTTACTTTCAGCTATTCATTGTCAGACTGGCAGATAATATAGTTTGCTGTACACAATCATGTTCTTTTTCTTATTTCTTCCTTTTTGTCATACAGAACAAAGAGTTGCAATTTGCTGTACTTTCCCCATATCAATCAGAAGCTGTTTTATGTGGCGCTTAAGCTGTGGTAATCTTGTAAGAGGATCTGGTGGTTCCAACTCTCCTGTGAAATCAAGCCAGCTTTCCAGAACTAAAAGAAGAAGAAAAAAAGAAACCTAAATGACACCAGGAAGAATTCATCAGAGAATTAAAATGTTAGATAGGTCACTTAGTTACATAGCTAACACCCTAGTAAGAAAGATATGCTTACTCTATTTTTCAAATGGTGCCCAGTCCAAAATGACTGCAATTTCCCTTAGTATCTTAGTATTGGAAAAAAGCCACAAATAAGCATCTTAACTTTTTCCTTTGTTACAGCTGAAATGGAAAATCATCACCATCCTCAAAACCTTTCACAAACTTGAAGGCTTGCATTATACTTAATTAATTTGGTATCAAGGCAAATCCTTTAATCTCCCCATTCCCCCCAAAATTTCATAATGGAAGAAAGAAGAAATTAAAAATGTCATAAGAGTCTTCTTCAGCTCCTTTACTTATGATCTCTTTTCTAAACTATAAAAAATGAATAAAAATCCATGTTCTCATCAATAGTACTTTGTCCAAAAAAATTCACATTTTCTAAGACTAAAAGTTACATTGAAAAAATAAATGGAAAATCCTTGCTAGAATCAGATCATAGCTGTTACAATGGGAATATCTGTAATCTTCTCTAACTTATTAAACAATTCAGTTCAATACTGTCTATGTCTCCACACTTTTAGTTAACACTATCTTAAAGTCCCTTTTGTGCGTGGATATAATTATAATAAAAAAAGGGGAAAATACAAGGGGTGATTTTTTGAAATGCCAGGAAGTATACTTTTCCAAACTTGGTAACACCATCTATAGGGTTTTGTATTACAGGTAAAGCATTGTAGAAAGAACACTGGATTACGAATCACAATATTCAAGTTCTATTCCAAGCTCTATTTCCTTATCTACAAAACACGGTTAATTAATAATAACTGTCTTGTGGGTTGTGGTGAGGATCAAATAAAATGCATGTTAAAGTACTTGAGAAACTAAAAATAAACATGAAAATTTCATGGGTTAGTATTATCACTATATTATTTCTTAGCTATAATAAGACCCTCCATTCATTTCCATGTAATAGTAGTATCAACATTACTGCAATAAAAAGAAAAAAAAACCCAAATATCTTTTTGTTATTTATTTCTGGTATAGTTCTCTTCTTTCTAAAAATAAACTACTGGCTGTGTGACCCTGGGTAAGTCACTTGACCCCCATTGCCTAGCCCTTACCATTCTTCTGCCTTGGAGCCAATACACAGTATTGACTACAAGACGGAACGTAAGGGTTTAAAAAAAAATTAATTAAAAATAAACTTCTGATAATAACAATACAAAGATGAGGAAAAGATGAAAGATATTATAGACAAAAAATGTAAAATATTTGCAAATGCTAACTTTTGACAGATATTAATAAAAACAATATGATAAAAGTTGTGATGTTTCACCATTATATTCAGACCTATAAAATTCATCTTGATAACTGAACTGCTATTTTGGTTCAATTCAATAAAGCCTACCTACTATGTATAGTGTGTGACAGTGGTGCTTATAAAAGAAATTATGCAAAAATCTACTGTCTGCTGACATTGAAAAATAACTCCTTAGTAATAACACAAATAATTGGTGAAAAATTTGCTATATTTAGATTTTTCTCAAATTACCATCAACTTCTTTTTCAATCAGATCCATCCTGCTGGTGACTTCATTTTGGACGTTCTCTATGTGTGTGAGAAGGTTGAGCTGCCACTGAAGATGAGAGTCTCCTTTTTCTTCTGTATTTCTTTTTTCATTATAGACGAATAATGTATTCCCTTCTGCTGAATTCTTTTCCATAGGATCATTAAGAGGAAATAAAAATGACACCTTTAAAAATAGCTTCCATTTTATTATTTTAATTCTAGCTCTGATTCTAATACCTAAAGTATCATTCTAACTCACAAAAATACCTCAGCAATGTGCATTTTAACACTATTGGGTATCGTAGTCTCTGAACAAAAATTGGAGAAGAAATGCAACTCATTTTAAGAAACACTGCAATACAAAGAGGGAAAAAAATTACCCTACCAAAATGTTTTCCCAGTCTGGCTTCCCAAACTTAATAATTTTTTTTAAATGGTAGTTAAATCACAGCTTCATTTTAGGAGCTGAAAGAAACATTAAATCTTCCCTATTCACTCATTAGGTTCCAATGGATGAATATAAGATTTAAGAATTCATTGAGAAAATCACAAAATAAAAGATACATGTTAAATTAGCCAGATTTTATCTACTTATAGTTAGCAGGTAAAGCAGTTTTTCTTTTTTGATTTTACTTTGCTATATGAAGTAACATTTAAATCAGACTAATTAATCTTCCTCAAAAGTTCCACTGAGCTGAAATGGCTGAGAGTTGAGTCCCAACAATGTCTCCTATTGATTGAAGACCATGCAAGCTAAGTTCACACTCCTTACCAAAATGCTGACTCCCAGTTTGCAAAACCTACTAAGTATAAAACCATTAGAATCCGCAGAGAGGTAGCATCCACCCCAATGAAATCATAAATCATGGGAAGCACAGGTTTATTATGTCAGCTGGATTTGTAGGAAGTGTCCCATATTTGGACTAATATGATAACAAATAACATAAGATATAATATAAAGTTGAACTACCTGGAGTGGAAGTGTGCTATGGTAGAATGTAGATAGTATTGAACTAAGAGTCTGAAAACCTGGCTTCTAAAACTGTCTTGACTATGATAAATCATATGAGCAATCACTTCAGTTTACTCATTTATAAAATGTGGATGAGAATACTTGGCTCCCTGATGTGCACTGCCTATTGCATATGACAAAATAATATGAAAGCACTCTGAAAAGCATAAATCACATAAAACCAAGTATTATTATGATTTGCTAAAAACTCATTCAAAATATTTTGAGAAACACTGACTAAATGTAGATTTATTATTTTGCAATACAAGGTATTCTAAGTCTCAGTGCAGTTATAATCTTTAGTTAACTTATTAAAGCTAAGAATAGCATTTTAAAACTTTTCAGACTTAAGATGTGTGTCTGTGTGTGTCTAAGATCAAACTAGACTGTAAGGTTCTCAAAGCTAAGATCATTATCAGACATTTGATATTCCCCCACTCCCATAGTGCCTAGCCACAGAAATCATTCATTAAACATTTTTCTGAATTAAATGACTAATTCTAGTTCTAATTTACATTTCTCACTAATTCAGACAAACATTCTTCTTCAGATGGTAATACTATAAAAATACTTGGGCAATGTGAATGAATATAAAGAATACAAAGGGGGGGAAATTATCATGCCCTTCCCTCCCTTTCCCAAGACAATATAAGCTTTGTGAGAACAGAGATGGTTTTTCATTTTTTCTCTGTATGTCCAGCACCAGGAAGTGTTCAGAGAGCTAGGAATAAGGAAGAACTACACTGCTGAACTCCTCTTACATCATGACTGAGCCACAAATCCCCTAGCTTATAGCACCACTAAGCCTCTCTAGGACCATAAGCACTGCTGGAGGAGAGAGACTCATCACCTTGCATAATGTGCTAACCAATGTACTTCATAAACAGATGCCTTGTAATACTGTATTAGACTTTCTTGTTAAATATATGTTTATACAACCTTTCTGAATTTGTAAAATCCCTAAAGTGTAAGATACTATACTGTAGATACCACAAGTGTAAGATACCAAGACATTTAGGTGGCATCATTTAGAATGTAGCACTTAGAGACAGGAAGATATGAGCCTGAATTCTATCTTGGACAATTACAGCACTGCATGACACAGGACAAGTCATTTGGTTTCTCACAATTTCTTCATCTTTAAAACAGGGAAAATAATTGTAGCTATTTCACAAAGTCGTGGTGAAGATGAAATGTGACAACATGTGCTGTATAAAGTCAGGTATCACCACTATAGAAGTTTGCATGTGTTTGATGTTACTAAAAGGCACTTTATACAATTCACTAGAGTATTCTATGAAATAGCGACTCTTCACCTAGTCATTGTCAAAAGTATAAGGAAACACTGTTTATTAAGTACTGATCAAAAACGAAGGAACCTTTTCTTTTTTTTAGTCAGTGGAAAAAATGCATCAATTTATTTAAATCTGATTTCTAGACAACTTGCCTAGCACAGTAGTCTTATGGGGTAGACATTCAAAGACTGTTCATGAATTGAATCTCTCTTTCTATCTGTTGTATAAAGAGTAATAGCAACTTCCCAGCTGTGTGACCCTGGGCAAGTCACTTGACCCCCATTGCCTAGCCCTTACCACTCTTCTGCCTTGGAGCCAATACACAGTATTGACTCCAAGACGGAAGGTAAGGGTTTTAAAACAATAAAAAAATAAAGAGTAATAGCTACATTTACAATTCCAAGTATTACTAGTTTTATTTAGAAAAAGGAAGATTTGAGCACCACCTTCTGTCTAAAATAGTCAACTAGATTACATGCCCAAATCAGCAAGATGCCTCCGCATACACGGAAAATCCTTTATAAGCTTCATGTACAAAATGTTCAACTTGCCAGTAAAGGAAACTGACTGCAGTTTTTGAAGACGAGGTATGGGAGGATCAGTGCTAGTGGGTCCATGCCTATCTGCTCAAGTAGACTTGTTCATTTGCATTCTGAAGTCTCTACTGATTCAAACAGTACAATTCAGAATGTGTACTACTTTAGTCAAGAAACTAAACAAGCTGTATTTCCTTCTTTTATGTATTTTCAGAATTTCCCACTGACTCCTTCCTGACTGCTTAAAAACATTCTTAGATTTCTCTTATCCTTAAACAATCTTTTCTTAAAATTTCATCCAATCATGTGTCTTTCATCCCTTTCTAAAGAAGTTTTCTAAATATATTTTCATTTTCTTACTACTTTCAACCACTTATAGTTTGGATTCTGTCTTTATGACTCTACTAAAAACTGCTTTCAAGAAAGTCATTAAAAAGAACCACTAGGTGATTCAGTGGATAGAGCACCATGCCTAGATACCATTAGGTCCTGGATTCAAATCTAGCCTCAGATAATTCCTCACTGTGTGACACAGGGCAAGTCACTTAATGCTGTTTGCCTCAGATTCCCTATCTATAAAATGAGCTGAAGGAAAACCACTCCAGGAACTTTGCCAAGAAAATCCTAAACTACAAAGCTCTTTAGTTGTGTTATTTTTATTCTTTATTTTTATTTTTTATTATTTTCCAATGATACTCCACACAGAAGGCAGACTCATTCCTATTCTTCATGCTAGGTGGCAGAATGGATAGAGTGCTAGGCTTGTAATCAGAAAGACTTAGTTCATCCAGCCTCAGATACTTAGTAGCAGTGTGACCTCAGGCAAGTCATTTAATTTCTGATCTTCTATTTGTTTCAGGTTCTTCAACTAAAAAAAATAGGGATAACAAGTATACTTATCTCTCAGGATTGTGAGAATCAAACAAGATATCTGTAAGGTGTTTAGCATAGTGGCCAATAAATAGTAGGAGATAAAAAATTCTTCCTTCCTTTCTGCTGTCTCTAACCTATTCTCAAATAGTCAATCGGTTATAAGAATAAGGATCCCTTCACTATTCACCCATTGACCTGGTAGAGGTACACCATGTTCCCTTCTCCCACTATGCAATCCATTGTTACACTTTCCCATAAAAAAAGACAATGACTCACTTATAGGGGATGAGGAGATTTAGACCAACCTTTGATACTTTTTTTTTTTTAACATTCACCTTCCATCTTAAAATCAATACTGCGTATTGGTTCCAAGACAAAGGAGTGGTAAGGGCTAGGCAATAGGGGTTAAGTGACTTGCCCAGGGTCACATAGCCAGGAAAGGTATGAGGTCAGATTTAAACCCAGGACTTCTCATCTCCAGGCATGGCTCTCTATATACTGGGCAATCTGGCCATCCCCTAACTCTTTCTATTCTTCTGGAAAATACAGAAAAAATAGTACTTGTTCAATGGTTTGGGAAGCATTTGAGTGGCCAGATTCAAAAGAGAAATTGATAGTCTGGTATACACTAGAAAGGACATATCTACTGGACAGCCCCAAAGATCTGTGCTTGGCATTATGCTATTTAATAATCTCATCAATGCCTTGGGAAAAACCAGAGATGAAAAGCTTATTAATTTGCAGATGACGCAAAACTAAGAGTGATGAATAGAACATATGATGAAACAGTCAGCACCCAAAAAGATCTTGACACAAGTAAAAATGTTGTACTGACCCTAATAAAATAAAAATTTAATAGGAATTATTGTAAAGTCTTACCCATGAGTTCAAAAAATCAACTGCATTGGAGAGCTGGGTGGTTCAGTGGCTTGAGAGTCAGACCTAGAGATGGGAGGTCCTGTGTTCAAATTTGACCTCAGGTACTTCCCAGGTGGATGACCCTGGGGCAAGTCACTTAACCCCCAGTGCCTAGCCTTTACCACTCTTCTCTCTTGGAACTAATTCATAGTGTTGATTCTAAGATGGAGGGTAACGGTTTAAAAAAAAAAATCAACTGCACCTACTAGATAAAAGAAGTACTGCCTTGTGTTAATTTTTGAACACCACATTTTAGGCAGGTCATTGATACAACTGGAAAGAAATCTAAGGAAGTCACAAGATTATAGATCTAAATCCAGAAGGGATTATAGAAGTTACCTAGTCGAACCCTCTCACTTTATATATTAGAAATATGAGGTCTAAAGAAGTTAAGACAAGTGCAGAAGGACACATTAGTAATAAACATGTAAGGCAGGATTAGAATTCCAGCCCTCTGGCTACAGAACCAGGGCTCTTTCTACTGTGTCAGGATGCTCCTTTATATTATTTTAATATTTATTTATATTATATTAGGAATGAGTTAAAGCACTTAAGAGATGATAGTCTCCAGAAAAGAAGTTAGTGCAGATAAGATAGTTGTCTTAACATTTTAAAATGACTATCACGTAGAAATGGGATTAGATTTCTTATACTTGGCCCTAGAAAGAACAAGGAGTTGGAAGTTGCAGAAAAATCATTATGGAGCTAATGAAAGGAAAAAAATGTCCTTATAATTATTGTGAACCAGATCCTATAGTAGTTACTAATTTACTTGATGTTTTTTAAGGCTAATTAATTACTAATCCAGGAAAAAGTACATATACTCATTTGCCTATAGACTGGGTTATGTGGCCTGCAAAATTGTTTCTATTAGTATATACCAAAACCTATGTCTTCACTTCTCATTAACTGTCAGCAATTCTCTACCTCAGCAGCATCTACCTACCACCTTGTAATAACCTAGTTTGAGATTTCAAGAAAGAGAAATGCAGCCACATCTTCTAATGTAGCAACAGTGATTATTAATAACTTACATACCAGGGGTGGAAAACCAGCAAATCTATTTTACCTGATGAAATATTTCTGATGCATCAAGGAACAAAAACATACAATTCTATCTACTTCCACCCTTGGGTGCCTGGTTTGGTCTGATTCAAGGAAAATAAGCTGTACATACAAACCACTACCCAGAACCCTCCCTGACCAACAACTGAAACAATTTGGGGTGACCTGAGATGGGGAAAGTCTGTGCTGGTATATACTGAGTTTGTCAAAGGGAGCCAGAACCTGTCGTGAATGTGCCATTCTAGGGGAAACAGACATTCAGCAGCTTTAAATACGTGGATCATGAGGAGATATGACAAAGATACACACAGAACTTGGTACTATTTCTTTGGTTTCAGGGCTTATCTTCATAGAGTCATCATATATTTAGGTATTTCTATCAATGGTTCTTCTCTTCTAGGGGAACTACTTTGCTTCTCTGTCTATTATTAATTATTTACCTATTGCCATGAACCTATTTTTCAACCAATCTATCCTACCAATATCTAACTACTTATCTATTAATATCTACCTACCTAACAAACATCAACTGGCAGTCCCCTTTATCAATACATTAATTTAAATCTGGCTACTGATTGTTTTCTATATATAAATGTCTTTTGCTACTTCCACTGATTGATGGAATAGCAATATTAAGGTTTTGGAAAAGGCTCAAATCATGCTTTGGACAATCATAAGTTGTCTGAAATAACAAAGAATATATTATTTCACTGAATATAAACATTTTTATTTCTAATCATTAAAGGCTACTGACCTTATTTTAAGAGCAAGGTGATTTCCTTTTTTTGTAAATAAAACCACAAAGTACTAAAGTTTGGACCCTTAAATCATGACTTTTATTTCATTTACCATAAGAATCTTAATATTAAACCTAACATTTATAGATAACATCTGCCAATAACATCTAAATGCACCATTATAATAAAATCCCACTATAAAATTGTATATTCTCACTACTACAATGGTCACATTTGCTATTTCATCAAATGTTTCTGGAAAACTAACTGCCCCTAGTAAAACTGGCTAATTATTTCTGAGGCTAAAAAGATAAAAATAAAAAGTTTCTGCCCCCAAGGACTTTACCTTTTATTAATCAACAGATGTCAGAAGTGTATGATGAAGTCAGATGATATAGGTTCAAATCCCAGTTCTATCACCTGGTATGTAACCTTGGGTGAGTTATTTAAATTCTGACAAGTCTCAAGTTTCTTCATCTATAAAATGAGGGGGTTAGACTGGATTGTCTCTAACATCTCTTTCAACTCTATATCAACAATCCTATGATGAAGCCATCGTCTGTATTCTGATGGCTGATTAGGTTTAATAATGTCTGAATTTCTACAAATCCAGCTTACAGGATATGAAAGAAAGGCCTACTCTGTTAAATTATAACACGAAAGTGATTTTGCAACAACATTAATACAGTATAAGCAAATGTCACCTGTCATCTCAGAACCCTTGCTATATAGCTATTTGGCCAATCATCCATGGCTAACTTCACTTCTATATTATTAATTTATCTCTTTAACATTTCCAAAGAAATCAATAAAGTTTCTTAGGTAGGGCATTCTTATAGTAAGTATCTCAGTATATGCAGGAAAAGAATTCTCTCATACAAATATAATACAATTAGTGTTCTCCTTGTAAGGTATTCAAGAATTGGTATGCTATTATAAATTTAATGTGCAATGTAGCTTTAAAGAAAACTAATGAAACTCTATGTAAAAAAAAAAAAACAATTGTGTGGTTCTTTCAGATGTCCAGGACTAGAACCACAATATTTTCTCCTTAGTATTCTAAACAAATTACCATCAATTTAATTTTGGTAAATAAACTCCATTCTGTATATTCTCTACGTGTATAAAGAGCCATGTAAAGACAACCCAAATCTCTTCATTTCATTAAGTTTGAATTTTCACAGAATTTTTCTAATGTTGATTTTTTCAAAGTCATAGTCAAATGAAAAAAATTACCTGTTCACTCATGCCATCTTCTTTTATGGAAAATTGTAAACAGTTTTTATCTTCTGTGTGAAATTCCTGTTCCTCTTCAAAACTACTAATATCTTCATCATCAGAGCTCACAGGATCAGATGACTTACAATCCTGACCAAAATTTTGTGGTTTCTGGTAGCTGTGCTCACTTGTAATATATGTTCCTTCCATTTTTCTGGGCAAGCTAGGAGTCTCTTTATGATTCTGTGCAGAACATGTTCTTTCTTCTAGATTAATAGTGTCTTGCACTGTCATTTTTTTCTCTACCCCAACAGCTATTTGATCTTGGTCTTTTCGCTTTCCTGAACAGGCCCAGAGATGAAGGTCAGGATGATGCTTATTCCTTGAAAGAAGGTAGGAAGAGAAATTGTGATATTAAAAATAATGGGTTTTTTTTCAGTGTGGTCTGAGGATCCCTGTGGGTCTCTGAGATCTTTACAGAGGATTCATGAGATCTAAACTATTTTCAAAATAATATTAAGATGTTTTAATTTCTAATACAATAAATATTGAGAGATATATCTCACATAAGAAACAGCTCTTTAGGAACCTCAAATTTTTTAAGAGTCTAAAGAGACCAAAAAGTTTGAAAACCACTGTATTGAGGAATTTTGATTAATTTTAAGATAATTTTCTCTATTAATAATCAATTAAAACATTATAATGAAATTTATAATTGTGTTACATTATTTATTCATCAGTGGATTATCAAAATTGGCAAGGGCCTCTTTTATGTATCTAACACATTCTCTGCCTGATCACAACCTGAGCCAAAGTAAGGCTTCCATCATTAGAAGAGGGAGAGGCCTCAGGCACTGAAAAGAGGGATAACATACAACCAACATATGACTTTTTATCTTTTGTTTAGTAGTGATACCACTTCTCTACTCTAACCCTGTGTCTTTATTATGATCTATTCATCAATCTATTCATTATAATAGCAGAATCTAGAAAATATTCCCTTGAGCATCAGGTTTTCATTTTAATTTCAATTTTAGTTTAACTTATCTAACAATTTTATTAAGCCCCTACTACTACTGTTGGGCATTATTCTAAAAAAAAAAAAGAATTCTTAAGGAATGTACATTTCACTGCAGAAATACAATCTGAGCACAAGTAAAGACAAATTATATACAAAAAATTTTCAAAATGTAATTTCAAGAGGGAAAGCCAGTCACTCAATTAGTAGTTATTAAGTTCCTACCATGTACCAGGCACTGTGGTTAAATACTAGGGATACCAAAGAACTGCAAAACAAAAGCAGTTTCCTGCTCCCAAGGAGCTCACAGTCTAATGAAGGGGATAGCATATCACTATGAGGAATCAAGATATATGCAGGATAAGCTGAGAGAAGTCTTGGAGGGAAGGCTCTAAGATTAAGAAAGACGGTGCAAGGCTTCTGGCAGAAGATAGGACTTTAGCTGAGACTTGAAGGAAGCCAGGGAAGTCTAGAGGCAAAGATGAGGAGGAAGAGTTCCAGGTATAGGGGACAGCCAGAGAAAATGCTCAGAGATGGTAGAAAGAATGCCTTCTTCAAGGAGGCCAGGGTTACCGTTCACAGAGCAGAGAGGGAGGGGAAGTATTGTATAAGAAAACTGGAAAGTTAGGAAAGAATCATATCATGAAGGTCTTTTAAAAACCAAGTAACAGATTTTATATTTGATCCTGAAAGTAACAGGGAACACCAGAGTTCAGGGAATCAAGAAAGAATTTGTATAGGAACTGGCACCTGAGCGCTGCCTTGAAGGAAGCTCAGGATTCTATGGAGCACCGGTCTATGCCTAATTTTTGCCATACTGTTTTCCAGTTTTCCCAGAAGTTTTTGTCAAATAGTGAGTTCTTCAAAAAAACCTGTTTGAGTTTCTCAAACTCTAGGTTACTATGGTCATTTGCCATTGCATGCTGAGTGTCTCATCTATTCCATTGGTCCTCCACTCAGTTTCTTAGCCAGAACAAGATTGTTTTGATGGCTGCTACTTTACAGTACAGTTTGAAATCTGGAACAGCTAGATATTCTAGGTATTTTGTTCTTCTAATGAAGCATGGGATTCTATGAAGTGGAGTTAAAAGAGAATGGGTTGAACCACTTGGACAAAAGGAGAAGCAGGAAAAAGAACTTCTTATATCACTTAAGAAGTACTCTCATGTCAATTTGGTTGGATTGTATAATGTATGAAGGGAAATAATATGAAATAAGACCACAAAATTAGGCTAGAGTCAGACTACAGAATACAGAAAGTTTTCAGTAATATGATTATATTTTATTCAAGAGGTAATAGGGAGCTATTACATATTCTGAGTGTATGTAAGTGGGATGAATTATTAAATCTGAGGGCCTGAACTAGTGCAGATATTTTGGGTCTAAAGAAGGAAACAGATATGAAAGATTTTATGGAAATAAAAAAATTAGATTTATCATCTGATTAGATATAGTGGTCAAGGGAGACAAAATAGTTGATTGACTCTAAGATTATTTCATGGAAGATTTTGAGGTTAATTTCCAATTCATAAAGGAAGCAGGAGTCAATTTTATCATAGCTGGGCTTTCTGGAGAAAAAAGACAATATAAAAATTTTATTTATTTTCTGATTTTTATATAATAATTAATCAAAATAACTTTTCCTTAATGATAAATTGCTTCTGAAGTTATTCCCTTAACAACCTCCTTTTGATTTCTACTGAATTTTATAATGGTCTGGAACAACACTGAAAATATTATTTAAAAGGCAGCTATCTGGTTACAGTCATGTTTTGATGCAGGAATAATCCACAAAAATCTCAAAAATGGAAAGAATCACTAATGATGTGAGTAAGAATACGAATAAAGAAGAAGACATGACAGTGAGAAAGAAACTAAATTAAAGGCAACAGGAAAAGCAATGTAATCCCTACTTTTCTATTTAATGCTAATAACATGTTTGTCAAAGGATCTTTGTTCAGGTTAGGACATAAAAAAGAAGAAAGATAAAGGATCTAGGTGATAAAATAAAACAATTATAAACTTAAGTGAATGAGACAATAAGGAAGAAAAGAACTGAATGTATTTATCCTGGGAGAAAAAAAGAGTTGAGTTGAAATTAACTTATAGATGATAGATTCAAAAGGAAACTAAGATGGAAGTGGTAAGCAACTTAGATAAAATAGAATAAAAGGAAACAATATTAACAAACAAACAAACAAACAAAAGAAAAGAAATTTAGGTTAGGCATTAGTAAGAACTTTCTTACCAGCATGGGTTTCAAACATTAGAATGTATTGTTTTAAGGAGTCCAATAATTTTTTTTAAAGGCTGTCCCTCTAGAATGATACATTTTTTAAGCACAAGGAACTATGTGCAAGATACTGTGTGGAGCCAGGAAACAAGGATGAGGAGGGAGAGCAGCATTCTAGGCACGGGGTACACCCAGAGAAAATGCCCTGAGCCAAAGGATGGCATGTCTTGTACATGGAATAGCCAGATCAGTATCACTGTACCAAATAGTAAAGGGCTGGGAGTAAGGTGTGAGTAGAAGGCAAAGGTAGGAGGGGGTTAGATTATTAAGGGCTTTGAACTCCAGAGGATTTTGTATCTGATCCTAAAGGTGACAGGGAGCCACTAGAGTTTATTGTGAGGGAGGGAGAAGAAGGGAGGTGTGACCTGGTCAGAACTACAAATTAGGAAAATTACTTCATAGAGGAGTCATGGGAGGTCTAGGATGGGATGAAAAGGTTTTGAAGGGTCACTGTGGAGACTGGGATACTGAATTGATGAGGAAGAAGCAGTGAGGGCCCAGTTGAGGTTGGTAACATTAATTTGCAATGGATACAATCAGAAGAGTTGCATGATTTCCTGTACTTTTATTCAGCAGCAAGTGCAATGAAGCAGAGTCAGTGGATAGCAGCTGAGAACCAAGGTTGAGGTTTTGGTAATATGAAAAAGGGCTTAGGGGATCAAGGGAACAGAACACCTAAGAGCTCAAGTGGTCAGGATAGAAAGAAAATAGGAAAGTGATCACTAAAGGGAAGAGAGCTTTGGAGAGAAGTGAGAGGTCAAGGGACTGAAGGTCACAGTATGGACAAAAAACAGGGCTTAGTAAGAGAAAGCAGAGGGAAAAACTGAAAACCAATTTAGTCAGGTAAGGAAATTTTGGAAATCTTAAGTATATGTGATACAATTGTGAGTGATGGCAAGAAAAAAGAAAAAAAGAAAAAGGTAATACATCTGTGTGTGGTTAAGGTAAGGTGGAGGAATAGATATAAAGTGAAAAAGGTATTATATAAATGTATGAGCTATTGCCCAAATTAGATATCAAGGTATACTTATTTACATATGCACTCCCTTTTAATTGGGCCATTTCATTTTTCCTCTTAGTTTCTTTTGACAATCAAAGGATGAATGGCTCAATGGATAGACTGCTATGACTGAAGTAAGGAAGGTCTTGGCTCAAATCCCTCCTCTGACCCTGGGCTAATCACATAATCTCTGTGCCCCAAGCAACTTTGTCTAGGATCTAATATATGGTTTGAAATTTGCGCTGGTGGAGGGAATTTCTACAGGAGTTCACCAGGCTGACAAAAATCAACTTTTCCTGTATTCATCAAAGTAAAGTGCTATTTACATTGTGTTTTTCCTCATAAATTGTATAAATTACTTATAATATTGGCTTAGGAAGAAAGAGAGAAATGAGGGGATAAGGTTTCTTATAATAGCACTTGGACAATCTACCACTTTCAGAGGATTTCTGAAGGATAAAGAATGTCCAAAAATACAGAACAACAGCTATATAGGTAACTTTGCTACTTCTGTAATGTCTAATGGCATGTGAGATAAAAAGAACAACCGGAGACCCAAAGAAACCTAGTAACCTTCCTCAGAGTTTTGTTATTCTAAGCTATTAGAAAGTAATGCTAACCTGTACTTCAAAAAATTATTCTATACCATTCAAACCCTCTTATATCAGAGTATATAACAAAAAAGGGCTTGACTTCATATATTTTTCTTTTTTTTTTGGTTTAAATCAGTATTAAAATCTGATCCTTTTCTATGAATTTCCACTTACTTTAGAATCCCAATTTTTAGTTGTAACCCATGGAGCACTTCTGTCACACCATATACATCAGCAAGTAGATGATGTGTTGAAACTATCTTTTTGGCATTGAGGTGAGAGTAATTTTCCTTTAAAAATGATAATCCACACATTCGCCCATTGTTCAACCATTCCTTATCATAAAGGTATTTTGCACTCCATCTCTGACCTGTAAATAATGAAATCATGCAAGTTACAAATGACCTAACTTAGATTACCTTTCAAATCTTCCACTGACTCTAGTGCTTGTACATGAACAGTAGCTTCAAAGGGGTAGAATTCTGACACCCTGAAAGCAAGTTTCCTTTTGGAGAAATTACAGTAGGTACATAAGAATACTAGAAAGGATATAGTTATTACCAACAATCAATGAACTTGGAGCCAGTGTCTGTTTCTAAATACCATTATCTATCTGCCAACAAAACCTTTGAATGAGAGAAAAGGGAAGTCACATTGATTTACTTTTTTTCTCATTTCTCTTTTGCTTTAAAAACTGTCACTCGGTTCTAGCTCAAAATTCTATAACATTATATTCCTGAGTGATAATTCTGAAATACACTGGGTGCACTGCTTTTGTTGCTTAGCTATCCTTTTCAAAATAAGAGAAAGGACAGTATTCTATGGCTTAGCAGGTAGGACTACTCCTAATCAACAGTGGTAGCATGTTGTAATGAAAAAAAGCATAGGATAGGCCAATAATAAATTTGGATTCTACCCTAGGTCTGCTATGTGGCACTGAAAAAATAAGCCTATTTCTTTTTGGCCTCAGTTGAGTTATCTATAAAATGATGGAGTTGTACTACAGAGCCAAAGTCCCTTCTAACTCTAAAATTCTTTTATTTCATGTTTCTGCATCTACCTATTACTTGTAGTTGTCCAGAAATAAATGTAGTATATCTTTGAATAGCTCTGGTAACAGTAAGGTAAGCTCCAAATAAGTAGGAAATACAGCCTCTATGGGTTTGGTTCAGGTGTATTAGCACAATGGGCATGCTCCTAGTTGTTGAGACACGAATATGGATATAAAACACTGAATCATGAAACTGTATAGGATGAAATACATGGAAAAGGAAACAGAGGGCTCTTTTTCATTCCATAGTCATTGATATAAATCTATCTTTCCAGAATATTGATAATTATGTTGTTACATTTACATTTATTTTATTATTATTTAAGCATCATAAAACAAAGAAAACAGTTTTGAAAGCACTTTAAAAACCAAAAATCTATAAATGTAAAGTATTATTATTTAGCATAAAATAACATGAAAAAGAAATATTAGAATATATATATGTATACATATATATATATGTATTTTTTTTTTTAATAAAAGCCCTTACCTTCTGTCTTGGAGTCAATATTGTGTATTGGCTCCAAGGCAGAAGAGTGGTAAGGGCCAGGCAATGGGGGTCAAGTGACTTGCCCAGGGTCACACAGATGGGAAGTGTCTGAGGCCAGATTTGAACCTAGGACCTCCAATCTCTAGGCCTGGCTCTCAATCCACTGAGCCACCGAGCTGCCCCCTATTAGAATATTTTTAAAGAACTTATAGTTAAGAAATTTTGAATTAAAATCTATATCATGGAATAATTACATATTGGACATTTAGTTACAAATAATGAATACATACATTTGCTCAAATATTGTTGCTTCCACCAAGGTAATTTTGAAATATCTTATCCATAAAATTCATCTTAAGCCACCCTACTTTAACATCATTCAGAATAATACTTTTTCTCCAGCTATACTAAGGAAATCCTATCTATATAATTATTGGTGGAGAATGATATTGGGAATTAGAAAATGATTGTTGAGCAAATCAGGGATCATGACAGCAAATTAAAAGGAGAATACCTAAGAGACCAGTGTCTCACCATGGCATGCCTCTTTCCTAAAGTTTCTAGGTAGGCAGATTTCATTGGCACTTAGGGGGCTGAATGGGGAGATACTGTAGACACTACAAGCTACTGTCTTCTAGGAGAGGCTGAGCAAAGGGAATTGGACTTGGAATTGCATGTGAATGGCAGCCTGACTGAGAGATACTGACAGAGTTGGTGTGATATTCTGATGATGTAGGTGAGAAGCAACATGGTTTAAAGATTTGCCTTTATTACTGGCCTAATAGCTTAATATCCATTCCCCCAAACCCCTCCCAAACTGCAGCTCAGAGAGCAAGTGGAGAAATAACTTCTCCCTTGCCATTGTCATGTCTAACAGTGAAGCCTCAAGTCTACACAAGTTCTGAGGAAAAGATGGAGGAGGAGAATCTGCTTTTATCATGAAAATGATTATATAGTCTCAGTTCTCTGTAAAGACCTAATTTAACCTTTTACAAGTAAGAATTTTTCCTGTATGGGAAGTTCCTTGTTTTTTAATATAGCTCCTACTGAATTAACTTTATTGGTTTGCAAACATTATATCTTCATAAAATCAGTTAATGAAACCTGATAGGTTATATTTGTATTAAAAAACAAACAAAACAACAAAATTCCTACCTGGTGGATCCCTGCAAATATAACAGATATATTGCTCAGGAATGCTATCCTCCAGTAGCCCCATACAAACGCTGTGCTGCCAACAGAGGCACTCTTCACACTGTTAGGAAAAAAAAAAAAGGATTTGTAGCTACAGGCTCTGCTCTTTGTAAATAAACAGACAAAAAAATTATTCCCTTCCAATTAGCCAGTTTAGGTTCTACCACTCCAAGAATTAAATTTATTCTTCATGTAGCCAAAATGAAACATAATTTAAATTTCATTTTAATTTTGAAAGAATTGCCTATTTGGCAATTTTTCTATGTAAAAGTTATGCAAGTGATATATTAAATATTAGCTCAACTAAAAAGTAAATTTTTTTTTCCATTTAAATCACATTGACTTTTTAGGATTTGTTCCTTAATTAAAGTTTTTTTAAAAAAACAAAACATATACACATTAGAAACAAAAAAATAAGTATTCAGTAGAACACTGAAGTACCATCAGTGCAGAAACTTTGATTAATCTGTGATTTCCTTCATGTAGCTATGATGTGAAAGGGATTCTTTTGAAGTATAAAGTGTAATAGATGGGCCACTGAAGTCATTTGCATTCTGAAATTCTGCCAATTACCACATTTGTCTCATGAAGAGAAGAAAGTCTGTGAGGAATCTTTCCATTTGGCAATCAGTTCTTTATGTTTTCTGGTTTTCTATATTTATAGGGGAAAAGTAAAAACATTGATGTGGTTCAGTTTCTCTTGTTATGTATAAATTTATTTGTTACTTATCAAAGACATCATATTTAGCAGCTTAAATATTTAATGTTTGTAGTGGTCTGAAAACTGTCATTCTTAGTACCTTATACTATCTTTTCTAGGATTCCACTGCCATCACTTGTATAAGTAGAGCAAGGCCTCAGAGGTGTCAGGCATGGCCATTTTCTATTTTTATCTGTTTCATGGATCATTGTGGCCAATTAATTCATCACCTAATAACCATATGACCATATGGAAGAAGTTGGTAATTTTTATATTTAATTAATATGATTATTTTGAAATTTTCTTCTTCTGAAATGTTTCAATTTTCTTATTTGAAAAACTAAAGTAAGGTAACTAATACCAGATAAATCTATAATTGAAAAGTGAGGGGGAGGGAATAATTGTTTTTTTTATTCTGTTTGTACTTTACCTTTTAAAAAAGACTTTCTACCATCTCTCTCTCTCTCCTATACCCCCACCCCCAAGCCTCAGTGGAAAAAAGAAAACCACTTCAACAAAGAAAAAAACATTTCTACTGTGGCCATATCCAAAAATGCATATCTCATTTTGCATATCTAATCCACTGCCTCTGTCAGCCTATGGGCAATACTGCAAATCACTGGTCTTTGGAATCATGGCTGATCACTGCATTAAACAGAGTTCTAGATGTTCAAAAGTTTGTTTTTATGTTATAGTTAAAATATAGTAACATAATTTGTTCTCCTGCTTCTCTGCTCACTTTACTCATCCACTCCTCCCACTCTCTTCCTATTTGTATATATATCTTTTATCTTTTTGTATATATCTACTTATACTCTTCAATTATGTGAATTAAGTTCTTAAATTTAGTTACTAAGTGCCTTCATTTCTCCTCTTTTCTTTCTTAGTATAATCTTTCCCTTCTCTCTTTCCTTTTATTTACTAATTATGTTGGGAGATGTTTTGTTGAGTTCTGCCCAATGAAAGATAAAAGTATTCCACTTATCACATGATAATGTACTACCCTTCAAAGCAGTTCATTCCTCTTTTGGGTAACTCTAATTGGTATGATTTCTTCCCTCTCATATATCAGAACCAGTATATGATATGTTTTCCTACTTTTACTTTTACTTTACACTGCATATGATTCTGGCCTTTGGGTTTAAGACTAACACATTTAATCTCTCATCTACATAAAACTCTTTCAAATATAGCTATTATGTTCTCACCAAGTCTTCACCTAATTTTCATATGGCATGATCTAGATGCCTGCCATTTTCCTGTGTACTCTCCTTTTTATTCTTTCTAAAGATACTTCTTATAATGTGGCCTGCAAAACCCTACACTATAGATCTTGACAGAATCTAAAAGGATTAACATCCCTTCGTAGGCATGAGACTTCTCTTAATGAAGCCCACAATGACATTAGCTTGTTTGACTGCTATGTGACACTACTGGCTCATTATGACCTTGCAGTTCACTAAAATCTCCAGATCTTTTTCAACTGCTTTTTAGCCCTGCTTTTGGAGTCTAATTTGTGGAATCTAGATGTAAAACTTTGTATTTATCTTTTTTTAATTCACCATATTAAGATTCAGTTAATATTCTATTTTACCAAGATCTTTTTGGACCCTTTCTCTGTCACCTAATATGTTGGATACCTCTCCTAGCTTTATGTCATCAAAAAACTTGATCTTATGCCTATAACCAAGTCAAAGATAAAGATGTTCAACAGCAAAGAGCCAAGAACAGATCTCTGTAGCATTCCACAAGGTACTTCTTTTCTACAGTTAGTACAAAACCACAAATTATTTTGGCCATTCAATTAGTACTTAGTTCATGTAACTATATGATTCTCTAACCCACATCTCAACCATGAGAATAGCAAGAAGAGGCTTTGTCAAATCACTTTACTAAAACCAACCAATAAGATAAATTATGTTTTCCACAATTCCCCTGATCTAGTAAGTAACCTTGTCAAATTGTATCACAGAATTTTGCCAGGAAGTCAAGCTTACTTGTTTAGAATTTTTAGATTCCATTATCACCCCATTTTTACACAGCAGGTCATTATTCTTTTCCAAACTGTCGTGCTTCCCTGCTTCCCCATGATCTTTCAAAGACAGTGACAATAACTCAATAATCACATCTGTCAGGTCTATAAATATTTTAAGATGCAATTCCTTTGGGTCTGGTAACTTGACCTCATCAAGTGCAGCTAGGATCCTTCTTACTACTGTGTTCCTTTCTTAATCATGAATTGCCCATTAGTCATTCTTTTTCTATTCTTGTTCTATTCTTTCTGGTCCCAAAGATCATTTTCCTTTGCAGAGAAAACAGAAGAAAAATAAGTACTTAGCATTTCTGCCTAGCCTTTGTTCCATGTTATCATGCCATTCACCCTGGGCAGTTATTAGATCCTTTTTTTGATCCTCTTTTCCCTAAATTATATATATTTTTAAAAGGCCTTTGTGATATCCTTAGTTCTTTCTGCACTTTAGCACTTGAGAGTTAATTTTACAGGAATAGGCCATGCTGTTGTATTAATACCTTCAGTTGCAACCTTCACTAAAAATGTAGATTTAAAATGCTAAGTAGTAACAAAAGCGACAACTGACCTCTATGTAGACCTTCAAAGTTAGTAAACTGCTGCATGCACATTATCTCAGTTGAACCTCAAAAGTTAATATTGAAATGCTTATTTTACAGATGAAAAGGTACATTTAGAAAAGTTGACTTACTCACCCATGATCAAATTGTTAGTAAGTTTTAGAGGTGTAATGGTTAGAATGGCTGGTCACCAAAAATTGTAATTAACCCTTAAGTCACAAAACTGTTAATAGTTAGATTTATTAGTAAGAAAAATAAAATGAGAGTAATATAGAAAGGAGGTGAAGAATTTCCTAGCCTAATAATCCAGAGCATAACAACTCCATGTCTCTCTCTGAATCTCAGCTTCAGAAAATAACCTCCCCTGCTTCCCTGCTGGGTCTCACCTTATATGCTGTTCCCTACCCCCCTCCCCCCAACCCCAGGGAACCAATCACAATTCCTCAATTAGCCTGGAATCACCCAGAGAGGCAGTGTCTGTGGGATCAATTCCCTGGTTTCTTATTGACCCAAATTAAAAAAATGGAAGGGAAGTTGAAATCCCTGATTGGTAAAATCAAAATACAAATTCCCTTCTCACAGAGGCAGTATTTGAACTTAGGTCTTTCTACCTTCAAGTTTGCTTATCTATTTATTACTCCACCCTGTGGGGTCTGTGGCTATAAATAAGGGACTTTTCTACTTACCTGATGGAAGAAATGTCTTTGATTCTATTGCTTTTCTTTTGTATAATATTTAATTAGAAATATAAACATACATGCATACATGCACATACATACACACACATACATACACAAAATAATAGTTAGCAAAAGATGATTGCAATAAACTTGTAAACAAACATCTGAAGGAACATTCAGGATTTTGAGAAATATAAGCAACTAATTACCTGAATCATAAAGCCATTCTCCTCATCCATTTCACAAATACACCTGACAATTTCATTAAGGGCATCATCTTCATCTTGAGACTCTTCAAAATTGGTCGAATCAAAGTCCTGATTGTACTCATCTCCACTTAGAAGCAAACTTTCAGTTGAAGAGTCATCCAAGAACTCAACATCTGATAAGTCTAAAAAATATAGGAAAGGTCTATGAGCATATTTTCCATTTTTATAGAAGTGTTCTTTCCAGGAACACCTAAATATTTCACAGAGTAACGGTTTTAAGGGAATATGGAAGAATAGAAAGTGAACAAACTAATAAATATATACATATATAAGGTAAACAATGAGAAAGGAGCACATAGGACGTATCTGATCACATTGGTTATAAATAGGATTTAATTTTCTTTTCTTCAGATACCAAAATGATGGTACTGCTACAAAATGACCATCTATCTTTATAAAAGACTAATTATAATCAAAACAATAATGTTGGAAGAAATAGATCCATTGTCTTGAGTTAATAGTATGAAAGGTGACAGTCAGAAAGCAGAACTTGATTTTTCACTGTCTTTTCTAGCAAGAACCATGATTTTCAAAATGTTAACTATAGAATAAAGATTACTTAAGAAGGAAATGAAACCTGAGATAGCTGAAATAAGGAGCACTAAAAAGCATTAATTAGACTCAAATATCTAGAATTATTTCTCAGAATATTAAAATAATTTATAGATTTAATCAAAGAACCTAAAAATGGGAAAGGAATCAAAACAGAAAATGAACAAATGATGCCACCATTGATTTTTAAAAGTCTAGGTACTTTCTTCTTAGAATGGCAGTTTCATTCCTTAGAGAAGGACATGGTATATAACAGAGGCCAGCATTGGCTCAACGAAAACTAACATTGTTTATTTTTTATGTTAGGATTATTAGGCTGGTGGTCCTTTAAAGCCCTACTCTAACATCTTGATGTGGAAATGATCCAGTGTTTTAGAAAACTAGGCTGGCAGAGCACAAGGTCTTATAAAGCCTATTTAGAAAGGATTGAAGAATAAGTCTAGTGACAGACTGCTGAAGGATCAGTCTATCTACAATGAGAGAGTCTCACCACCAGTTTAACTACAAATAAATAAACTTTGATTGTAGCAGTTTTTAAAAACCATGTACCAAGTTATAGGGGAGCAGGTAGAGGGAATAGCCACACTGAAGTAATCTCAGAGCTTTAGACTTATTAAATTGGTAAATTCTGAATTCTGGATGCCTTAGAATTGTCATTACAATGCTAGTGGTAATCATAAGGCATCCAGAATTCAGTAAGGATTTTGACAAAATATTTCATAATATTTTTGTGGAAAAAAACAAAAACAGTGAAAGATGAGCTGAATATCAGTGTTTAGCTAAACAACAACCTAAAGAATACTGAGCAGTCATACTGATAGAAACCTTGAAGGGAGAAAAGGAATCTCTGGTGTTGTTCAATAGAACTCTTTACTAACTTGTTCAATATTTTTATTTGTAACTTTTAGACTTTGAAAATATCAATCTTGAGTATGGCATGAGGATGAGATAACTAACAAATTGGATAAAGCACTAAACATTCAAACAGACTGCCCTGTTAATGAAGACCCCCCCAAGTCTTTTTTTTTTCAAAAACTTCTATTGTTAAGTCTTCTCCATTCTTGTGTAACTGACTTAATGAAGCATATGGTTCCATAGTACTACTGTGCCATCAGAGCCTATCTAGTTTGCTGTGTTCAGTTCTTGGGTTCACAATTTTAATGCTGACATTAACAAACTGAAGCCTATCAAGAGGATGGCAATAAAACTCAAAACCATGTCACAAGAGGATAAAAAAAAAATGGGATTGTTTGCCCTAAAGAAGAAACTAATTGGGGAAGGGACAAGAACATACACTCACACAGCTACAAAACATATACCATTATGTTTTATGCCTTTTACTTCTAATTTACTATATTACCTGATATAATCATTCACTAAAGTCTAATCTAATCTTCTCATTTTGAAGATAAAGAAAAAGGTAGACTGGTTAAGTGACTTGCCTGTGGTCACACAGCTACTGGTTGAAGTAGGGTACAAACCCAAGTCTTCTAACTCCAAATCAAACACATAAAAACTCTTTAACAATCAGAGTTATCAATAATGGAACTGTGCTGACTCATATAGCATACTGATTCCTTGTTGCTAAAAGGTTATATGATAGAGAGAATTACTATATGGAATGGAGTATGAGGCCCTTATAATGTAATATCTCTAATTAAAAAAAAAGTAATTTCCTTTTAAAATTGCCTAATATTAGATAATGGTATTTTCTCTAAACAAGAAAGGATATCCCCCCCACTCCCCACCTTTTTCTCTTCTGTATTTAGGGATTGGATCTGTTATTTCAATGATATAGGGAACTTCATATTCTCTACAAGTTATAATCACAGAGAGTTGTCTAGCTCTGAGAGTCAAGTGACTTCTTTAGGGGACGTAGAGCTAGTATGTGTCACAGTGGGGGATCTGAAGAAGGGCTTCCTGGTTTCAAGACTGGCTATCAATCCACATCATACCACTTCTCATACTTTACATATAACATAGCATTGCTCTCTCCCCTTTATCTTTCTGTGGAGTTTAACTCACTTTTTTACACATTATATAGTCCTTCAAATTGGGATTACCCAAGGTATAAATAAAATTCTCATCCCATTATTAAGAATATAAAATGGAAATTGAAGTGAAACTAATTAACAGTCATGTTGCCAACATTTCAAATACATCAGTCTTTTTTTATCTAAAATATCTTGAGGGTCATAATTTTTGTTTTCTTGCTCTCAATTTTTTACAGTATTTCTTATTTCATTTTAGGAAGCTGAATTTTGTTATATATTTTAAAAATTCACGCATGCTTTACTTTGTGCTTCTGTTGATCCTTTTTAAAAAAGTAGTACATAAACTGAGATGTTTGGAGAAAACAAAATGGTGTTAACTTACCAAAATCCTGAACTAAAGGCAAATACATTTATAAAATTTCAGATAAATGCAACTTTAAAACAGCAAAATGTGTTAACAGTATGAGTAGTTTGAATTTCTGACAGAACACCAATAAGTCCTCATTTGATCAGCATAAACTTGGTATCAATACATATAATCACCAATTTATATACTCTGTAAAACTATAGCTGTTTAGAATTAAGAATGCACTTTTTCATAAAAACAGTATTATACATACTAACAAGGTTGCAAGGCTAACCCACAAAAGTACCATACTACACTACAGAACCATTTGATCCACCCTTGGACAGATCTTCTCATCCTTCTTTCCCTTCTATTGTTGGAAAAGGGACTCTCTGCTCCCTGTCAATGTCTGTAGTTCCTGTGCCCTGGTACAAGAGGATCGAGGAACTGGTAGTGATAAATAGAAACTCAAAAATGTAAGGTCTAGATCAGTACTGCCACTGTGTTGGGAATAATCTGGGAACTGTTTATTCCTTAGCAAAACTCTCTCTTTCCACTCTGGTTCATGGACAGAAGATAAAGGTTCACAATTCCTCCCCTATATAGAAACAAATGCTGAAAATAATATTGTCAAATAATAAGGGACAAAAAGTTTCCTCCTATAATCCACTACATTTTTCTCACTCATCTATACAAAAGATGGCACACTGCACATAGATACTTTAATCTTTGGTAATAATACAAAGCCATGTAGGAAGTGCCATGGGGAAAACAAGAAAGTCAAGTGCTTTTCCAGAGAAACTGTGAGGAGAGAAGACCCAAAAGTAGAGGAGGGGTAGGGAAGGGGTAGGGAAGATGGGACAAACAGACCTTGGGGACTACCACTCTCAACCCCTTTTTAAATATATTTTGGGTAACATTTCCCATAGAGGGTTGAAAGAACCAACAACCAACATCTATATGTAATTTTAAAATTACTGTCAGAGAATATTAATTGGGACCTTCAAACTAAATTTTTTTGAAGTAATGTGATACATAATGAAGAGTACTGAATTTGGAGTTGATTCTTTGGTAACATTGAGCCTTGTAATCTCAAATGAGTTGTAAGTTCTTTGGGTCTGTTTGTTCACCAAAATCAGTTGGATCATCTGATTTCTAATGTCTCTTCCATCTGTAAAACCATTGATGCTATAAAATTATATAATATTGTGAATTCTATTAGACAAGCAAACTACTTCCTACATTGTAAGCTAGGCAAGAATTATGTCTCTAACTTAGCTATTATCAGTTTGCATGGACCCCTTATGCACAGACTATATAATCTATATTGTCTCTGAAAGCCAACTTTCATAGGTTATTCTAGGAACTCTTCTTCTTTCCTATCTCCTATTGCTTGGAATTTCTTTTCCCTTCTCCTTTCCTTATCATGTTTCCTTGATGCTATAGAACCCTTTGTTACTAGGAATCCCAACTCTGAAATTTGGTCTTATTTATCACCTTATACCAATAGTAGTTCAAGATACTTCTGTGGCAAGACTAATGGTAGGAAAGAATAAGATGCCTCAATAATTTTTTAAAAAGAACCCCTAGACTCAGTGCATTTCCTATCATTCCCCTTCCTACCAAGAGCATCCACTTCATTTTTTGTGGACAATAAATAGCTCAAGAGAAGCATCAACTATGGTGATGCTTCTGTGCACTATAATCACCTAACTAAACCTTGCTTTTTTTCCCCAGAGTCTAAGTGAAAAAACAAGGGGGAAAAAAAAACCTTTTAAAGAATCTATTTTGTCATTATTATTAATAGTAAAAAAACAAAACAAAACAAAACAAAACTTGGGAAGATATCAAAGACCTATGTGTTTGTTCCATAGACATAGGAAAGGGCAACCATGAGAATATTCTATTTATTGAGCTAAGGAAGGAGAGAATCATTGGAAAATACCTTGAAGTGTTTGATAAAAGTTAATTAAATTAAACTGAATTGATCATAAATAAGTAGAGGCAGTGGAACAAGAAGAAAGCAGGTCAATGCATTGGGTTTTAAGAAAAAACGTAGCAGTATATTAGCATGCACTATGGAACATGCCTGAAGATTTACACAGGGAGAATGCCTTGGCTCTTTCTTAGTTCATCACTAATTTAGTTCTGGAACTTCCAACTCTACCTTCACCTCTCCAAGCCACTCATAGGGAAGCACGATGAGGTTCTCACCATGTCACACTCCTTTACTCAATAAATTCCCAATAGCTCCCTATTACTTCATGTATTAAATATAGCATCTTCTGTTTGACTTTTAAATGCCTTTATAACTTGGATCCTGCTTACTTTTCCAGTCCTTTCACACATTATGCCATCCAATGATGCTGGCCTTCCTACTGTTCCTTGAACTGTATCTCCAAACTTCATGCATTTTCACAGAGGGCATTCAGGCTCAGAATTCTCCTCCTCTTCATTTTTTCCTCTTGTCTTCCTTCAAGTGTAAACTCTAAAATCTACCTATCTTTCCCAATATTAATACCTTCTCTCTAAGACTATCTCTAATATTTTATGTATATATCATATTAGTATATAGTTGTGTTCTTATCCTTTGTTAGACTGTGAGTTTCTTAAAAGCAGGGACTGTTTTTGCATTTTGTTTCCTCAGTGCTTAGCATAGTTCCTGGCATACAGTGAGCACTTAATAGTAGTGGTAGTCTCTCGGTGATCGAGAATGACTATAAATGTTTACTAACTTGACTTCTGGCAAATGTTATAATTCCTTTACCCATGGAAACCCTGGTACATGTAATGATTGAGTTGTATAGAATGACTAATAAAATGTTATCATTTGGCTGTAATAAGGATTAAAATGGATTTTTTTTGGACAGTGAACATAATCACTACATCTATCATTGAGTTTCAATTGAGAATTGTTTTGAGTTCCAAACTGTCAACTTAAAAATGAAATTCTGTACTATGACCCATTTTTAAGTAGGTTCAGGACTTCCTATAATCTAAATGACACAGTAGCCTGGAAGCTTTAAAATATTTACCTTAACTCAGGTAGCAATTTACTTGTCTATGAGACAGAATTATGGTAAGATAATTAATGCAGCAGAAGTTGAGTTTCCCACATTTTAACTTATCTGTTAATAATGATTTTTGGGGGTTCATTTGATAATAAATAAAATAGTAGAAGTATAACCTTTTCAAGGCCCTGAGGTCTGACTCTCCAGGTGTACTAAATCATACAATAACCTAAAAGAATTAAAAGATATCCAGAAATTCAGTACCCAGGAAAGAGTTTACTCAGGCAACAGAATATGCCACATATGAGATAATGGAAATATATAATAATCTGATTTAAATATATTAATTTATATGATTAAGCAAGATACCTACTTCTATGTTTTCTGATTCTTTTCTTTTATTCATTCAACAAATATTTATTAAGCACCTACTAGAAAACAAATTTTAGAATGATATATGGAATACTGTGTTCAGTTGGTCCTCATTGCAATAATGACATTTCTATATAGCACTTTAAAGTTGGCAAAGTGCTTTACATTTATGTAATATCATTTGATTCTCATAATAAACCTGAATTAGGTATTATTATTATCCCTATTTTACAGATAAGGAAACTGAAGTTGAAAGCAGTTAAATGTCTTGCCATGGGTTGTAAAACTAATAAATGATGAGGTAGGATCTAAACTCAGCATTGACTATAAGTCCAGTGCTCTCTCTATCCACTGCACCACCTAGCCACCAGACAAGTTGAAAGCTATGTTGTAACAAAGAATAGCTGAAGGAACATGAAACATGCAGCCTGGAGAAAAGATGATGGAAGGGTAAAATTAATGGATTCCATGTGAATGAGATAAGACTTTTTCTACATGACACCAAAGGGCAGAACAAGGGCCAATGGCTGGCAGTTGAAATGAAGCTGACTTCAGTTCAATGCAAGTTATAATTTCCCAACATTTGGAAATAACCTAAATTAGAATGGACTGCCTGAAAAAGTAGCAAATTCCCTGACAATTGGCAGGCATTCAAGCAGAGGTTAGATGGACATTTCTGAGGCTGTTGTAGAGAAGATGCAAGGTTTAGATATGAGCTGGGACAGACTACATTTCTGAGTTCAAGTTTTAGAGTCCCTCCTAATAGTTTCTCCTTTGAATTTAAAATTCTGATGGCTATTTTAGGCTTTCCTAACTCTTATTTTGTATCTGATTTGATCACATATCCAACAAAATATCATTTCACAACATCAGCATCAACAATTTTAGAATCCATGGTCAGGTTTCTATATACTTCATAACATCAAAAAAAAAGCTAGTTTTATCAGTGTGGATACAACTTCTATTGACCAGGGATTAAAATCCCTTCATACTTTATACTAGAATTATGATGAAAAGCTCTGGCCAAATAGTTATCACCATTAGAAGTTGGTCAGCTTTCTAAGTGAAGGTTCTTCTATCAATTTAATTAAGCTTTTCCTCAGACAACAGTATGAAAGGATCTCATAGACTTTAACCTATTTTGGAATACAGGATCACAATCTTGCCATAATGAGGTGCTAAAATAGGGACCTTAGTGGAGATTATTATATGCATTATATAATTTGAAAGTAAATTTTATTCCAATTAGTACAAATTAACTTATGCAGACAACAATTCCTTTGCAAACCTTAAAGTACTAATATAAATGTGGCCTATTATTGTCATATATTAGATCCTCACTTTTTAAATTATGTGCTTTACACACAATAGGAACTCGGGAAATATTTGCTGAATTCATTAAATTAATAGACTCTTATTTATTTTAGTCCCAATTCTACATATAGTAATTTTAAGCTTTAAAATAAAAATCAGCCTACAATTAAATGAACATACTTTCTCCACTAAGATCAACAGATAAAATAGCTCTTGGATATTGATATGACGTATTTTTCTCCGTGAACATGCTTCGCAGAGCCAGAGAACTCCCAGAGGACCGAGTGAGTGGAGAGGAGCACCTTTCCAAAAATTCTAGAGAACTGTCTTCATAGTCTGAATAGTCTGCAACATAAGACATCAAAAAATAATTTAATAAACTCTCAGGCAACCGAGAAGAGTCATCATAATGATGTTATGAAGTAGGTGCTCAAGTCATTGTCACATAAAACAGAAATATAATAATTTTGTAACTTTCTCTAGTTAATGATGAGCAATCAGATCATCACTTACCAAATGATCAGGCATGGAATAAGGGCTTCTGAAGCATTCTGTCCAAAGATATAATAAATTTTAATAGGGATCCAAATTTTTTGTCATCAGCAACTGCCTTTAAGCAGAGCAGACTAAGAAAATATGTGGCTCCAAACCACCTAGAAATTTACTCTAAGGAATGCTACCATTAACTTCTCCATAATTTAGGGTTAGATTAGAGAATACTCTAATGGAATGAAGAAAATGGAAACCATTAACTGTTTAGTACTCATGAAAAAAAGCTCTGTATTGTGAAATTTTTGGTAATTAGGGAAAATGCTATTAAGAGTAACTGGCATTTTGTCTAGGAACAAAAAAATGACCTGAGCTCAGAGAAATCTCTGTCCTAAAGGAACTCATATTTTAATTGGGGGGATAATATGTAAACATTACATGCATACAAGATACATACAGTGTAAATAGGAGGCAATCTCAGAGGAAAGGCATAAGCAGAACAGAGTCTTTTTGAAGGAGATAGAATTTGAGCTGTCTTGAAGGAAATCAAGGAATCCAGGAAGTAAAGGTGAGGGGGAAAGAACATTTCAAACATAGGGGACAATTGGTGAAAACTGAGAATACAGAGTATTGTATGCTAAGAACTAGAAAACTATTGTTTCTAGACTGTACAATATGTAGAGGGAAATAAAGTGTAAGACTAAAAACAGAGTGAAGGGCTTAAAAAGCCAAAGAGAGGGTATTATATTTGATCCTAGAAATGACAAAGTAGAATTTATTGAGCAAGGGAGTGATACAGTCTGCGCTTTAAATAGATAACTTTTACAGCTGAGGAAAGAATAAACTGATATGAAAAAAGACTTAAGGCAAGGAAAGCAAACAGTAAATTACTCTAACAGCCAAAATATAAGGTAATATAATAAAGTGGTAGCTATTTGAGTGGAGAGATGAAGAAAACAAGAGATGTTGTAAAGTTAGCTACTGACTGGATATGAGTTGAGAGTGAGAGTGGCAAGTCTGAGTGACTAGAATGATGGTGGTACCCTTCAATACTAATGAGGCAGTTAGGAAGAGAGGAATATTTTGGGGAAAATATGAGTTCAATTTTGAATATGTTAAGTTTAAACTGTCTGTAAGAAATCCAGCCCAAGATTTCCAGTGGGTAGTTAAGAGATGAGAGTCTAGAAGAAGCAGGGAAGTAAGGACTAGAATAACTAGATAAATGAGAATCATCTGTATAGTGATGATAACTGAGTTCATGGGAACTAATAAGATCACCAATTAAAAGTGAAAAGAGAGAATTCAGGAGAAATAGTTTAAGTAGGTGACTTGGATAAAGATACACCAAAGAAAACTGAGAAGCAGTTAGATAGGTAGGAAAACCAGGAATGTGTAGTATCAAGGCAATTTGGAAAGGAAAAAGTATCCAGAACAGGGTGAACAACAGTGTCAGACTACAGAGACACCAGGAAGGATGAGGATTGAGAAAAGTTCATTAGATATGCAAGTAAGAGGTTCACTGATAACTTTGAAGAGAGTAGTTTCTGTTAAAGGATGAGGTCAGAAATAAGGCTATAGAGCATTTAGAGGTGAGAGAAAAAGAAGCAAAAGCATGTTTTAAAGGCAATCTTCTCAAAGAGAAGAGTTATAGGATGATAGCAAATGGGGTGAGACCAAGTGAAGGATTTTAGGAATGGAGGAAACATTGGGGCTGCTCAGAAGCCTGAGAGCCAGGTGTAGAGAGACAGAAGGTCCTAGGTTAAAATCTGGCCTCAGACACTTCTTAGCTGTGTGACCCTGGGCAAGTCACTTAATCCCCATTGCCTTTCCCTTACCACTCTTTTGCCTTGGAATCAACCAATACATAGTATTGATTCTAAGGTGGAAGGTAAGAGTTTTAAAAAAAAAAAGCAGAAACATAAATGTTTATAGATATAGCAGGGAAACAGCCAGTAGGCAGATGAGACTGAAGATTGTTGTGAGTAAGATGATACAGGGAGCAATCTGCTCCAGAAATGGGATAGAATGGGATAAAAGGTGTATAGAGTAAAATTTTCCTCTATAAGAAGGGTCACTCTTCATGTAAGGAGGGTGGGAGGAGGGAAGAAGAGGCAGCCCTCAGCAAATGGTTACTATTTTGGGGAAATGAAAGGCAAGTTCCTCAAGTGAAAGAGTAGAGGGGAATGGGCAGATAGGGTGATAGGAAACTTGAAGGAGAATGAAAAAAATCTGGAAAAGCTGCTGGGGGAGCAAAACAAAGCAGGGGGAAAGTGAATCAATAAGGGAGGTATAAAAGAACTGCCTTGCTTTAGTGAGCAATCAGCTGAGATTATGTAACATAAATTTGAAATCAATAGTTTTAATATGGTTTCATAATTTTTTTCAGCTACACTCAGGAGTACCAAAAAATAGAAGAAAAAGCCAAAGGTGGGAATAACGTAAATTTGTGGCTTGGTCAGGGCATGATTGAGGATATGATAATAGGGCAAGAAACTCAGGTATAAAAGACAGTGTTAAGTAGAACTGGTTAAACAAGGGATTAAAATGGGGGAGGAGTGTGTATATTCAACCTGAGATACCCATGAAGCACAGATGTAGATATCCAGCAAGCAGCTAGCAATATAGGACTGGAATTGATGATGATAGCTAAATATACAATGAGATCACAGAGGAAAAAGGAAAGAAAAGGAAAGGTTCCAAGAAGAGGTGAACATGGTGTAAGGGTCACTGGACTTAGAGGTCAGAAAGATCAGGGTTCAAATCCCAGCTCATATACTTGGTAACTGTGTGACCTCTAAAAAAGCCCTCTAACTTCATGTCTCAATTTCCTCTATGGTAAAATAAATGGGGGTGGACTTGATGTCCTCTAAAATCCTTTACAACTCTTAAGTCTATTTTCCAATTGTACTTTAACAAATCCTTGGAGGATCTCTATATATATGCACAGGGAAACAGATTGTAATCCAATAAAGGAAACTGACAAGTGGTCAGACAGGAAGGAAGACAATCAAGAAAGAGGAATGTCAAGTATGACAAGGAAAGAAGGAACATGTAGGATCACTCCTGCCATCCACTGCTTCCAAGCTTACAGCAATTTTGCTGAACAAAGATGGAAATAATAATACAATCATTCTGGCTGGGATTACTAAGATTTATGATACTGGGCCCTCAGTGATGCCAGGAAATCCTTTTATACTTAACAAATTAACTCACTATCCCACTCAACATAGTAGCACTTCCAGATCTTTTTATCCCATCTCAAACCTTGAGTCTCTGCTCCACACCCTCCATTATTTCAGGTGAGAATCTCATCTTTTATTAAAAAAAAAAACTGAGGTCATTCACATAGAGCTCTCTCTTTCACCTGCTCCCTCCTGATCATTCCATTCCTTCAATCTTCTCATATCTCTCGCCTGCCTTTTGGGGCTAAAGTCCTTGAGAAGGATGTTTACAAATGGTGCTTCCACTTCTTACTCTTTTCTTAACTCTCTACAGTCTGGTTTTTTATCTCATTATTCAACCAAAATTTCTCCCTTGCAAAGTTACAATAGTTTCTTAACTGCCAAATCGAAATCTTTTTTTCAGTCCTCATCCTTCTTGAACTCTCTGCAGTCTGTGACACACAGTTGATTTCCTTCCTGATACTCTCTTTTCTTTGGGTTTTTATGATTCTCAAATCTACTTATCCAGGTCTAACCTCCTTGTTAACCTCCAAAGTACCTATCAAACATCTTAACTTAGATGTCCTGTAAAAAATCTTAAATTCAATATGTCTAAAATTGAACTCATCATTTTTCTCCTAAACCTTCCCCGCTTCCAAACCATCCTCCCAGTCCCCAAACTTGCAACCTAGGAGTACCTCCAGCTTTTCACTATCTCTTAACCCATATACTCATTTTTCTGTTGAGAAATATTGATTTTCAGTTTATAATATCTCTCACATATGCTCCTCTTCTCTGATGCTTCCATCCCACCCTAAACTACTATAATATGTTGCTAGTTGGTCTGCCAGTCGTTAGGTCTCTCCCCACTCCATTCTATCCTCCATTAATTCATAAACCTGACTTTATTAAAGCAGCCCCAACCTCTCTGCCTAATCAATAAATTTCCTGTGGCTCTCCCTGACCTCCAGTAGTAAACAGAAATCCTTTGGTTGGTATCCCCTTATAATATTTGCCCTGAACCCTTTGATCTTTCCAGTCTTCTTACAACTTATACGACCCTTTCCCTCAAGTACTCTTCTACTGACATTAGTATTTCCCTTCCATTGACACTATTATCTCACTTCCAGTGATACTAGCCTCCTTGCTATTCTTAATATAAGACATTACATCTCCTATCTTTGGGTAATTTAACTGGCTGCCCCCACTGCCTAGAATTGGTCTTTCTCCTCATTTCTACCTCCTGGTTCCTTCAAGTCTCAGCTAAAATTTCACTTTCTACAGAAACCCTTTCCTAATTGCTTTTAATTCCAGTGCCTTCTCTCTGTTGATGATTACTATTCATCATGGATAATTTTTTTTTAATACACAGCTTTTTTCATCCTGTATCTCCCATTAGATCAAGTTCCCTGAGAAAAGAAAGACTATTTTTTTACCTTTCTTTTTGTCCACAGTACTCAAAGACAGTGTCAAGCAATAGTAGGCATTTAATAAGTGTTTACTGATTGAGAGACTTATGGTGTCAAATGCTATAGTGAAAGTGAAGATTATGAAGACTGGAAAAAATCTCATCAAATTGAGCATTTAAAAAATCAATAATAACCTTTAAGAAAGCAGTTTATTTAGAATGGAAAGTCAAAAGCCAAACTGCAAGAGATAATCAGATAATACAACAATCAATTAATCAATCAAGAAATATTTACAGATTGCCCTCTAAGTACCAATTGGTGGTAGGTGCTGGGGATGCAAGTACAAAGAATGAAACAATTCCTATTAGCACTGTGATTTAAATTCATTAGTCAAGTATATGTAAAAATGTATATACAGCACAAATGTAAAGTTAATAAATACAGGTATACACATAAAGTAGTCAAATACAAAGTCATTTGGGAGAGATGACACTAGCAATTCAGGGTGTCAGGGAAAGACAAAAGATGATGCCTGAGCTGTATATGAAACACAGATGAAAATGAGATAAGGCTGAGGTAAGGAAGGAATGTTTCCAAGCATAGGGGACAGACAGTGCTATAAAGAGATTGGGGATAGGAAATGGAATGCTCTCTGAAGAACACAGAAAAGAACTGTTTGACTAGAGTGAAGAGTATCAGAAGGAGAAGTAATGTCCAGTGAGGTTGGAAAGATGGGCTTAAGCTTAAGTGGGGTTCAGAAGCTAAAGCAAAATTTATATTTTATTCTAAAAGCAATGGGAACCCACTAGAGGGTTTTGAATACATATGGTCAACACTTATTCTGGCACTTGTCAACAGTTAGGAGTCTTGTAAAAATCTAAGGAAGAAGTGATGAGGACCTGAACTAAGATGGCAGCTCTATGAATGTAGAGAAGAACTCATTTGAGTGAGAAACTGTCATTGTAAAAATGGCAAGATTTGGCAACTAACTGGATCCAAGGAGTGAGAGAGTATGAGCAACCAACTTAATGATAAGATTATGTACCTGGGACACTGGAAGGATGGTTGTATACTGACACAAACAAGGAAATTTGGAAGGAGGTATTTTGGGAGAAAGAATTAGATCAATTTTAGAAATACTGCATTTCAGCATTATCCAGTTTAAAATGTCTAATAGGTAACTGGTGATGAGGGGAGAAAATATAGAAATATAGATCAGGAAATGAACTGCATAAAGATAATAAACACATGGAAGTTTATGAGGCTCTCAAGAGAGAGAATATAGACATAAAAGAGAAGAACTTTAAGTACAGAACTTTAGGTAACACCCATAATTTGGAGGTATGATGTTTTTGATGAATTAGCAAAGGAGGCCTGGTCAGACAAGTAGAAAGAATAGCATTAAGAAAACCCAGAAAATAGACTACTCACAAGGCAATCAAAAGTGGCAAATGAAGCAGAGACAGAAAAGGATTAGAATTGAAAAAAGACAATCAGCTTTAACAATTAAGAGATCACTGGTTGGATTTACAACAAAGAAGGCTTCTGAACGGGAGGCAGACTTTCCAGTATATCTACTCAAGCATACCCTGAAATTCAGAACAGACTGAATATTTCAATATTTAAAAATAAACTAAAAAAAGTAACTTTTCCCACCCCAGTACTATATGAAAAGTACACTACATACAGTACTGGGGTGGAAAAAGTTACTTTTTTTAGGGTGTGTGTGTGTGGGGGGGGGGGAGGACCACAGCAGTGAGTGCCAGAGCAACCAAATATGAGATAGGCAGAGCCTATAAAGCTATTTCAAAAGGCTACAACAGTGGAGGGATCCCTTGAGAAAGCCCAAAGGTGGTCAGAAAGCACATGTGGGCAAACTTGAAAGTAACTACTGACTATGGAGGTATAAAACAGCATAGTGCTACAGTGTCTAGATGACAAAAATCCAGGCCAATGGACTCAGAAGTTCGTAACACTAAGCCCTTAAGACTCAAAACTCTGAACCTCAAAGATTCAGGGGGACCTAGAAAGGCCAGAGGAACCAAGAAAGGTAAATTTATTTTAACTGAAAGGAATTGTATGACACAGTATTAACATTCTAGGATAAAGAGATCAAACAAGTGTTGATCAATTAAAATTGAAAATTTTAATGCCTTCTCTTAAAAAGAAAAATAGAGGTCCTGGAGGTAGAATAGTTTTGTTCTGAGAATTTTAGAGAAACAATAACAAGTAAAAATAAAATATGTTTTTGAGATATAGAATAAGGAAGATTAATGCAATCATAAGGACAGTCATTGATTGTGTTAGTTAAGTCAGAAGGAAGGTCACTTGCTATCCTAGCTGTTCTTTTTGTTTCCTTGAGGAACATTTCTATTTCTACATTGCCTACAAAATAAAAATACAACCTGAAATAGATAATGTTAATTTTCTAATTCTGTAAACAGCCAGCAGGAATCCACTTCTATTTGAGTTTGACAATACTGCTGTAAACTATTTTTTTGCTTCTACCATTTTTTGCAGTATTAATTAGAAAGCACTGCTTATATTCTTTAAGCATTAAAACAACTGTATATGATAAAACTAAAGACCACATTTATATTTAATATCCATGATGCCACTGGCTGTTCTGTCTCTATTTGGCAAAATCCAGTGTTTCTAGGCTCCTTGTAGTGATTGAATCATGTTGTTTTAAACTCCCTTAGGAAACAGAGATAATCTGTGACAAGAAACTATTCTTTTATTGATTTAAAAATTTTCAGAATCCATAGTTTAAATAGGTCAGTTGGAGACTTTTAATGTCACATTGCATTCACACATTTTTATTATTCTAGCTATGTATTATTCAGAAAATGATAGTTGGTATGGATTGCTAGTCCAATCCATACATCCAATAATCAAATTGTTTATATATCTCATATAAATATACAAGTACTTCTGTCTGAGAAAGAAGCTTTAGAGTAACAACTAGATCCAAATTTTAATTAGAATAAAAAAAGGAACAGGAACTCACTAAATTTGAACAGTGAAGGGCTTTTAAGAATGCCAATCTTTGGGGGCAGCTGGGTAACTCAGTGGATTGAGAGCCAGGCCTAGAGATGGGAGGTCCTAGGTTCAGGTTCAAATCTGGTCTCAGACACTTACCAGCTGTGTAGCAAGTCACTTGATCCCCATTGCCTAGTCCTTACCATTTTTCTGCCTTGGAGCTAATACACAGTATTGACTCCAAGATGGAAGGTAAGGGTTTAAAAAAAAAAAAGAGAATGCCAATCTTCTCTGTAAACAAAGGTTCACATTTTTAAACCAATATATTTTCATGAGTTGGGTTAAAATTCTTTCCTTCTTACCTCCCCTTCAATCATTGTTTTTAATTTTTGTTTTAATCAGCCAAGATCCATCCTACTCCACACCCCAATTCTCACACCAAGTGAGAAAGGAGAAAAAACAAACAAATAATACAAACATATCTAGTCAAACAAAACAAATCCCCACAGTGGCCATTCCTCCCCTACCCCCCCCCCCCCCTCCCCAAATGCTCCAATCTGCATTCACAATGAGTCTAGCTAGAAATAAAGAGCATGACTTCATCATGAATCCTCTGGAATTGTGGTGGGTCATTGTATTGATCAGAGTTCCTTAGTCTTTTAAAGTTGTTTATCTTTACATATTATTAGCACCATATAATTATCCTCCTGGTTCTCTACACTTCACTTTACATCAATTCATACGTCTTCACATATTTCTCTAAAACTATAATCATTTCTTATAGCAGAATGGTATTACATCACATTCATATACCATAACTTGTTCAACTGTTTTCCAAATGATAGGCACCTCCCTCAGTTTCCAATTCTTTGTCTCCACAAAAACAGCTATTATAAATATTTTTGTGCTTATTGGTCCTCTTTCTCTGATGTCTTTGTATAAGTTTTGGTAGTGTTATTGTTGGATCAAAGTGCATCAGTTGGTTTTAATCTGCACCTCTGGAGGAAGTATTTTCATCAATAAGATTATAGTGAATATTAAATATGAAATAAGAATATAGTATTCATGTAAGGGGAGAATATTAACATATGAAACAATTTAAGAATACATCAATGCATCAAGGATCTATGATCTGGTCAAATATTCGTGATTTCAAGGATGTGGGAACTCCTTCAGGCAATGAAGACTGTGATGAAAATTGCAGTTATTCCTGAGGCCCAGCAAGGTTAAGTCATTTGATTCATGGTAACAGAGCCAATATAGGAAGCTTGGTGTTGTAATGGGCAAAGTATTGAATTTGGAGTTAGGAAAATATGAGTTATAATCCTGCCTCAGACACTTACTTACGTATAACCCTGAGTCACTTAACCTCTCTGCTTCAGTTTCTTTTCTTATAAAACAGAAAATAATAGTGCCTGCCTCACAGTGTTATTGATACGATTAAATGAGATAACATGTAAAGCACTTTGAAAACCTTAAAATGTTATATAAATGTTAGTTATTTTGAAGGCAGATAGGTAGCACAGGGAATAGTGTGGAATTTGGTGTTAGTAAGAAGAGAGCTCAAGTTCAGCCTCAGACACTTAATAACTGGATGGCCTGGGTAAGTCACTAAACATTTCTTTGACTTGGTTCCCTTGTCTTCAGAATGTGGATACCACCTCAAAGGGTTGTAGAAAGGATCAAATGATATAACATATAAAGTACTTTGCAAACCTTAAACTGTTCTATAAACATGAACTGTTATTATTTAAGTATTAGAGGAGAAATCTGAAGCCAAGTCTTTCTTATTCCAAATGTACTAGTCTATCTATTGTACTATGACGCATCTCCATGGTGATATAAAAAGAGTCAATTAATAGAAGGAAATGAGAAAATGGGAAAACAGAATCCTAGAATATATGTTTCTGTCTATCAATACGCTTCTTTAAGGATAAAAGAGGGAAATCTGAATATAAGGTATAGAGCAAAAAAATAAGCAAGAAATGGCCCTCTTATGAGATGCAAATTTACTTCACTAAGAGTATATTTTGAATTTATGTGTTGAAACAAGTCATAGCTATATCACAACTAAAGCCAAAAAGGAAGTGAGTCAGTTTATATCAATATCCAGCCAATTAATATTGTGTTCTTTCTTGGGAAAAAATCTGAAAACTATCAGACCAATTCTTCAATCTCATATGAATTTTTGAAAACCATCATAAGTGGTAACATATTATGGTACCACAAAATGAAAAAAAAATTGTAAATATCTTTATATAATATTTTCACTAAATTTGTACTCCAAATACTTATTTTGTTTTGGAAGAACTTCTCTCTGAGAATTTTCTATAGTTGTAGCAATGAAACACAAGCTTTGGAAAGTCCTACTAGACTAAAAAGTTTAGGTTTTTGAGGACCTGCCTAGCTAGTTCAAATGTGGCCTTAGACATTAACTAGAGATGAGACCCTGGGCAAGTCACTTAACTCTTTCCATTTGCCTTAATACACTGAAGAAGAAAATGGCTAATCACTACTCCAGTAACTCTGCATAGATAACTCCATGGAAAGTAATGGCATGCTAAGTTCCATGGAGTAACAAAGAGAGGATGGAACAACAACTAGCAGGCTGCACAAAAGTACCTCATCAGGAATTTGGTTAATAGGTATTATCTTTTGAAATAGTGAAGTAGAAAGTAAATACTTCTCTTTTATAACTTGTTGTATCTTAGGAATCAAAGTAGTTTTCCACTTTTGTGTGCTGGTAATATTTATTCAAATAAATTGCTTCATTAAAGATATTAAATAGGAGTTAATAAAGCAAAGGGAAAGCATATAATGCCGAATTCCTCCCCTGGAAAGAGCTTACACACCAGAAAAATATGGCTAATTTTACAATCTGTACATATGAAAGTAAGGTCCTTCTTTTATGTCTATTTATTATTTTACCAAATAAAGGACCTGAGACTATTGCAGAGATATCAGAAATGCTATGAAGAGAAGTGGGGACAATATCATAGCAACGCTAAGCGAAAAAAAGTTTTGAATTTTTCTTTACATATTTCAATCATTATCCAAATACCCTAAAGCATGACTACATCCCAAAATTCTGTCCTATTCTGGAGTTTCAAAGATTGGTTTCATGTTAATAATCCCCAAATCTCTACTGTTTAAGGTGTAGAAGAGCACTTCCAGTTACTGAGATATTTGCTAGCACCTCAAATTCAACATATTCAAAGTCAAACTCATCTTCTCTCAAACTCCTTATTTCCTGATTTTTTCTATTAATTAATGACATTATTTTTTCATTCAGCCTAGTTTGAAATCTTGACTCCTTTCTCTTACTTTATCCCACATTCAATTAGCTGCAAAGTCTTTGGATTTTCCTTCTACAAGTTTTTCTTGTATATGACTTCTACTTCCAGACTGATTTAGTTTCTTATTACCATTTGTTCTGTATTATTAAAATAGTCTTGAAACTTATTTATCTCTAGTCTGCAATCCATTTTATCTACAAATTCCACAGTAATGTTCCCAATTTATAGTTCTGATCACATTGCTTTCCCATCCAAAAAAAATACATCAATGGCAATTTATTCTCTAAATAAAGTTCAAATCTCTTGGTCTAACATGGTCTGGGTCCATTTTATTTCTCTATTCTCATTCTACTCTTCTTTAAGAACCTGCCATTTGGACCAAAATGAATTATTCAACATTCCCTAAAATTGACCTCCTTTTCTTATCCCTGTGCTCTTATACATGCTATACTTCAAGCCTGGATTCATTCACATTTCCTCCTTTCTCCACTCAGTTCTACCTACTGAAATTTCTATCCCCTTCAAAGGTAAGCTCAGTCAATACAAGTTATTAATAAGAATTTGCTATATATAAGATACTACCACTTACTGCCTGTTGTTAGTACTAATAATAGTAATGACACACTACTTCACAAACCTATGAAATGATCACAGAGTATCCTTTTCTACCCATCCCACCCCCCAGAATGAAAATAATGTCATCTTCCTTGGATGTTTCACAGCATTCAATGTCTATCCTGTGCACTTTTTATATTCTATTATCTATTAAATTACTTGGATTACTTCCTTATCATCTTTATTTGACTGGTTTTTTCTTTGAGGGAATAAACTATATCTTTTCATCTTAAAATCTTGGTATCCAGCACAGGTATCTCATAAATAGTAGGTGATTTGTACTATTTGCTAAAACCGTCAGATTATTAGGAACTTCATGTTTAAAAATATTTAAATTAATATTTACTTTGAAATTTTAAAATGTTATTTTAAAGTTTCATTTCAAGATTACTCTTATACATTTATTATCTGGGAAGATCACTTCTCAGGTTACGAATTGAAGAAAAGAATGGGTAATGGATCAGAACTGCCTCAGTTTAATAATTACAAAGGCTCTTAGTAGTAACACAAAATACAATTTGAACACTTAGAATATTTATAAAAAGTATGTCCATATATTTTATATTTATTGTTAGTACCTTGTTAAAGAACTCAGAAATTCATTTATGGTTGTTTTCAAAAGAAGTGTTATGTATATAAAGGTGTTATTTTTTGTCACTTAATAGAAAGGGGTGACCCAAAATTGTTCACAATTCTTTAGCTTAAGTTCCTTTCTATGAGCAGGTCAATAATATCAGTACTCATCTCCTTTCTTCTATGTCAACACCAGGCTCTCTCTAAGGGACATCCTATCCTGAGTAATACACTAAACAAATGTGGGCAACTACCACAAACAAAACAGTATGGGAGATACAAAAATAAATGTAACCATCTCTCTTCTATCCTCAAAAATATTACAATCTGCTAAGGGTAATAAGTCATGTACCCAAATAATCACAGTAATAAGAGAGTATCCTGAATATCAAAGACAGAGGGCTATAAGGGTTCAGAGAAAGAAATCACTTCTAATGCATTGAGAGATCAAAGAACTATTCCTAGAGCATTTGAAGGGACTTTGAAGTATGCTGAGGATTACAAAAAACATCAATTACTATGATCATATTATTTACAAATGGTCTTTGGTAATTTGTTCTTACCAAATTTCTATCATTTTCCACTTCTTTAAAGCATTACAATTTAAGAAAGCATTTTTCCAAACTAATTTGGCATCAGAACACTTTTGGGCTCGAAATATATGGACAAAATCCATAAAAGGGTATTGTAGGCTACTTGGGGAGACTGCCCTTGGTCAAACAGCCATGGAAATTTTGAAGGGAACAGAAAAATATCAAGCCTATATTCAAAATGAGAAAATTGATATGTAATACAATACCTCTACACTTGCATATTTAAAATTTTAGAAAGTAAAATGTTATCAGAACTGAAAATTTCTCACAGAACTTCTACTGACACTAAATCCCACCAAGTTTCCATGGAATGCGTATTTTTAAATGCTAGTAGATATTTCATGCTTTCTTGGGAACATTGGAAAATAAGTTGTTTGGCAATTAGCTGATAGAGTATGTCCAAATTGACTTCTTTCTGCTGGGGAAACATGTCTAAGTAAAGCCTCCATAACCCTATATTTGTTTAAGAATAACTACAACAGGGATACTCAGACCATGCATTTAAGCTCCAACCACTTTTTGTATAAGCAACTTGAACAACCTGAAGAACTTCAAAAATCTCATTTCTACTATTATATTAGAATCTAAATAGTGTAAAGTAGTTGTGTGAATTTTAATTATTGATTAATCTAACAGTTTCTCCAATGTGTCATTGACCTAGAGCCTTTAAAAGATAATGAAAGGATTAGAAAAAAGAAGCAACACAGGAAGAATGTAGCCACCTCAGAGAGAATGCAGCCACCTCAAAGGGCTCCTTTCCAGTCAGTCTCCTTGAAGGTATTCTTCTTTGGATGTTTGGGAGCCCTCGATAGAGAAAGGACCAAGAGAAATTTCCAAATGATTTTAAAGAGGCTGTAGGTGAGATGACTGATTTTTAAATGAGTTAAATAAATGAAAATATATGTATCAGATGTTTATCTTTTTAACAAGATGGGAATTCTAAAATGTGATACATGAGTAAATTACTAGATTTTTTTATGCCCATTTTATATAACTTACCATGCTGTTTGGATTTCTTTTTTTTCTTTTTCTTCTTCTTTTGTTTTGGCCTGAAATGATCCTTATCTCTTTTCTCCTTTCTCTCTTTATCCTTTTCTTTCTTCTTACCTGAATGATATAATAGAACATTTTAATAGTCATTATCAGTCCCAGAATTTTTCCTTTTATGATTAACCTAAATGTAGCATATATATGAGTTTAAATCAGCTATTCCAGTCACCTGCCCAAAGAAGAATTAAATTAATATGTTGGTGCCATAAGTCTAGACTTCTTAACTAACTTATTGAAAAATAAGAGGGGATGTTCATTAGCAGTACTGAGAATTACCAACTCTTAAAACCATTAAGTCAACAAAGATACTAGTGTAAATCTTTAAAAGAATAATGACTTGATATCACAATAAATTAAGATTCCCAATTTAAGAGAACATATTAAGTAGGCTCCATATTTCTAAATTTATTTTTTAATTAGAAAATTCTCAAAAAGATATTCTTTGAAAACCCAACAATGTATCAACACAAAAAGTATGCATTTCTCTTTTTAAGAAAAACAAAATTAGGTCACTTTCTAGACAATCTTTGAATATTTTCTAGTGGGTGTACAAATAGAACATGGGAAAAATTTACATTCCCCTTGAAGGTCTTTCACAGAAAATTAACAGGATTCTTCTAATGCAATATACTAAATCTAACTGATAATTCCATGAGAATGCTAAAAGAGAAAGATGATGTTCTGGTAAGATTCTGCTCAGTTTTTCTACACTAAAGCTATTTTTGAAATTTGCAACTGAGAATTCACTAGTTTTTAGTTTATATTTAAGTTCAACACAGCCACCAACCTTCAGTTATTCAGGTTACCTAATTTGCATTTTATTTAGTTGTCTTCTCATTTCATATTTGATTCCCTGCTTTTGGCTTACTGTATTATTTCTACTACAAGACAAAAAAAAAGGTAGAAAAAGATGGTAGATCTCAAAGCAGTTAACTCTTATCTGAAAAAGTTTAGTGTAGGCAAATGCTGGAGGAAGTGGCTAAAATGGGATTTTGGAAATATCTATGGATCTCATTACTTATACTCTTTCAGGCACCTGAAATTCCAATGTTAAGATAGCCACTATCTTTCATAGTTCACAATCATAGTTAAACCTGAAAATGATTGTGTTTTATCAATTGTCTGCAGAAAAAAAGCTTTAGATTTGTTATTTAATAAGTACCTATACAATATTTATTTAAAAACAAATATTTGGAGTAGAAGTTATTCTTTTTCTCTAAATTTAAATCTCTAAATCTAAATCTAAAGCTACTTGCTTTCCCCTCTAATTTCATTTTTCTTTTCATCTCTATGCATATCGTTAGAAATAAAAGCTAAAGTATATCTTATTATTTCTCTTAGCTCCCTACCTTAACTATTTCTAATACTTCATGGAGAGTATCAAAATGCCATTTTATTACTTCAAATGTCCTTGAAAAATGAACAGGTTAGTTAAGTATAAGAGGTAGGACATGGAGCCGATTCATATTGAGAAACTGCATGATTAGTTGATACTGCCTTTTCTAAATTATTCTATCATATCTACTCATTTCCAATGATGGAGGCCCATATCAAGATAGATAAAATTCCCCATCCCCACTCTTTAAACTTTTTTTCTCTTTAAAAAATACTAAAATATATGAGAACTTACACCTAAAAGAGCATAACAGGTAAAAAGTAAGGGGCAGGCTATGCTCTCCCTTTCTCTCAAGCTTTAGCCTTTTGCTTAAATATTATTTTCTGTTCATACCAAATGTCGTTGAACTTTTCTCTTCCAATTTCACTTTTTTTTCTGTTTTCAATACTCCTGTGGGTTTGGGGTGGGGGGAAAAACAACACACAAGTTTAGAGGGACAGAATGATGTAAGAATTCTTTCTTTGCAATGTTTCACAGTACTATCAACAGAGAACTTTTAAAAAGTGCTACCTTATTTTACTGGCATAAGCACTAACAACAAATATCTTTTCAGTTTACTCAAAAACAAATATGGGTGTGCTTTAAAAATTATAGAATTATTAAGCTTTACCAAAAGGATTCATCATAGAATTCCTTTAAACAGAAAATTCCTCTACCAAATTTAAAATTGTTCAATTTAGTGGCATGATTACATACAGAGATGCTCTTAGGGATTGAAAGAAAGAGACAGAGGGAGAAAGGTAAGGAAGGAGGGAGGAAGAGAAGGAATGAAGGAAGGAAGGAAAGGAGAGAATAAAGGAGAGAAAAGGAAAGAAAGGAAGGAGAGAGGAGAGACAAGAGACAGAGAGAGACAGAGACACAGAGACAGAGAAAGAGAAAGAAAAAGAGAGAACGCACAAGTAAGCACTGAGACATTCATTGTCCTTAGGAATTTGGTTTGGGAAATGTAAGATACTTAATTTATTATTTAATGTTTAAGTATGAAATGCATATTGCCTTTTATAACAGATTGAGTATGGGTGCTCAGATCATCCAAAATAAGTATTAACTTTAATATATTAATAATTAAATGTACATATTTTTTAAAATCCATTCCAAAACTAAATGAAAATTTAGTCTATAAACACCAAAAACAAATCTGAATTTTCAATCAAAAATGAATTTTCAGTCTCTTAATATGAATGTTCCACTATGTGCCAATTTTTCTTAAGATAGAACTATTCGACAAATAAACTATTTCTGCATTACTTCTCAGATGTAAAAACTGTTAAAACTATTACTGGGGCCTAAAGAGATGAAGTGACTTGCTCAATATCACAAAGCAAAGTAATGGCATAGGGAAGAGGTCTCTCAAACCCCAGTTCAATGGTGATCTTTGAAATCAATTTACACTACCTCTTTAAAAAAATACAAACAACAACAAAAAATTCACTTTCGTGTGCTAAAATTACTATTATTCTTGAATCCTGAGCTTTAATTAATTTCAAATATATTTTGGTCACATTTAAGGGAAAATATTGAATAACTAGAGGCAGCCATAGCATAGTGAACACAGCATAACTTAGAACTAGGAAGAACTGGTTTTAAATCCAAGTTATTACATAGCTCCTCAGTCGCCCCCAGGCAACTTCCTTATAACATGAGTTTGAACAGATGCAGATTTGCATTGACAGAGCAGTTTCTTTACTAAGTGTTACCACTGAAATCTGAAAACAAATGCTATTTCTTCCAACTCTCCCCCCAAAAGAAATTGAACCTCAATTACTTAAAACACATTTAACTATGTGTCATAATTTATATTATGATATTTTTGGTAGTAATAAACAGCCCAAATCTAAAATATATTTTTAAAAATTATTACATGTTGAGATGAATAACTTTATCAATATGCATTCAGAGCTGCAAAGAAAAGTAATTATATTTAGAGCCCTAAAAGAGAATTTAAAGATCTCATCAGACTCTCACTTTTCTGCAGTACAGAAAAATCAAATTTGCCCAGTCATACAAGTAGTGAGCATCAAAGGCAGAATTTGAATCCAGCTTCTCTCAAGATCCCTCATTTACATAAGCTCAGTACTCACTTCATACAACAGCTTAGAAATCTTGCTGAGATTGAACCCAGAATTTTTTGTATATAAGACAGATGTATATAAGATAAATATGTCTAAAGATATATTATTTTTAAAAACTCATGATTTAAAAGCAATAGGTATACAATTTCACATATTTAGAAAGCATAAAAGATGATATTTCTTTTATCTTACCTTGAACCTCATTAGCTATGCTAAAAATAGAAATCCACAGGTAACACAAAAACATAATAGCACCAAATTAATTGTCCAAAAATGGTTAAGAATTTAAGGGGAAATGACTTCAGGTAATCTAATCTCTGGGAAAAATATACAGGAGAAATCCAAGCAAAGATAAATTATCGGTCAAGACTCCCTACTAAGATGAGAAGGTAACAGAAACAAAATGCTGCAGCCTCTGACTCTCCCTTCCATTTCCTAAGGTTTACTTCAGTACCTCAAGGATACAGGACTTCCTTCATGTGGGGGCTCACTCCACTGACACTGGTAACAGCGCCTTTGTAGCTTATGTTATCTATAAGAGCTGCTGTAGTCAAAAATTTCAATAACCTGTAGATATCCTGGTGATTGAATACTTGAACTTAATTAGCAATCTTTAGCCCATCATTATAATATAAATATTTAGAACTTATTTTGAAGAGTCTATGGATATTAAATATAAAAAAGGTAAAGATTAAAATGTTACTTTACCAATCTTTTTTTAACTTTAAACTGCCTTTTCGAAACTTGAGACTATAAGATTCCTTGTTGTTTAGTACAACCACATTCATAGGCAGAATTTAATATTATTGGTTACTTTTTGTTTTCATAGTCATCGTTGCTAAAATTTATTCATCACTTATTATATGCCAGATACTGTGCTGGCATAATAGCGTAAAGTTTAAGTTGGTGTTATACTTTTGGATAAGCCAGTACTTGGTTAAATTTCTTTATTTGGCCTAGGATAACTTTATGAGAAAATGTTCTGTCTTATGAGATGCTTTGAATAGCAGAAAACTTGGTAATTTAAGTCCACATCAATTGAGGAGATTACAGGGTGGCAGGACAGATTCTGATTTTTTTCTTTTGTTATTTAACAAGGTTAATAAAATTAAGTTCTATGAAGTTTCCTGATTTAGTAAAAAGAAACTTAACATTAAGGAATAAAAGGAAAGAAATATGTACTTTAAATCTCTGTGCCAATCACTTTACAACTGTTATCTTATTTAAGCCTCAAGCAACACCTCTGAAAGTCAGGTACTATTCTCACCATTTTTGCAGTTGAGTAAACTTGGGCAAGCAGTTTGCATGATATGCCATTTGAGACTGGATTTGAACTTGGGTCTTGCTGATTCCAGGTCCAGCATTCTATGCACTATGTCATCTAGCTGTCTCTGCTTCTTTAAAAACAATGCTTTACTTAAAGCCCTGAAATCTTTAATATCAGATACATAGTAGCCTATCTAGGCTGTAAGAACAATTTCTCCCTCCAAAATCTTTAGTGCTGCACTACTCTGTTTTTGGTTCTGGAAGGGCTAAAATTCACAGGTTTCATTAAATTATCGGTCTCTCTCTTTAGGGAGTTTCACTGAGAAGATTCCCAAGGCATAAATTAATTAAAACAATGACTTTATGATTTTGGTCACCAAACATTTAGAGGGATCATCAATTCATTAGAAATGAAAAATACCTCAAAGTAGCTGAACATTTTTAATCTATCAATATCCTATGACCTCATAAATTTCCTACTCAGAGATTTAAAATAGTCTTATAAAAGAAAATGAGTCTACATTTCCTTATCAACTGCAATATTCTGAAACTGAATAAAGATAAATAGTTTCTGACATTTCAATAACAATTTCTATTTGAAATAAAGGAATAAAGACCTGAAAAGAAATTATTCCTAGAAAGAAATATTCTATGATTTTATGATATGAAAAACAAAAGCTTTTCAAACAAGGTTATTAATTTTATCTTTACAATGGTTACTAATAATAGATGGCTATTTCCAACAGGATTATTTGAAATTTTTAAATATTAATTTCACTAATATAATTTTAAAAGTTTTTCTCAGGAAAAAATTTTCAGGTTTGAACCAAAGTATATAGCTGATGGATAATTAATCAATCATCTACTTTCTAATATCCAACAGTGAAAGAAGCATATATTACTGTATCCATTTTGTAAGTACAAAAGGAAACAAGTTAAGTGATGTATAAGGTCACAAAGTTAGTAAAAGAGTTATAAGTAATATTAGGAGACATGCCTATTTCAAGATCTGTATTAATTCACGAAGAACTCAAGAAGTGAGTTAGAAACCCATGAAAACTGGTTACAGAAGAACACATAAAAATGACCTTTATGTAGTAGTAAGATTATAACAAAGTGCTTTACATGCATTATCTCACTTTGATCCTCACAATAACCTTGTTAATCCCATTTCAGAGAAATCCATAGATTAAAATTTCACCCAATTTTAGTGACTGCCTTTTCCACAATGGGCCAAAAGACCATATGCCAAACCTTACTTAGCCATTTTGCCACAAAAGGAAATTAGGTGAGAAAAGTGGGTGGACCAGTACATATCCAACACCACTACTAAAAAAAAAAATTCCAAAGAAGTATCTACAAAAGGATTTCACTTTTTTTTTTATCTATATTATTATAGAAAGATATACCTAAATAGGAGACAAATGAGGGGGAAACAATAAAGTTATAATCAATAACAAAATGAGGTGTAACATAAGACTTTAACAGTTAAGAAAAAAGTATCCTCCTTTTAGAGAAGAAATGTTTTCAAATGATTCTTAAACCAGAAATGTTATAAAACTTTTATTTTTATATTTTTAATTGATTGAGAAAGTATCCCATATATTTAATTTTGAGATTTTAGACAGTATTCTAGGATATCAAGCTCAAACTAGTTTTAGTTTAGTCATATTATTGGTATTTGTAAGGACATAATTTGAAAACAATTAAACTTTATGTTTACTTTTCTAGGACTTGACTTGGTATTTTGAAATGGCAGCTAGGCTGATATCCAGATAATAAGTAATTCTAACACGCTTACATTAAAAAAAAAAGAGGAGTAGGGGAGAATGGTGAATCATAGGCAATAAATTTAAGATTTATAATTAATAATATGAATATACTACTGAGCAAAAGTTAACAGATACAATCACATTACCTATTTATGTATAGCTTTATTATTTGTTTTATTACAATATAAGGTTCTTTGAGAAGAAGGTAGAAAGTAATAGATAAAGCCTTAGAATCAGGTCAGCCTAGGATCAAGCCTTGGCTCTGACACCCTAGGCAAGTATTTAAGCTTTTAGTGTTATAGATGGGCTTCTCCATTGCAGGAAAATCTCCATTTTTGGGAGATCTCATGAACTGATCAGTCTGAGTTGAAAAAGAAAAAAAGTTATTAAGTAAAAATATATCCTAAAAGGGTTTTTGTTGATATTTATACTCTAAGGCAAATTATAATTTTATTGCATTTAGAATAGTAAATGCTAGTAAATTAAAAATGTAATCCTAGGAGAGACATCAGAGCCCATTTAGTTCAACTGTGCCATTTTACATATTAGAAAATTAAAGCTGAGGGAAGTTAAATGACTAGGTAGAATATATCTGGATGGGATCTGAACATAGGTCTTATGGCTTGAAGCCAGTACTATATCTATACCACACTCCTTCCAAGTAGGAAGTCTTCAAAATTTTAATATATTTTATGAATTTAAGAAACTTCCCAACATTTTTTAAGTAGGGAAGGAACAGAGTATTATTTAATACCACATAAGAAAAGATGCAATGGTAATTTAATGTATAATTAACTTCAACTTTTACAGATTAAAGTGAAATTTAAGTAAATTTAAGGTTAACAGTATGTTAAAACTGATTTCAAATTAACAAAAGAGATATTGAGGGAATTAGATAAGATGTCCTTTATAATGTCTATTTTTTTTTTCTTTAAACCTTACCTTCTAAGACAGAAGAGTTGTAAAGACTGGGAAATGGGGGTTAAGTGACTTGCCCAGAGTCGCTCAGTTAGGAAACATCTGAGGTCAGTTTTAAATGTAGGACTTCCTGTCTCTAAGACTGGTTCTTAGTCTATGGAGCTACCTAATTGCCCTCAATGTCTATTATAATTAAAAATGATTATCAGGAAATGACTTTATGATATTTCTTTTCAGTTTTTATAGCCAATAGATAAAGGAAAAATTCAGATATATGCTTTCTCTAAGACAGATAATAGAGTGAATAATTTTAGAGAATTTATTTTGTTAAAGTTCCCTCAAATACTCATGTCTAAAAACCAAGAAACTACCTTTTAATTTGTTATTGAATTGACTGAAAAAAGTCAGAAATTGGCTATCCAATTTCAAACTAATCCTTTATTGGCATTACACTACTTTAACCTGATTTAATTGATTTATGAAATTTAGCAGATGAAATTACTTTGAGTAATAAGAGTTCCACAAAATTTCAAACCATGGTTAATACTAATATATAAAGAAATAGTGAATAATATCTGATAAGACTTTAAAAATATAAAAAACTTTTAAAATAACTCATGATTTTAAATTAGACTAAGTATTATTATTATATGATAAACCAAAAAGAATAATCTTTGATTGATTTTATATCCCCAAATTATTAAGACAACTACATTTAAGATTTAAATTTTCATGACCTTGATAAAGGTAAAAAATGTTTTAAAAAATATAGCTGATCATTCTAAATCCATATTATGTACACTTGAACCAATTCTTCTTAAAAGCTCACCTATACTAAAAAATGCTTTTCATGATTTAAATTCCTAAAAATTAAAATATTAATTCTCCTGATTTAAAATAAATTTAAAAAATACTTTTCTAATTTATGACTGATTTAGAGACCAATTATCTAATCTTTATTATGGAATAAACTTCAAAATATTTTTGTTAAAAAAAAAAACCTAATCATCCTGGGATAAAAGGAAAGGAAGAGAAGCCTCAATGGGCAGCATGATTTGAATTATTGATATTTCACTTAAACTTGAGTTTAGCCCTCATTGATTTACTTAAATTTGAAATTCTCAATAATTGATTTACATCTTCCATCTAAAGTTTCAACTCCTTTACAAACAAGGATTAGCTTTATTTAATAGGAACACAAAGCAGACATGAAATAGATTGTTATAGAAAGTAAGGCTCATGCTCAGGAATGTCAAGTTTAGACAGTAAAGAAGCCTTACAAAAAACAATTTTTAAGAGACAGAGGGACCCTATCTCCCCTCAAAAAATAACTTTTAAGTTTTACATAAATATAACTACATAATGAATTGTTTTATAAAATGAACTGATTTTGGGGAGGGGGGATAAATGACTTGCATTTGCCCCTGAAATAAGGAACACAGATAAAAATATTTTAAATCAAATGTTTACTTGTCTCAAAATTGTTAAAAATTATGTAATAAAACGCATCATTCTTCTGACAACAAGAAAAACAATAATGGAAGCTGCATTGATGACTTATTTTTAAATTCATAGTTGCTACATCTTCCAATATGGTTTACTATGGGCAGAAGTTATGGCATTTGGAAACTGGCCACGTGGAAATTACTTGAAGGATAAATGAAAATCCAGAAAGACCCCAGAAAATTGAAGGGGGAGAGGGGAAGTGGGAGAGATCCCATATGTTATTCCACAAATACAAACCTATTAGTATTTTAAAGTCAACAATTCTAAACTGATAATGCAGTTTTCTATACCCTATAGCTATAAACCTAACTATTTATAAACTGAATCTTTTTACCTGACACTGTTGAAGCTACTCTTCCATCAGTTACTGCTTTGGAAGAATGATATGAAATCATCTGTATATCTTCCTTTTCTGTACTGGGGTACTCATTAAAAGAGGATTCTGTGGTTACGGGTGCTGTAACCTCCGAACTACGGCTTAAGTCAAGAGGGAGAGAGGGTCCAAGCTTCTCAAGTGACACATGAGCAACATCAGGTACTACATAAAAGAAAGAATGTAATAAAATATTAATAGAGAAAAACCAATCCAATGAATATCAATTTGGATTAAAGTGTTACACAAGTAAGTGTTTGAGTCCAAAAGATGTCAGTAGAAAAAAGCAGAAATGTCTTAGTTTTCAACTCTTTATGATTCAGATTTTTTTCTTTGTTTTCTGCGTTCTATATTAAATTAGAATACATTACCCTCAGGTACTGATGGCTCTTGATTTTGAGAACTGATGGAGAACACTTTTCCATCAGTGATTGGAGAGGGAGAAGAAACCTTTTCTACAGAATCATCAGGCAACGGCAAAGTGGCTAAACGTTGTGATCTTCTTCTCCGCTCACTATGTTTGGAAGGTCTAGGGGGATTCACAGGTTGTGATGGACCTAAAAAAAGATCTTTCAATGTTCATGAAGCAGAGATATGCCAGGCTCATCTTATATTATTTTAGTGACTAAAGAAGGGATATGCTTGAAAAGTATGCTCAAATTTTATCTGATGTTCCAAAAGCCATGGGAATTGGAACCCTCAAAATGAGAATTATTAAAGGGTAAAATTTGAACCTTCATTGGCAAAAAGTAAAGTATCAAGTACTCATTTCTAAAATGTAGTATTATCAAGAGTTTAAACCATTGGGGGGTTGTCTATTTTGAGTAATATGAATACACTGACTTGAGTGTATCTTCTTTATTCACAAAGAAGATTAATATAGTTAACTCAGTAACAGGAGTTACCTGAGTGAATATCTGTATTCCTCACTTTGGGGAGAACAGTTCCTTTTTATTAGATTTTTTTTAAAAATATGCAATATGACAAAAGGAATATTATTTATCATTTCTGGTTAAGAAAAGTAATTATAAGATACTAAAATACTGTGTGCTTTCCTTTAGTTATCTATACTTTCACTTTTTACATTAATTTTTGTGACCATTTGGGGTATGATTTATTTAAAAATAACAAAGTACAATTGATTAAGCATCTATTCAAGGTACAAGGTATATAAATATATACCAGCTTTCATATGTTTTGCAAATGTGATTTGGTAATCTCTGCAACTTTCCTATTCAAGAATAATACAATTTTAATAAAAATTTCTTTATTCCCTTTATCTTACACTGGCTCTTTTGGGTGTATAAACAGGTTTGTCTATTTAGAAAAGATAGGATCATATAAACTTATAATATTAATAGTGTGGGTTATAAGGAAGGTGTAAAAGATGTTTAAAATGTTGGAGCTATGGTTGCTTTAAAAGTACTCTCTCACACTCCAACAATGCCCCACCACAAATTCAAATTTAAAAAACATTATTTATTAGGTACCTACTATATGCAAGGCATTGTACAACGCATAGTGCATCATGGTAATCAATTTATAAATCAAAATGCAGATATAAAATTAAATTACTACAATATTATGTAGTTAGAAGTCCAAGATATGAATAATCCTCAAAAGAAAAATACTTACCAATGTTATGTGACATTGTAGTGGATACTGGTGATATTGTTTTTATGAGAAATGTCACAAAATGAAGAATATGTAGAAAACAGTTGAATTCGTGGCCCATTCTCATCCCCCCCCCTCTCTTTCTACCCATTCACCCTCCAAAAAAAAAAGTCACTGACCCAATGTGTCTTTTTTTTTTAAATCACATATTAAGTTTTTAAATACCCCTTTATAAAACTAGATGGCAACTGTGAATGGAAGAAAAGATAAACATCTGTTTAAAACAGTAGACCTCTTAAAACCTAAATTTTACAATTATGAGATATGTAAGACATGGGGTATTCAAAAGAGACATGTCATTTTCATTTAGTAATTATGATTACTAATCAGTCTGTGAGCAAAAGTCAAAAATATTTTTCATAGTGTTGTTCAGGTAGCATTATAATTATTTTGCCTAGAAAATATGTGGATCTTATAATTTTTAAGAAAACACATGAAATCCATTAGGGGCACAACTGCTTTTGACTATGCTGTAAAGCAGAGGTGTCAAACCACATGTGGCCTGCAAAACTCCAGAGCACAGCCCCAACAAGATTAAAATATAACTGAGAAAGGTTTAACAAAATAAATATAAAACATAATGTTAATCTGTGGTTTTCTATGGCCCAAACGGATCCATTTTTGACACTACCACCCTAAGGTACTCTTTAAAAATCCTGTTCTAACTCATTAAAGGATTAGAAATAGCCCACTAAGATGCTTTTTCAATTCTATTCAGGAGGCTCCTTCCTTTTTTCTACCAGTGAGGTAAGTGGAAGTTCATGAATACAGAAAAAATAGCATAGAGTTTTTGATGCTTTTTTCTTTTTATTTTGGAGGGCATAGGTGAACTAAAGGAGGTATGTGTGTGCACATGTATATGTGTGTGTGTGTGTGTGTATCTGTCTATCTCTGTCTTTTGGTGGGGAAGAGGCTGTTGTACATTAATACATCCAAGGTAAAATTTCTGGATAAAATATAAAAAAAGATTCACCATAAACTTCATTGATGAGTCTGTCTCTGTCTCTGTCTCTCATTTAAATGAATCAGGCATTTCAGAGTGTTTACATTATTAGCTGTGGAGATTCAAATTAGAATGAAATTTGTGTCACTGAATGACATGATTTCTCAACCAACACAATAGTCTCTGTACCATAAATAAGTCAGAAACATAAGCAGTTTTACATCTAAAATAAATTTTAAACTTCTCTATCATTCCCCTTAAGACTGATTTTTTAAGAGCAACCTCATAAAAAGCAATATTAAAAACTACAATCAAAATTATGTTGCTTATAGGATAAGTAACTATTTTTTAAAAAATCTGTGCTCACTAGTTTTATTAATCACTGAAGAAGGAAGCTGAGATACAATCGTCAAATCCTCGACTTGTATTAACTCTGGGGAAAGTGGCGATTTAGGGGGTTTTATACACCCAGAAGAATCTCCAGATTCATGTTTGCATTTCTTGCTGCGAGCCTTCCCTGAAGACAAAGTTGAGGATAACAGTGCAGGTTTCTGAGTGTTGGCAGAACTGCTAATGTCAGCTTCATTTTTTTTCTGACTTTGAGGTTTAGGTGAAATCTCCTGAATAAATAATAAAAAATTGATATTTTTATTTCGTTTTCTTCACTGTTGTTCTTGTTTTCTACTTTGATTGTTAAGCAACTTTAGTATCCAAAAAAACATTGTTAAGCAACACATAACATCTCTCTAGTACAAATGAAAAACCAAAAAGAACCCCACATTTTTTTTTTAAGTTGAAAAGGCCGTCTTTAAAGGGACACTGTCAATTCTGGATCTATATTTTTTCCCATCAAATTACTACTTTGTATAGTACCTTAGAAACTTTAAAATGTTACCCTATAGTTTGATGAGATTTTTTCTTTTAAATTTGGTAAAATTTTTCTATTCACTTGTATAAGTGTAACTACTAATGCTCTTGAGAATATGATTAAATAGTAGAATTTATTTTTGTTTCATTGCAAAAGCAGTGAATTTTGATTTTTAATTAGAGGAAGTATCATTGCAAAAATTATTTAATCTAGGATGAATTTTGGTGTCTAAAGTGTCTGACAGGTTCCCTTTAAGGAAAGATCTCAACACAGAAAACGATGACCAAATTAATAGACTGAGCACACTATCTTTAACCCATTTTAGTGTTGGAAGCCAATTTCACAAGCAAAAGGCATTATGAAATCAGAGCTACCAGCAATGTAGAGTTAATAGACTTAAAAAAAAAGACAAAAAAAACCAAACACACAAAAAAGGATATAAAATGTAAGTTTAAAATTTCTTATCTGAAAATAAAATACATCACATTTTGTAGAACACTGTTTTCCCCTTCACTCTATTTTATGTTTGTGGTAAATAAAAACAAATGCTTTCTGATTTTTCAGAGATAGTATTTAATTATTTTTTGTCTGCAAAATGTCCTCCATGCTGGATAATCTGCATCCATGTTGAAATAGTATAGACGCCATAGGATCTGGGTGGACTCTATTGTATTAGAATGGAATTACTATTTTTAGACGTCTGATGTACCTATATTTCTATTGTGATTTATATTCATAGTGCTATGCATTTATTTACTTTTTTTTTTTTACCAGCACAGGCTTCTGTAACAGCCCAACTATTAGGATTATGAACCACAGCTTCTTCCCAATCGGTCTCTCACTCCCATGACTAGTTGTAAGGGATGATCATCAATCAGGTCTGCAGACCTCGGAACTTTGGAAGGTCACGATTTGAGGATAGAATAATTTTCCTTTTCTAGTGAAACACAAGAGCTCCAAGTTTCAGTGTAAATATATGAAGGCAAGTACTCTATGTATTAAAAGGGGCATCTTTGAGTGTTCTAATGGCATGCTGGATATAACACATTAAAGGTCCGTTGTAAAGTGTCCCACTCAGTTGTCACCAATTTTATCATTGAATCAGCTCATTATAGATGTGAATTATAAGTGCAAGCTAGTCATTTAAATGAATAGTTCATAAATTGGAAAGAATCCCTATGCTGATTATAGAAGGCATTGTCAGAAAATTAATTAGAGCCATAGCTTGTAAATAAACAATTTTATTGTTCATCTTCACATATGTGAAAGACATTACTACAGCATCCAGTACTCTCAAGTTACAAAGTTATTTAAAACAAGATTTAAAAACTTAAATTAATATTTTGATAAGGTGCTTAAGCTCTAACAAGGACAAATTAACATTATAAAACCTTACTGAATTATTATTCATCTAATGCAGATTTTGTTCAAAAGTAAATATAACATAACATATCCCTAGTACAGTTAAATAAATTATAATATCTGTAACTAATAATTTGGGATCAAGACAATGGATTGTAAAAAAATTAATATAAATAAAATAGAATTCATTAAAACACTATTTTTCAGCTGTTGGCCTATGAATCTCTACTGCATCTTGATTCACATAATTTGAAGAACTCTTCATTACACCTTAGCCACTTATACAAGAGAAGTAGCTGATAATGCCTAATTACTTTAGGCTTATCAGCTATTTTGATAAAAAAATTCATATTTAAGGATTTTATAACTCGGCTATTTTAATTTCCACTAGGGGTGGCACTTGGGATAAAAGTTATAAGCTTAGCTATGAAACATTTTCCCATTTAAATAAGTCTGGATAAGGAAAGGGGGAAAACAGCTTGACTACTTCTTTTAGATGCTTTTAAAGAAACTAATCTAACTTATATTTTTGTTAAATTAAGTGAGCATCCTTTTTTACAAAACTTGCAAGGCCTCCCAGATTACTTTGTAAACAATAAAAATGTAAACAGCCGAGTTAGTCTAAAAGCCACTTCATGTAGCTCATCTAAGGAATGTGCATTGCTTTCAGCACTATTATCTTAAACATAAAACAGTGTAGGTAATCTATACAATCACATTCACCTCAATAGGGTTCTGCATAATAAAAGATTGACATTGTAATGAATCCTCCAGAAATGTTTTACTAACCATGTCCCTGATTTATTGCATACTGAGAATAGTATAAACAGTGATAAAAAATACACAGTAATTTAAAATCTGGGATGTTAAATATCATAACACAGTAAAAATATCACACAAAATTTGGTTGATATATTGACATCAGAACGGCAAAGAATTGACCGTTGTGGTAGATATAGAAAATTAGGAAGAGACCATAAAATAACAATCAGTTTGAAAGAGCACTGATTCAATACGGTATCAACGGAGGCACCAAAACAATGCAACCTCATCAAATTATGTTTAAAAACCCTGAAAAACCCAATAGGATGTCAATTAAAGTTGGGTTGTCTTTTAAAGTGTGTATCTAATAAGGGAAATTGCTACTCCTTTTAAAATTTTCCTTATTAAGTTACTAATAAAGAAAACTAAATGAATACAAATAAGCTATATTAAAATTACATTAAGGCTCAGATTTTAAAACAGCAGAACCAAGGAAATTCAGAGTTATGGCTATTACTGTGTCCTGGTAATCATACTGTGCCTAGGAAATTAAGCCCTTAAGAGTAGGTAAAAGCATGCACAGTTCATTATGTACAGGAATTGTGGGAGTTTGAAGGAAACCAAGGCAAAATCTAGCAACTTTAATTTTAAAATTATCAATGGGGCAGAGTTAAGTCAAAACCTTAATACTATCTTAACTTTCTTCTGTATTTACTAAAATATACATCCTAGCAAAATTGTATGGCTCATTGAACAGTTCATAAAACATACACAGTCTAACATCAATTCTTACAATAGAAAAGAAACTTCTTACAAAAGAAGTTTTATTAGTTGTCCACAACCCTGTTTTAATTCACAAATTAAAAGTATTTGTGTAAGGGTCCTTTTCTAAGCCGGTGAGAAGTATGGTTCCAGCTATAAAGTTATATATACCCTGGGATGCCTGACTCCTGGGCCTTCAATTCTTTGGAGACAGTGATTTTTAAAGTCAGTCTAATGGAAAATTGAAAAATTACTTATGGAGTTTACTTTCATAACCTGGGTAAGGCAGAGAAAAAAAGTCTTCAAACAATGTTTCCTATTCCTGTTTCTGAACAAAAGGGCAATTTCAATTACGTGGACACTATTATCTCCATGTCTCACTCCAGTGGGAACCTGGCAAAAAATCAAAGGCTACCATTTCATACCTGCTCCAGCATTGGAGCCGTTTCACTGCAGCAGTCTTCTTTTTTTTCAGCACCATCCACCCCAACAGCTTTGGATGCCAACAGACCTTAAGAAAAATTGCACAGAAATGGCTTATTAGAAAAATGTTAACTTTCACCCAATTTAATTTATTTTAAAGTACAAAAACTGTCTTTTCCTTTTCCCACACTTTGTGCCAGGTATGAAGAAGTAGATTTTGACTGCTTTGAAGAGGGAACAACCTGAAAGACTTAATTATCACCACCAGAGACCTTTGACAGTTGGTCAGAAGAAACAATGTAGAAAGAATTAAATGCTATTTGCTTCAGTTTCTTTCTCCTTTTAATTTTTTGAACAAACTTCCTACACATAAGAAAAAATGTTCTTTTAAGAAAAATTTCTAAATGTCCAGAAACAATGAAGAATTCCTCCCCCCCTCCAAATTTCTGGTTTTGTAATCGCATCACAAGCTGTATAAAAACAAAACAAAATGGAGAACTGACAGCAATAGGATCAAACTCAATCACATAACTAAGAAATGCTATGGGGTTTTGGAGATCACCTATAGCTGCATTATTAACTTAATGAGGGGGTGGAGAATCCATTGAAATATGCATATAAAGTTAGCAGCCTTTTTGTTTGGCTGAAAACTGGTCTTGATTCTCCAATTTACTTTATCTAGGCATAGCTCTTTTCCTAACCTCCCTTTGTATGTATTTCCTAATATAATTCTACCTTCCCACATATATTATATGCCTTCCAACATGAATCCAACTCTCTCATTTTAAATTTAAGTAAACTGAGGAAGAGTAGCTGAGTAACTTGCCCAGGGTCACACAGATGGTAAGGGTCAAGGCTTCCAGATTCCAAGTCTAGTACTTTAACACTAACATCACACCAATTCTCTATATCCTTTCCAGAAGCCTTTGATCTTTACTAACTTGTAAATGGCAGTTAACATCTACAACTCATTCTCATTTCTAAATCAAATGATAAAAACTATATAAGGCTACTATACTTTTCACCCTATGCATGCTGCCAGTTTTCATGTCTGGATCCAAATTATGCCATCTAAAAGAAGACCTTGAAGTTTTACTAAACGTTAAAAACCTTTCTTTAATTGCTAACTGAAAATATGGTTCACAGTCTTTTTTTGAGGCAGACACTTTTTGTTTTGTCTAGTGCCATTAAAGAATATCCCAAGTATTGGCTAAAACCATACTGCATCTGTAAAAATCATAAGAAGTTTGGGTTATAGTTTCAAAATTATAACCCCTTCTAAGAAGTACAAAGGAAACCATTGTAAAAACAGAAAAATAACCCCAGCTATGCAACAATCACTTGCCATCATTCTTCAGAACTAAATAGCCAGAAATATCCACAATATGCTATAAAGATACACCAGAAACACAAAACCTGAATTAGATAATAAAACATTTTGGCTCTTTTATATAAAGGTCACTTTTATTCCCAATGACTATGCTATCAAAGTTACATTTCAAGTATCAGCTCTCAGAAAAATCAAATAGTATCAAGCTTTAGTCTGATCTGAATGGCACTAAAAAATGCTAAAGATAGCAATATCTAGATGAATTCTAGCAACTTGCAGGTACAACAAACTTAGAAGGCTCAAGAAAACAGAACTCTTAAACACAGCAATAACTCTGAAATGAAATATTATTTGACCCACCATGCTTTTCATTTAATACTGAAAATATTCTATAGAAAAATCTATTTAATTTTATTATGCCTAAGATTGTGCTTTAAATAACCTACTTAATTTTTTATGTTTAGCAATTAAGTTTAAAAACCAATCACAATGAGAAATAAACATTTTTCATCTCAAATCCAATCCTAATGTTATATTTTTGATATCTCTAGTATGTCATACTAACATCATTAAAAATCACTTTTATTTCATTATTTGGTATTGCTGAAAATCAATAAATAATTGAAAATTAAACATAAATATTTATACCATGTAAGTAAATCTGAAAAAAATTCCAAAATAAAACCAATAAGTACTGCAACAGTTTTCAATGGAAATCTAAATAATTTCTATGATTCAATGTGAAGTTACATCATTCAGATACTGTAGACACTTAAAAGAGTGATTTCATTTAATGACCTATGAAGGAAAATTAAAACCACATAATACAAAGAAAAATCAGACGTTATCAACCTTTGGTTTCTGAAGTTAACTGTGGCCAGAAACCCCCATACCTCAACAATTTCATTTTTAGAGTGAATGACACTACATATCCCATAATAAGTTCACATAAACTGGATGACAAAAGAAGAATTAGAAAACAAATGAGTATTTGAAGAAAAAAGAGTTACTACTTTTGCATTGAAAAGTAGTTCAAGGTCTATCTGTGGCTCTTGTCTAAATTAAGTCTTTTTTCTTAAAAAATTATTTCAGTAACCATAGTATGTTCTCTTGAAAAACAAGTTTATAAGTATTGAGAAGAAATAAATTAATTTTGGAATGAGTATTATCATTATTATTAACTAAATTACTGTCAATGTTTGTTCCTCCAAGAAGGTAGAGTATAGAGGCAATTATAGGCTAGCACTAATAATTTTCTGAAATTTATTTCTCAGCTAAATATATATATATATATATACACACACACATATAATATACATACATGTGACCCTGATTACATATGTGTTATTTGTGTTGCTATATTTGTCTGCTTTGTGTCTGTTTACTTATCTGTAAAATGAGAGGATTGGATTCAGTGGCCTCTATCCTTTTCCAGCTCTAAATCTATGACCCTATATTGGTAAAAGATATGTATGTGTGTATATATATACATATAAATAAATATAAATATATACACGGGTATACATAAAAGTACTGTATATATATATACATATGTATGTAAATATAAATCCTGCTTCTCTCATTCCCATCCCAATCTACAAATTTTCCAAGCTAAAGTATTTCTAACTTCCACCTATATCTATAAACACTAAAAGTTAAGAGAGGGGTGAAATGAAATAATTTTCAAATTACACCATCATTTTTTATCCAGAGATTTCAAAGTACTTAAAATCTTCTACAATTCTAAGCCTTTTCACCTTTTTAGGGGAATGGAGAGAATTTTTCAACATGGTGTTGGTAGATTTCTGGTCAAGTGCCTGTTTTCAAGATCTAGTTCTGTTGCTTGTTCCCTGTGTCATGTAGGGAAGTTTCTTTTGCAAAATGCAGAGTTCAACTAGATGGTTTTTTAAGGTCTCTTACACTTCTAAATTGATGATTATATGTTCTTTAAGTAAATTTGTTAGATAAGTCTCATTTGTCATAAGTTAACAACAAAGAGCTGGCAATTCTAAACTTTGAGTATTTAAAAACATATACAATATTGAGCTACTTTACCAAACATAGTCTTAAACAATTGGTCTGAAGAAGGTACATGACAATCGTTGCTGTCTTTTCTTATTTCCTTGGCTATTCAATTTGTATTTTATTTTGTTTTCTTTTTAAATTTTAATCTAATTTATTTTCAAAATTATTAAGTTTTATTTTTATTATTTTATATTTATATTTATCTATTATTTCTTAAAATACATTAAATATTAATATTTAATTATGTTCTATTTTAATCAATAAAAATACAATTTATGAATTACTTGACCCTAGAGAATGGACCACAGAATTTTTATGTCTTTAAGTGAACTCTATGATTAACCTTCAAAAACTATCCTTAAAGCAAGTACTATGACTTATAAGGTTGTGATCTATATTGAACAGTAAAGAATGTCAAAAGAGTATAAAAAAAAGTAGTTATTTACAGGTTCATGCCTATTAGTTGAATTAAAATATGGAACTATTTTTTAAACTTTTGCTTCCTCAATTCACCTAATACTATGTCCTAAGCCCTATAAAGCAGGTTTTTAACTTGGGGAACACAAATTCATTTTGTAAAATACTTTGGCAACTGTTTTTCATATAATTGTTTACTTTTCCAATCTATGTACTTCATTTTATTCATTAAAAACCATTATTCTAGAAAAGAGTACATAAGTGTCACCACTGTCAAAAGGGTCTATAATACAAAAAAAGCTTAAGAACCTTTGATGGAAAGAAGGGAGCTTGAAACAAAAAGTGTACAACTTATGGAAAGGAGTAAGTTTGTGAAAATTAATATTGCTCTGAGAATGATCCACTTGTATGCTTCTGGTTTCAAAGATGTATAAATAGGAAATGATTCAGAGAAATAATTCAGAGCAGACTAGCTATGAATATATACATATTCCCAGTGAAACAATGGACATGGTACAATTCAAATATACCATATTCAAAGACAAAAAACAGTATTGCAATGTTTGTTGCATTTTTCACTATTTCCCTTCAATTATAAATAAAACTTAGATGAGTATAAGCTCATATATAAGTGATTCAATCAAGGCCATGAACTTTAAGTATTTGTTTCTTTTATACACAGAATGGTTGTAACATGAGGATATGAATATATGCATCTACATGAGAACAGGAAAAGAAATCAATCTTCTGAGTAAAGAAAGGAGTCTGGCCAAGTGTTCATATTATTTTGATAGTGTATTATGTCTCATGCTTTTTTGTTATTGCTGCTGCTACCTCTTCTAAAGGTTGACTGATCCACTCGAATTTCCCAAGGGACAATGAAAGAGTTGCACCACAGTGGCTCCCACAATAAGCACAGGCTATTACTAAGCAACCATCAATGGGCCTCCCATGAGGCACAATGCAAAAGGCCTCTATTTTATCCCACTACACTCTCAAATTCAGTTATGATTAATATATCCTCATGAGTTCAGCCAGTATTACATTGTTATCCCGGTCCATTTTTTCATCTTCTTTGAAGATCCATATGAATTTCCCAGTAAAGTACCAGAAAAATTGTGTGCTGACTAATATCAAAACCATATAATTCAGATGAAAAAAACATGGTATAGGGAAAACGAGGCCTATGTCTCGCAAGCACAACAATCCCATCTTCTATAATTCTTGCTCTTGCAATAGAACTATTTTAGTCTTTAAATCACAGGTTAGAACAATTCTGTTCTACTCTTGCCATATGATACAATACTATTTTATTAATTCTAACAAAGGATAGAGCCTGAAAATGGCACCATATTTCCTAATAGGGTAAGAATATGGCTCTCTCTCAATCCACTAGTGTTTCTATGCTTAAGAAATAAAAGAATGGATTGAGATCCAAGTGCTGGGTTCAAATTTGACCTCAGATACTTCCTAGTTGTGTGACCCTGGGCAAGTAACTTAACAACCCTCCAGCCCCCCTACACAAACATTGCCTAGCCCATACTACTTGTCTGCCTTGGAACCAATACATAGCCGATCCTAATACAAAAGTTAAGAGGAGGGAGGAGGAGAGAGAGGAAGAGAACAGAAAAGAACAGAATAGAAGTAAAAAGGACAGTTCTTTTTTAAAAAAAAGGGGAAAGAATAAAAAGAATGTCCTTCCTAAATATCAAATATATATGTAAAAATTTTTTAAGGAAAACAAACAAGCAGATTATAAAATTAAAGAAAAGTATTCAAAATTTCCATTTTTATGAATCATTTGAAAAATCACAAAATGGATGTTACAATGAGGTATACTAGAGAGTACTTTTCATTTCATTACTCTCAGTGGCTCAGTGGATACAGCATTGGACCTAGATTCAAGAAGAACTGACTCAGATCCTGACTCAGTTACTAGCAAGTCACTTAATATATATTTGCCTCAGTTTCCACATCTGTAAAATGGACATTGGAGAAAATATTTGTAAATATGTTAGTAAGCCTGAAAGCACTTATATATGCTAATTATGCTATAAAGAATAATTCCAACTACAACACAGCACATATCCAATAAAGTTAACATCTTCATGAAAAACTCTGGTAATATTAATTACTGTATTCAACAATTCAAATCATGTTATATTTAGCTTAAATCACTCAATAAGCATTTATTAAGAACTAACTCTATGGCAGACAATGTTCTAAGTGTTAAAGATACAAATAAAAGAATAAAACAATTCATGATTTCAAAGAGCTTATTCTTCCTAAGGTAAAAATACTTTGGTAAAATTGCATTATTAGGGATGATTACCTTCACAGGCATATTTTATGAATTTGGCAAATGGCTGAATAGGATCAGTGAAATTTTACAAATTTATATGAGTGTGTTTATAATAATGCATTAAGACATTAATGAGAAACATTTATTAGTGTAACCTTATAAAGGATATGACCATATACAACAGTTTCACCCTCCAATGGCAAATCTAGAACTCTACTAAGTGAAATAAAAATTTCAATTTAAAACAAAGATTAGTAATTTTAAACTTTAAATAACAAAAACTTATTTAGCCCTTAAAATAAGATTAGTGGCTTCTAATTATTAAAAACAAAAAATTTTATATACAATGAAATTATTTTTCATTTTTGTTTTTTAAGAGTACTAAAGCAGATTTAGACTCTTCAAAATAATGTTATTATTTCATTAATTAAGTGGAAATGGTAATGAAATACACTTCTAACACTTGGGTGAATTACTATATATCATTCAGTTAAGTAAAGAATAGATAGTAACAAAGCTACATTATCTGAAGTGTTGACAAAACATTAATTTAGAAACAAAATTTTATCTTTCCAATGATAGCATTTTTACTAGATTGAGGAATGAACAATTTCATTAAAATACCCACATCTCTCAAAAAAACCACAATTAATAAATCCACAAAAGTCTTTTTAAAAAAAGTGATATTACTTGAAATTACATGAAATTCTTACTTATTAGCTGATTAAAGAATATTACAGTAGCATTTTATAAAATTTAACCCAAATCCCTCACAACATCCCTGTGAGGTAGGTGGTAGTTTACTAAATTTATAAAAGAAAAATACAGCAGTCAAAAGGCAAACATATGACAAACATTTCTGAGAGAACCACAGTAGAAATGGATTTCACGAATTACATAAGTATCATGGTCAGACAAAATATGCAAAATAGTTTAAAATGTTATATGAATTATTGCTGAAAAATAAATGGTAGATACAAGAAAACTTTAATTCCCACCCTATGTCAACCCCAGGAAAAAAAAATCATCACAGTTTACCAGTAATCTTGTTTAGACGAGCTCTCTTTGCCTGAAATGAGTTGCCTTGATTACTTTTCCTCTTGTGTGATAATGTGCTGTCTGGCTGTGGAAAGATCATCTTTGGAACATTCTCTACGTGGAGTCCTACTTTTAATGAAATACACATATATGAGTTCATCTATAAATTTAAAAATCAAAGCACACAAACATTTCATTTCTTTAATGAAAATACAATAAGAACATTTTGTACATAAATTTAATATTTCTTGAGGAGATTAAAAAAAGGCATCAGGATTTTCTGATAGTATACCCAATCCTATACAACTGACCAGAACCTGGCACATGCCTGAATCCAGTATTCATTCCTCATATTCTAAAAGCAGGAAAAAAGAGAATCCTAATTTTAGATTATCATGGTTATCTTATCTGAATTACTTTGACTAGTCCAAATATGTAAAAAAAAAAACTGTCATGAAAAAGCATAATAAACTTCAAAAATTATGGTAAAAATAATTAATAGTATGCTATATATTGATAATAAAATGTTAATAAGAAATTAATTTCTTGGTCAAGAAAATCAGGGAGATACTTCCTTTCACATCATATAGCCACCCAGATAAGTATTTTAAGATCCTTTTACAATTGCTATGCATTTAGGGTTATAAGTTGATAATTATTGTGTCAAGGGAAAAAGTGGCCAAATGCAATACCTCAACATATATATTGACTAGAGTACACAAAATGAATTTACCACCAAGGACAGAGTAACATGAGAATTCTTTTGTACCAAATGTTTCACTAGATGTTGGGAGCTCTTCCTTTTTCTCAATTTCTTGTATGGCTGTAGAGGTTGATGTTTCTTCCTTCTTTGAAGGTATTTTAAACCATTTTCTTTCATCTTTATCTTTATTGCTGTTTGCACTGGTTCGAGGCTTACTCCCTGTTTTGTTCTTGGCTGCTGCAGCAGCAGCTGCTTTGACTAAAGCTATCCAATCCTCCAAAAAAGAAAAACAAAGAATATGTAAAATATTTAAAATTATTCAGGAAAAATCAAACAGTTTTATGAATTAAAATAATTTAAAAGAAAAATTAAAAAATATTTGTTGAAATATATTTTGACATATTACCAAAGTCAGGAATTGTGCAGGTCCTCCATTTAATAATTCCCTATTAAGCTGAATACATAATCATCCATAAAGTAGAAAAATATCAGATCCCAAATTACACTGAGCCTTCAGATTACTATAAAGTTTCAACAAGGATATAATCTGACATAAAAATCCAGGAAATCTAAATCAAAGTGTTATAAATTTCATGACAAACTGTAAAAGTAGTAAGGTTTTTTTTAAGTGCTGGATTTCACTTCCACTGTGTAAAAGGAAGCTCAGTAAAGAAAGAATAATGGATTTGTTGTCAAATAATATGTGGCTGTAGCCTCATCCTGCTTCTTATTATTTATGTTACCAGTTATCCACTCTGAGCCTCAGTTTTCTCATATGTAAAGAGAGAGAAATGGGTCTAGATGATTTCTAAGGTACCTGGGAACTATAAAAAAAATGCTCTGAATCTACCTTGTGATGCTAATTCAGTTCATGAGAAGAAGAAAAAAGGAAGCAACACATGTTTTTTATTCAAAAGTAGAAAAATGAAATACATTCTGTAGAATTCTATCCCTCTTCCTAGAAGAATAAACTTTTTTTTCAAAATTGAAGTGGCTATATATTATGCCATGATTATGGGTACATTCTTTTTTAATTAACTTATAATTTTCCATTAAAAACTACTGAACACCAGTATTCTATACGTTCATATTTTTTAGAATGATAGTAAGTCCCTAGTGGATAAATGGTCAAAAGATATGAGTTCTCAAATGAATTGCAAACTACTAGTAAATATATAAAGGATTGTTGCAAATCCCTACAAATAAGAAAAACAAAATTCATAAAAACCTCTCAGGGTTCTCCTAACACCAAGCAAATAGGTAAAGATGACAAAAATCTTAATGTTGCTGTAATTGTTGGGGCAAACAATTGCGAATTATATTTTAAAAGTAATTAAAATATCTAACTTTTAATCCAAAGAGCTTAAAGACAGAAATGTCTCATATATAAGAATTGCAGCACTTTTTGTTCTGATCTAGAAAGATGCTCATTGATTGAAAATGGCCAAATAACTTTTGTTACACAAATGTAATGAAATAGTATTACATTGCAAAAATTATGAATATAATCAAAAAGCAAAAGAATACATAAAGCTGATGCAAAATAAAGAGAACCAAGAAAACTATATAATGATTTCAGTAAACATGGAAAAAAAACAAAAATAAGGACTAAAATCTCCCCTGAAACTGACTTTTATACACTATAAACAATTTTACAAGAAGCTTAGCCAGAAGATATGAAATATACTTCCTTCCTTTTTTTATAGATATTAGGGATTTTAGGAATAGAATACCACATGCAATGTTGAATTTGGTTGATAAGCTGGTTAATTTTCCTAAACTGCCTTTTTTTATTTTTTTACATATTTATGAGTGCTAGCTCTCTAGGTGAGGGAAGGATTCAAAATGAAAATGATATCAAAACCCATTAGTTTTCTAAGAAGAGAAAGTGTGACATTTGAGAAATGACAAAGGGTACAATAGGATGAGATATCTTGCTCAGTTTGAAGATACAACTGATCATCACCAAATACTACATGAATGTGAGATAGTTATACAGGTATTTTTCACTAAATAATACTAATCCACTCCCTTCACCCCAGATGACCATTTTTGCTGCTAAGCAGGTACTGCCCAGATTCATTAATTAAGGAAGTTTAATAAAAGGCAGGTGGAGGTGAAAATGAAAGATTTTTCAGGTAATCTGGAGTTTTCTTAAAGACAAAGAAGTGAAACCTGAAACAGAAATTGAGGATTTTTTAAAACTCAGATCCTTCACAAAACACCTATTCTAATCTTTCTTTTCTTTTAAACCCTTCACTTCCAGAAGAGCAGTAAGGACTAGGCAATGGAGGTTAAGTGACTTGCCCAGGGTCACACAACTGGGAAGTGTCTGAGGCCAGATTTGAACCTAGGACCTCCTATCTTTAAGCCTGGCTTTCAATCCATTTCAATCCATTTCAATCCATTTCAATCCACCCAGCTGTCTCCTCTGATGTTTCATTTGCAGTATGAAGAAAGCCCTGAATTCTCAAAGGCTAGTCAAGTAAAGTATAAGCTTTAGTAGCATATATGTTGGAAGGAGAAAAATGTTGTCTAGTTGGTTAAGTATGGTAGCTTGATCACTAGATGACAAGTTTTTTGTGCAATGCATACAATGGGGAAAAAATACAAAAGGGACATTGTTCCTAAACAGACTTCTTATATTCTTCACTGATCACCACAAAGTGATAAAAGAAAAGAGAGTAGAGAATGTTAAGAAAAACACAATTTTTAGTCTCTCTATAATCATTGACTTAACTGATGGCTCTCTAAATGTGGGAGAGACCTTGTGATATAGGGGAAAGAGAATCATTTCTGGATTTGAGAAGACCGGTATTAAGTCCTGTCTCTTAAGTATACTAGCTGTATGACACTGAGCAAATAATGATTTTACTTCTCAGTGACCCAGGCAACTACTAGTTGGCATACAAAATATCCACACCAAGTGTTACCCAACACTAATGAAATCATTGGAGAAGGCAAAAAGGGAGGGGGAAAAAATCTATGTGATGTGAAATCCTTGTCCAAAAACTACTAAGTCAACAGAATAAGGAACTAAGCCATATCACTGTTACACATTCCATTACAAATGAACTTGCAACGAACAGAGGTATGTCTCACAGATTCTCCATGGAGAGATATGTTTTAAAAAATAATTTCATGGGACAATGATCATTTTGTTTTGTAATAGCATAAGCAAAAAAAAAAACTTCCATGAATTAACTGCAGCTCATGAATCAGTATGTCACCATATATAAAAAATGCATTGATGTTAAATGACTTTAATATGAAAGTAGATAAACTTACTTAACCCCAATTGCCTAGCCCTTATCACTTTTCTGCTTTAGAATTGATAAGGGTTGGGTTTTTTTTTTTTTTGAATGAAGGCTGACATAGGAAAAGACCAAAAATATTTGATAATATATTTCAAAGTAAGAATTAAAATGTATCAAAAGCTATAGACTAAGTTTACTTAGAATGCCTGATACCATGATTTTCTTTCAAGTCAGAAATGGGCAGACATTAAAATAATATATACTAGGATAACACCCTCCTCCCCAAAATGAAAATTATGATAGCAATTAAAAAAGAAATGACTAGCTACTGATAAAGATATCAATTGTAAATAGTCAGATAGATGGTCAGGCCATTGAAATTTTAATTAAAAAATCAAGATTGAGCATAAGCTTGAAGAAAAGGTAAAGATGGCAAGACAATACAGCAGGCAATTAGTACATCTCCAAATTGATCAAATGAAACAAAGATACTAATGCCAAGCAAAAAGAAAAAGAAAAATTCTTTAAAAAAGCAACACTAGGATTGACCATTATTTCCCATAGAAGCCTATCTAATGTAATTACTACAGTATCTAGGCCAAAAAGCCTTGAAAATGCCTCAGCCAAAAAATGTGGCCTCTTTGTCAAGCTAAAAGACACAGCAGCCAAAGGCAACAATAATTTGGAATATCAAATCATCTGGAAAAATTATAGAAGAGGATCGTGGAAAACTGAGCAGTATTTCCTTTTAAAACCTGGAAAAGGGGGCAGCTGGGTAGCTCAATGGATTGAGAGCCAGCCCTAGAGATGGGAGGTCCTAGATTCAAATCTGACCTCAGACACTTCCCAGCTGTGTGACCCTGGGCAAGTCACTTGACCCCCATTGCCTAGCCCTTACCACTCTTCTGCATTGGAGCCAATACACAGTATTGACTCCAAGATGGAAGGTAAGGGTTTAAAAAAAAAAATCCTGGAAAAGTGGTAGAGGTGAAAATGAATTTACACAAGGCTTGGCATAAGATGTAACTAAACCAAATCATCCCAAGGCCATTACAGATGAAAATGAGGGGAGAAAAATAAAAAGTCCCCATATTAAATTTTCCAGAATATTTATTTTATGACCAACAGTAGTAGGCACAGACTAATACTGTCCTCATCAAGGCGGGGTATAAAACACAGGTTATTGTTTCAAACCTAGCATCCTTTCTATGGCACTTGTAATCAAGTGAAGAACAAAAAAGGTGTTCTTTGTTAAGTTCATGAAAGCTTTGTTTGCCTTTGTCATGAAGAATATCCTACAGCTTATGCAATTAGAAGAAGGATTTCCTCTGCCAGATAAAACTCCTTCAGTTGTTAATTGGTCTGCATATAACACTGTGCTAACTACACTTAGCTTCAGAATAAGAAAAGAGCCTTCCATAATAACATTAATGACCACTGAAGAGAGATCAGCCTAACAATCCAAACCAAATAGATGAAAGTAAAAGAAGTGGACTTGAACTTGGATATTTTTCATGTAAATTCAGCACCTGTAGGCTTTAAGAAATAACAGTACATACTGAGCAAATATAACTCTAATTATATATAACTATAATTCTTGCTTATTAAACAAGTGGCTAAACTAAAGGAGTAGGCTATTTAACACCTGTTTGAGGAAGTTGCTTCCAAGAGGAACTATATAAGGTTAATTAGTAGAAAAAGAAGTAGAAAGGCAAACTGTAAAGAAAAATATATCAGATAAATGTTTAACCATTTGATAAGCAGGTAATGGCCAAATTCTGCCTAGGAAGGAGCATGAATAACACATGAAATGAGTTATTCAGTCTATTAGCTAGCAGTTAAGTGTCTGCTATGTGTCAGGTACCATGGGTACAACAATACAATACACTAGTTTAAAAGCTCAATGCAAAAATAGGATGCATAATTAGAAACATGCTGTTGTTCAGTCCTTTCAGTTGTGTCTGACTCTTCAAGACCCCATTTGAGGTTTTCTTGACAATGATACTAAAGTGTTTTGCCATTTCCTTCTTTGTCTCTTTTTACTGATGATGAAATTGAAGCAAACAGGGTTAAATGACTTGCCCAGTGTCTTAGGCCAAATTTTAACTCAGGGCATTTTGACTCCGGACCTTGTGCTCTATTTAGTGTATCACCTAGCCACCCCTAAAATAGAAATATAGTAAGTGGTAACTGAAATAATACTCTGATCATATTTAGAGTTATCTGAATTAAAGTCTGATTCTGGTTTACATTACTAAGGAGAATTAAGAGACCATCTTGAAGAATACCTAAATTGTTTATCTATCTTGTCTGTCTATCTGCATGCCTATCTACAGAGACAGAAAATGTTTAGATACCAAATGTCATCATAAGGAACCCTAAGGTTTGGGCCACTAAATCAGAAAACAATTCACAATTTTAACAACACAGTAAACAGAAGTGGAGGTGCAAGATTAAAAAATAGTTAGCATATAAAATTTTTCAGTAAATGGTTTGGGGAGATAAGAGAAAGAGAATGGTGAGGTGATAGTACATTCTAGGATGGCAAACATAATAGAGACAGACTTTCCTCAACACTAATAACTAGTGCTAAGGAAATGCTAACTTCCAGAGACTTAGTAGATAAAGTAATGAAATAAAAAACATTTGGTGCAAAGCAGAAAGGCAGATCAGAAGAGTCTTTGCCAGTCTTCTCAAGAGTTCTCTAACTTCTAGATTCAGAAAAAAAGTCATTAATTTGGACATTGTTTCTTCAAAATAAATGATCTAAAAGAGGAAGTACAGGGCCTCAGTTTAATCATGTATCAAATGAGAGGGTTGGACTACATTTTATTTCTAAAGTTCCTTCTAACTTTAAAACTGATCAAGACATGTGGCCTTTGGGTGTAAAAAAAAAATTCTTTCCAACAACCCCATTCTTTTAGAAACTGGAAGAAAAGGACAATTAATAAGCCAGTGACTTTGAACTTTTTAAATCCCAGAAAACAGGTGGTTAAGAAGAATCTGTATAGTCTTAAAAATCTTGAAAAACTATCAGTATTATTATTACTTTCTCTTTTCTTGAGCAACATATTCACATAGAAGAAATATGAGCAGCTAGGTGGCATAGAGAACAGAGTACTGGGCCTTAAGTCAGAAAGTTTCATCTTTCTAAATTCAAATCTGCCCTTAGACACTTACTAGTTGTGAGACCCTGGACAAGTCACTTAACTCTGTTTACCTCAGTTTCCTCATCTGTCAAATGAGCTGGGGAAGGAAATGGAAAATTACTCCAGTATCTTTGCCAAGAAAAGCCTAAATAGGGTCACAAAGAGTCAGACACAACTTAGCAACAAAAAGCTTAAAAAAGAAAAAGCACTGCAATTGCAGAAGCCATGGGTCTAAATCCTACCTGATACCTATTTTAGCATAGGCAAATCATTTAAATTCTCTTAGCTTCATTGCCTTATATATAAAAGTGGGATCAATCAACAACTATTTCTGAGCCATGCACTGTGGTTGACACAGGGCAATTATGTATAAAAAATAAAAATTCCCTCTTGCAGAGAACTTACAGGATAACAGCTGTACTCCTTACTTCACAGAACTTATCAGAATCAAATGGAATATATGTTAAGTGCTATATAAATACCAAGTAGTCACATAATTCTGTTCTTTCATGTATCTGAAGCAACTAGGTGAATTAATTTGATCTGTCTTTGTTGTGAATATAGTTTAATTCTGTGAAAGCACAGACCTTATCATTGATTTATAAGAGTTTAATAATTGTGTAATACAAACAACCTTTTGGTTATAGTTTTCTTTACTTATCTTCAGGAATATAGCGTGTTCAATGCTTTTCTCTGAAGAACTGTGTTCACTTACTAGCAATTTGAAAGAACACAGAATAGCCTTCCTAAGGGAAGATCTAGCAAAAAACTAGGATTGAGAAGTGAAGTACAAAGAAATAGATATGAAGGATAAATTGGTCTGGACTCAGAAGATTGGTCAGATTTATCTATATTGTAACAAGAACTCTCAATCAAGAAAGGAGATTCAGTAACAATACATTCATAGTATTCAAAATCGGTTTAAGGGTTTGTCTGTGATATGAGTCATCTAGATTTGTAAGTGGTGCTTCTAAGGTAACATTTAAAAGTCCTCCACAATCTAGCTTCCACATACCTTTCCATGTTCATTTCATATTATAGTACTCCTCTGCATGCTCTTACTGTTCCAGTTAAAATGGTCTACTAGCTCTTCTCTGAACACATTCCTCCTCCTCTCCCGCTTCTGGGCTTTTGCACGGCTGGGTCCCGAGGTCAGGAACGTTCTCTCATCTTCTCAGTGTCTTAGGATCCTGAGCTTCCTTCCCAACACAACTTGGGCACTATCTCCTGATCCTCCGGTTAGTTATGGTTCTCTCCTTCTTAATTTCACTCCATATTAATGTTTACCTATGTTGTACATACTTTCTCCCCTCACCCCAGTAGAATACAAACTATTGGAGGGCAGGAATTATTTTTTGTTTTGTTATGTCTGGTATCAAGTAATTTGTGAAATGGGCACTTAATATTTATTGAATTGATCTTCAAAAATATTTATATTTAACTGAAGTAGAAGTAGTTACATTCTCACAAGGAACACAAGAAGAAAAAGAGAAATATAAGGACTCCTTTACTACCTTCCTCTAAAGACAGACCCACATAACCCAAAGATAAAAAAAGCATCATGATTCAAATTTACCTCCTCTAATTAGTGACAATGGTGATAGTTAATATTCACATAGCACCTACTATATGTCAGGCCTTGCACTATGCACTTTACAAAGCACTTCTTGTTTGATCCTATGTGAAGCTATTTTCTAACCCAGGTCCAAAGTGATAACAAAGAAAAGAGGCACTGTGCCACACTACATAAAATCTATAAACAACCAGGGCTTCCTAATCTCAAAATGGGCATGCCTCAGCCCTCACTGAGTCTTAAACTCTTCAAAAAAAGCATGCATGAAATCAAAGTACTAAACACAACATTTCATTCAGAAGTATTTCCTTGCATATGTAATGAAAAGTCACAGAAGAAATTTAGAACTGAAGAAAAAAGTCATACCCAAATTCCTTCCAAACAACTTGTCTTAAGAATTCCTATAATTTTATCTTTAACACACAATTTATGATGCAAATACAAAAAGTGGTAGTCAATTTTAAAACTAATTTTTAAATACAGTAATATTTACAATGAGTAATTCTATAATTACTTAGTGTTTTGGAGTAACTATCTCAATTTGTATAAAAAAAATCTCCACTTGATATTATTATCTTTTGGAAGCATATGAATAATCAGGATAATAAAATTCTAATTTTAGGGGTTATCAATAATGAGCTTTGTTTTACAAATTAAATATACAAGTGTTAAAGTATTTTTGCACTCCTACATTACATTTTTCCATGCAAAAATCCAAGAATTCACAACACTTCTGAAATACTGAATTTCTAAATGAGTTTTGAAAAAATATTTTGTGCACACTTGCAAATGCACCAATGTTCTGCTTCAAAAGTATTTTTAAGTCTGTCCTTTAAATGAATACATTTTACATTCTCTCAAATTAGTAAGGGAAGATCTGCTGCTGGGAACTGTCTGATTATCCCATTTCACAAATCTTTGAAGAGTAAAAAATATCTAGTTGCTCAAAAAATAATTTTCATAATTTCCTTGTCCCAAAAAAAGATTTTAAGAGAAAATCTTTAGCTGACTGAAACTTACTATCTTATGTCAATAAACTGACACAATTATTGTTCATTGTCCTTGCAGATAGTCTGTTACAAAAACTATTACTTTCCACAAAGTACAAAGAAACATTAGACCACTAGACAATCTCTGAACCCCAAAGTAATAATTTACCGAATTTTCAAATTTAACACTTTTAAAAATTACTTTCTAATGCTTAAAATTAATTGTAGGTCCAGGTGCTGAAAATCCCAAATAACAGCAGAATATAAAAAGTATTTTAAACTTCTACTGGCACCTTTTCTTTCCAGGATTTCAAGAAGTATATTTTTCAAATGGATAAGTGATTTTAAATCTTGTCTTATTGATGCTTAATATTCACTCTTGTTCTGAATTGTGACAAAGTATTAATTAAATTGATTATATTGTATACAGTAACCTATCAGAAAACAGCCTACAGAGGGTCAGGTAAGCGCCTTTTAAGAAAACTACATTAGTATGACTTGGGGTAGGGAGAAAGGATAAAAAGAAAATTCAATATAATATTTTATAGTAAAAATTAACTTTCTAAGCCACACTATATACTGTAAAAAGAGGCACTTACCTGACTTCCCACAGACTGGTTCCACGCTCCAGCTGGGTCGATAGGACAACACCAGCTTAGTGGATGCTGGGATTTCACCTGGAACAGAAACTAGTGACCTATAACTTTAGCAGGTCTAAAACCAAAGAAGCAAATATCATGTGTATAATTTCTGTGACATTCAAGGCCTCACTTACGTGCTGCTATTTGGGGTTATCAGCACATAACCCTACAATTAGTTCATTCTTTAAAATTAAATAACTATAGGTCACCATTCATGAATGCCTTTTTGGTCCTCAATAGACAAAACTGATTTAACTAGGAATACTGAACATTCTTACCTGCCCCTTGGCATCCTCTGGCATGGCTTTAATGTGCATTCTTTTTAAACATCGAATAACTCCATCATAGAATTGTACTGTAAATGTTCCTGAAACATGATTAATTTTATTAATTACAAATTTTAACCTTCAAGTACAACAACCCTTACTTCCAGTTATATATTGAAATTACAAAACCAAAAGTTGAAAGAAACCTTAAAGATTACCTAATCCAACTTAAACAACAACACTCAGAGTAGAATAGCTTAATAAGTTTGTATTCTCAGGCCCACTAAAGACAACACTATAAATTTACTCTTAGGACAAATATAAGTCAAAACGAGGTAGTTAATTTTTTTTTCTGAAGAAGTACTGTGACATGGAGTAGCTATGTGGCTTAGTGAATAGAGAACCAGTCCTGAAGATGGGAGATCCTAGGTTCAAATTTGGACACAGACACTTCCTAGCTATAAAACTGGAGGAAAGTCAATTAACCCCAACTGAATAGCCCTTAATCACTCTTCTGCCTTAGAATCAATACTTAGTATCAATTCTAAGAAAGAAGGCAAGGGTTTAAAAAAAATAAGCTTTATATCCTGCTTTAAGTATAATTAAAGCATGTAATTTGGATAATCATTATGAAATTATGATAATATATGTATATGCTTTCATGCATCTATAGGTATATGTATGAAATATGTCTGATAGAATTTTCTCAAGAATTACTCTGTATTTTGAAAGTTAATTTCCATTAAAATATTTAAAGTATATATCTATGAAATAGTATTATGCAGAAACTACATGGAACATATCTATAATCATAAGTTCACTGTATTTGAAAATGTCCTTCTACTCTCTCAATCTCCATTCCAGTGACTGTGTTGGAATTTTTCTAGAAAAGGTTTTCATTAATTTGCACATGGCTCTATATTTATCATTAGTAGTTCCTAATGACAAATATTGTTCTTTCTAGTTTATTTTGTAAATAAAAGTTTCCTTTGAATAATTAATTTCTTAATATTTTATACCATCTCTCATATTCTAACAATATGAAGATGTTATCTCATAGTCCTAAAACTTGAAAAATAGGATGGCAAGAAAAAAATTGATAGACTGAAATTAGGACTCAAATTCTGCCTTAGATATTAACTAGTCATGTTACTGACACAAGTCATTGAATCTTTTAGTTTTTTCATTTGTAAAATAAGGATAATTCTTGAACTACTTGATAGCAGGGCTAGTGTGACAAAAGCACTTTGATAACACTAAATAACCTAAATAACTGAGATATTAAATCTCTCTAACCATTCCATTATATTTTCCCTTCTCTTAAAATCTTGTCAAATACCCCCAAAATAAATAGAAAAATCCATTTTATTCTCAATTATCTACATAAATAAGAAGAGTATGCTGCAAAAAATGAAAGATATAAATGGCTAAAAAAAGAGGTTTGAAACTCATTCCCCAAAAATCTTATTTAAAAGACTAAAAAATAATAACTTTTTGTTTACCCCTTTCTATTCCCTGCTGCAAACATAAGACCTACGCCTGCACAATAACATATAGTTAATGTTTCTTTAACTGAAAATATGCTTGTTCCAATGTAAAATGGCCCAAAAGCTATTAAAGAGGAAAAAAAAAAGAAGTCAAAATAAGGCACTATATAATCCATTACCAACTAAAAGTAATTACAATCACTTGTCCATTCATTCATTCTGCTTATCTGCAACAAATCAGATAGTTTTATTACTCTCAAGTACTCAAACAATAAAGATTTCAAAAAATGAAATAATGGTAGGTAATGTGCTAGTAAAAGTAAAAACTACATGGAGATACTACATAAATTAGAACTAGAGGTGAAGTTGACTTTTGGCAGAAGTCCTTGTACTTTCCAAATACATACCTTCTTTGTTAATTGCTTCAATCTTGGCGGGGTAATATCGACAGTCTGTCCAACGCGCTAGAACTTCTTCTCCAGCTTTAAAGTCCTATTTTAGACAACTTTAATGATCAATAACTTAAGCAAAAAATAAGACATTTATTTTAAAGCCTAATTTTTGTGAGATCTAAAAAAATTTTTAATGATGTAGCTAACAAAGAGAAAAAATATATCAAAATTTGTTACTTACAAAGAATTCCTCTTCATCTTTCAGTCCTTCTTTTCGTAGTGCTGGTCTTTCCAAAGGTCTCAAACGATTGCTATCCCAGTAAATCCACTCATCATAACGATGACTCCAGCGTTCAAAATGGACCAACATCTTACCCTCCTCATAGTCTATTTTTTCAATTCGTGATGGGTACCTTAAAACCAAAAGGGAGGCTCAATACTACCAGATTTCTCAAAGTTATTCCTTCAAATCATGAAGCAGAGTATTGTAACTAAAAAGAATTCTTTAACATTAAAAATAGAAACATGGCATAACAATCTCAGTATAGGGTTGAGTGGTTTTTATCTTGTACTAAAATCCAAGTTTCTCACATAAAAATACTGAAACTACTTCATCTCTTCCTCACTATATAGCTGTCATATCAAACACATTATTAGACTGTTCCAATTAAGGTATAAAGCAATATCTAAAAGGATCAATAAAAGTAATGAGTAGTTGGCTCTAGCTGATCTCAAAGTATGGCTAGTTTTTGATAAATAGAGAATCTTTTTTTTAATATGGAATGGTAGTTTTTTTTAAAGAGACTTAAAAAAAAAAAAAAGAATCACCAAGACAGTCAAAACATGGTCCTGAATTTTAATAGGTTATGGGGAGTAGTTAGGTGGTTCAGTGGATAGAACAGGCCTAGACATGAGAAGTTCTGGGTTCAAATCTGACCTCAGACACTTCCTAGCTATATGACCCTGGGTAAGTCACTTATCCCCCCATGGCTATCCCTTACCACACCTTAGAACCAGTAGACTATATTGATTCGAAGATGGAATGTAAAGGTTTTAAAAAAAAATTATAGAGACAATTCACAATTGTATTCAGTTGTTTTTAGAACAAAATTTACTTCAGTAAAGAGCTATGGTCTGAATTTAGTTAATTCCAGAGAAGATACACATATATTCCTATATACATATATATGTAGCATGCATGTACACACATACACACATATTCACTGAAGTAACCTAAAGGTTTTAAAAATTCAGTTAACCATGAAACTAACAAATTAAAACCAATAATTACATAACTTTTGATTTATGGTTATCTAAAATATATTGCATTAATTACATATAAGTGAGTAACTGGTAATAATAGAAGCTTATGTGGTATCATGGGGGAAAAAAAGAACTGATCTTGGAATTCAAAGACCTGTGTTTGAATCATTGTTTTTGACAATTATTAGTTGCATGATGCTACATAAGTAATTTAATCATTTTGGGCCTCAGTGTGTTTATTTGTAAAATAGACATTGATATTAGTATTAATTTAACCACATCAGATTGTGAAAAAAGCATGTTGTCAATCTTACCTATGATAAAATACAAACTATTATTATAGAGTAAGTCATTTTATACACATATGCATATATACAAATAGATAGATATAGATGGATAGGTGAAATCTTTTGATACAATAATCTCTTGTAGGTTATGGGGAGTAGTTAGGTGGTAGAAAAGCAAGTATCATTAAAATTTTATAAAAGATAACTAAGGTTTAAATTAAGCAATACTATAGAGCTCTTACGAAGGATCTTCACTTCCTTCAGTGTGCTTAATATTTAGCAGTAACTGAAATATTTATATATAGCTTTATCCTAATTTATACACATGCCCACCCATCCATATGACCCACAAGTTTTGACAGATACTTAATCTTTTTTTTTCCTTGCAAAGGAAAATTACCTTTTTACTGGAAATGAAAGAACAAAAATAGTTAAAAGGTAGTTGATAACAGAGATAAAGATTTGCAATCTGACTTCTTGGAAGAACCAGCAGGTGTGATTACTAAGCTTGTCAGTGATATCTGAAAGATCATGGAAAACAAGCAAGGTACCACCAGTTTAGAGAAGGGCATTTTTTTAAGTATTTTTTTTTAAGACAACAGAATCTATAAACTATAGACCAGTGAGCTTGACTTTTCTTCTTGGGAAAATTCTACAATTGACCATTAAAGAGGTTGATGAAACAGTATTCACAAAGAATAATCATAGAACAATTAGGAAGAGATTATATCAGGTGACATAATTTACTTTTCTAATATGTATACTAAACTAATAGATCACTGTCAGAACAAAACCATTCTCTGTAAGTCCTTTTTTCCTAATTTAACTCACTCAATGTCCTTTAAGAAAATTAAAGACTTAAAATATTAGTTTCTTCTCTTCTAATTGGAATGTTTACATTCATACACTCAACTCCTAGTTGTTCAAATAAATTTATCTGTTTCTCTGGGCTCTTGTATTTAAGAGTTCCTACTCTAGTCTTTTCATCAGAAATTCCTGAAACTCCTCTATTCTATTAGATACATTTTCTCCCTACAGGATCCTTCCTGAGTACCAACTTTTGCAAGGTACATTATTCTTGATTGTAAGCCCATCCCTTGCCTTTTGGAATATTGTATTCCAAAATCTCCTTTCATGAAGCATAAAAACAACTAAGTCTTGTATGATGTTGACTGTAGTTTCTTGTTAACTTGAACTATTTCTTTCTGAATACTTGCAGTATTTTTTCCTTTGCTTTCTTTTTGGAAGGAGTTTTATATTTTGCCTGGACATTCTTTGGACCTTCCCTTTTGGAGTTTCTTTCAGGAGGCAAATAATGGATTCCTTCTGTGTTTAATTTGTCCTGGTTCTAATACATTTGGTCAGTTGTATATAATTTATTTAAATATCTTAAGTCTAATAGATCTTAAATTATCTTTGCTTAATCTATTTCCCAAATCTGGGAAATATTTTTATATTAGATATCTTACATTTTATTCTATTTTTAAAATCTTTTGATTTTGTTCTAATATATTTTGCTAACTCAGAGTCAATGATTTGTTTTGTATATTCTGGTTTATAGGATGCCTGATTCTTAGATAAGGCTGTCACTTCTACAAATTTTTCATTTTCCTTCTAATTATTTCCTTGAAAGCTTTTAATTTTTTATCACTTGCTTCATGTCCTCTACATGTTCATGTAGCTCATTTTGATTTCTTTGATCCACTGCTTGCTCTTCTTACAAAGTTGCTTCTTCTCATGGGAGGGATCTCTAGATTTGCAGTAATTTTTCATACTAGTTATTTTCTTTGATTTATTCATCTTTTCTGTTTAAATTCTTGGATTACTGTTTTGTGTTCAATGGTTTTATGTTCGTGTTGGGGTGGTCAGCCTCGTTTGATCTTACTCTGTATATCCTGAGTTCTTATGCTTATCTCCAACTTCTAATTTTAAGCCTCTCACCCCTTGATCTTTCAGATTCAGAATACTACATCTTCAAGGGCCCCTATGACATCTTAGAGAAGGGACCTCAGAGACTCTGGGCCTGGGGTGTCACAGATTATGTGTTATCATACCACTATTGTCATTGCCACTAAGCTTTCTAAGGGCTCATCCTGGACTTTCTTACCACCCTGCTGCTTTCTGACTTCCCTAGATTGTTCTCATAAAGTCCTCTTCTTCTGTTGCCCCAAAACCCAGAGTCCTGATGGCTATACATTTCTTTATACATCTCTAGTAGTGCTGGTAGGCTGACCTTCTTTGAATGGGTTGGTATTAGTTTTTCTGGATGGCCTTTTCCCTATTGCCTATAGGCTTCTGGTTGATTTTGCATGTAGCTCCAGGGCAGAAAATATTGTTTATTATAGTTTCTCAATGGATTTCTTAAGCTATTATTCAACTTGATATAAATGCCAGGTTTTTTGAGAGCTAAGCAGCTTGCCTCCTGCTCAGGTGACCATTTTGGTTTCACTGAATTCTCAAAGGAAAAAAAAAAACCTTGTAGAATAGAAGCATTCACATGTCCCTGCTAATTAAGTAACTCATCTCCAATAAAATGGTATTTAGAGGGAATTGTTTATAGTTCCTGCTTTCGTTCTATATGAATACAGAATAAAAGTTTTTTATAAAATTACATGGTATATGGAAAAAATGGATTTACTCTGACCTACTAATAACTATTTGGAAACTAGACATAGATTGGATAAAACAGGACCCTGTGTAAGGAAAAGCTAAAATTGCAAACATGAATCTGTTTTAACATTGGCATTAATATCCCAAAAGGATAAATGTGAGGATATATGTGAAGGACAGGGTTTCTGTCAAGATAAAAAATCTTCTGACAAGGTTTTTGTCTCCAAAAACATATGGTTCACAAAAAGACTCCCTTACTATCTGCTATTAAATGCTAACAAATACCTAGAGTAAGAGTTGCTTAAGTACTCTCAGCTGCTATGATATAGAAAATGAAGTAGAAGTTACTTCAAATTTATCTTGCTTTGTTCACCTCACTCCACATTGAACACTTTTTATATTAATACTATGTGAGTTATTCTAGTCCTTTCAGTCAATTAGCCCATATATATATTTAGTGAATACTTTTGATCAATTTAGAAGATTTAACCAAAAAAATAGATTATATACAGTTATATTCATTTTACACTTTTCTCACATATAAAACTATAAAGTGTTCTTTATATTAAGAGAACTATGTGTGTAACAATAATTGCCATTTAATTATTGTTAATAATTGCACTTTAAAGTTGAAAATTGAGGTTGGAAGAAGTTATGTGATATGCCCATACACATATTGCTTGTAAATGTCAGGCGTAGGATTTGAACCATGGTATTCTTGACTTCAATGCCAGCTCTTTAAACTATGTCCCAATACATCTCAAAGATAGCTCTATGTGAGTTATTCTAGTCCTTTCAGTCAATTAGCCCAAATCTTAAAAGTTATTTAGGTAATAATAGTAACATCTTACAGGCTAACACAGTCACAAAAAGATGAGCAGTCAAGGAATAATTCTCTTCCTTCTCTATATTCTTTTAACATTTATCATATATACAACTCATTCATATGATTAAAGGAATATCCTCCTGCTTGAGAGAGCTAAATTCTAGAAGTTTTCAGAAAAATTAAGACTGACAAGTAGAGAAAAGTTAATTAGGAATCAGATCACTAGGTGTTGTGAAGACAAATCAGTAGCTTTGGCTATGTCATGAATTTTTTATTCAATAAAATGGATGAAAGGTTCCCTGGAGATGATGAGATCTATCAGATATTATTTGCAAATTAAGTTGATATATGAGAAAAATAATCCCTCAAAGAAGTTCCGCCTAATTTAAAATACAAGAAAAACCAAATGAATGAAGAAAAACTTATTGTACAGGCAAAACACAGTTGGATGAATTACCCAGAGTTGATTAATCAGTACTTATTTTTTGTACAGATACTGTGCATAGACAAAGAACTGGGCTTAGAACTGAATGGGAGGAAAATGGGGTAAACTATCTTTCAGAAACCAGACAGTATTTCATGATATCAAGCTTCACCTTAAGGGAAAAAAAAACTAACACATCTTTTTTAACAACAATATTTTTTTCTGCTGTTACATAGCTGTGAGACAGGGAATACCATAATTCCTGAAAAATTAAAGATCACCTAAATTATAGCAGCAAATAAACATAAAATGCAGCATTACTGTGAGCTACTATATTTGGGCCATTTCATAAAGAAATTGCCAATTCTGAAATGTGAAGAGCATTCAAATAATCATTTCAAACTGATAATTTATATTTTAAACACTACCTACAAATTGAACATAAAGAATCACAAAAGCTCAACTGCTAGGAACAACATCAAAGAGGAGAGGGAAGGTTGAAAGCAATACAACCAATTAGGAAACTACTCTAACATGTTTAAGAGAGATGAGAGCTAAAATTACATTATATTTGACAAGCAAACTACATACATAGAAAAGAGACCTGAACCCAAGGGAAATGAATATCCAAAGTAGTTATTGTTTGTATAGGAAGTAGGGAATTGGTGTCAGAGACATTAACAAGAGGGTTTAGTAACAAAAGGAATGGGAGAAAGGTGAGCATTCAAGATGAATAGTTTGGGTAACTGAGAGAAGGGCTGACTGTATTATGAAAAGAAATAAAATTAGGAAAGAAGTTTTAGGGAAACACTCAAGAGCTCAATTTTTTAGATATTTTGGGTTTGAGGTACTGGCTGAATACTGAGGTAGCAAGTTGGAAATGTAGGTCTGGAACTTGGTGATGAGACAAAGGTTATAGATACAGATTTACAAGATTTTTCAATAGAAGTTAGAAGTCAAAAAATGAAAATGGATAAAACTACCAAAGACCAAGGCACAGAAGTCAGAGAACACCCATGATTTAAAGGGCAGAAAAATAGGAAACTGGTAAAGGAAAGAGAGTTAAGAAAGTTAGGAAGAGGCCCATGATAATGCAGTTTTATAGAAGGAAAGGGAACAAAGAATATCAGAATTAGGAACATCAACAATGTCAAATGCATAGAATTAAAAAGTCATTTGGAATATAGAGAAGGAAACTATAAGTAAATTAGAGGAACATAGAAGAGTATACCTGTCTGATCTATGGGAAAGGAAATATTTTAAGACTAACAAGAGATAGAGAATATTACAAAATGTAAAATTAATAATTATGACTCCATTAAATTAATAAGTTTTTGTACAAACAAAACCAATGCAACCAAAATTAGAAGGGAAGCAACAAATTGGGGAAAAAATCTTTACAACAAAAATCTCTGATAAAGGTCTAATTACTCACATTTTAAGGAGCTAAATCAATTGTACAAAAAAATCAAGCCATTTCCCAATTGATAAATGGACAATGGACATGAATTGGCAATTTTCAGATAAAGAAATCAAAACTATCAATAAGCACATGAAAAAGGTGTTCTAAATCTCTTATAATTAGACATGCAAATCAAATCAACTCTGAGGTACCACCTCACACCTAGCAGATTGGCTAATATGACAGCTAAGTAAAGTAATAAATGTTGCCAAATTGGGACATTAACACATTGCTGGTGGAGTTGTGAATTGATCCAACCATTCTGGAAGGCAATTTGGAACTATGCCCAAAGGGCGCTAAAAGACTGCCTGCCCTTTGATCCAGCCATGATACTGCTGGGTTTGTACCCCAAAGAGATAATAAGGAAAAATACTTATACAAAAATATGTATAGCCACGCTCTTTGTGGTGGTAAAAATATTGTAAAATGAGGGGATGCCCTCCAATTGAGGAATGGCTGAACAAATTGTGGTATCTGTTGGTGATGGAATACTACTGTGCTCAAAGGAATAATGAACTGGAGGAATTCCATGTGAACTGGAATGACCTCCAAGAATTGATGCAGAATGAAAGGAGCATTATACACAGAAATGGATACACTGTGGCACAATCAAATGTAATAAACTTCTCTACTAGCAGCAATGCAATGATCCAGGACAACTTTGAGGGACTTATGAGAAAGAACACTATCCACATCCAGAGATAGAACTGTGGGAGTAGAAACACAGAAGGAAAATCATAGGATTAATTACATGTATCAATGTGGATATGACTGGGATGTAGACTCTAAATGATCACCCTAGTACAAATATTAATAATATGGAAATAGGTGTTGATCAATGACATATGTAAAACCCAGTGGAATTACTCATTGGCTATAGTAGGGGGTAGGAGTAGGGGAGGGAAAGAACATGAATCATGCAACCATAGAAAAATATTCAAAATTAATTAAATAAACTTAAAAAAGAAAAAGAAAAAAGTCATTTGGCTTTTAAGAATTGGAAAGTGGTGTGGTAAGCATAGAAACTGTATTACAAAGGGGAAATAATTTAAGAAGGTGATGGTAGTCTTCATATGTATTTATTTTTCTAGAAAACAGTTGAATAGGGGAAAAGAGAAAGATAAGGAAACAAACTGAAGGGAATAACAAAGTCAACTGAAGGTTATGCTCTATTTTGAAGGATAGAGGAACCTTGAGCTCAGGTTAAGGAGAAGTTGGAAGCAGAATAGAATGAGACTGAACATGCATGAGAATGGTAAAGACTGATGGAGCAAGGCCATGGGGAAAAAAAAACAAAGGAAATGAGATAAATGGTATTCATGGCAAGAAGGCCCACTTCATCCTCTAACACTTGGAGGGAAGGGAAAGGATAAGTGAGAACACTGATAGATTTAAGAGAAAGGGGAGTCATGTCAGATAGCCACTTTCTTCTCAATAATGATAGAAAACCATTTACTGAGAAAGAAAAGGTTACAGTTGCAGATATGACAGAACAGATTTGGAATTGATCACTTTTCTCCTACATTATGCTACAAGTTTGTCAAAAACAATGACTTTATCTTAACTTTATTTTTAAGTCCTTATGACATTACAGTACTACCAACACTGTGGCCACTCAAATTTTCTGGACTACTAAGTACATCATGGAAAAAAAAAATCTATTTTCTTTTGTAAGCCCAGATTCAATCATATTTCTCAAAATAAAAAAAAAATCTAGCAAACATTATACTTTTGCTTAAATAAGGAATATGGAAGTAGTAATTATTAAATTCTATAAATACTCCCTTCAAAAAAATACAAGACAAGCATGGGCAAAATCTCTTCTTTTTGTCTTATCTTTAATGTTTTCTAAGATTTTTAGATACCTATAAATTATCTAAATATGAGGGAAAAGATATTTAAATTAAAAAGTAATGGAAGAAAAAACAGCATATACATTGAAAGCACAATTACAGAAGATCAAGGCATGAATCAACTTTAAAAGGTTATTGTTACTATATTCTTTTAACCTTATTTTTTTCAAAAAGCATGAAATCTAGCATATTATCAGAGAAAAATTCTGCATTTTTTACAAACCCCAAACTGGACTATTAAATGCTGTATTTCATTTTCTTTACAAGAATTACAACTGTATTTGCCACAACTAAATGACAACTGTTATAGTGTGTAGTATCACCAAATCAACTGGTTTTATTTAACAAGCAATTATTGGAAAGGCAAATTTTGCCATTTTTTTTTAATCTAGCTAGGGGATTGAATGCATCTGACTTTTAAATACTGAATATTTAAGCAAAGCCCCATCATTTTCAGAAATGGCCATTTGAGTTTCAGTCAAATATAGCTTCATTCTAAACCCAAACATGTTTAGAGACCAACCTGAATTCATTCTTCATTGATTAAAATATTTCCACACCAACCTCATCCCAGTAATTGATCCCCCCTCCCTCCTTCTTCCACTGTTCAAATCCCATTCTCCAACCCCTGATAACCACTCCTTTATTTCCATCTCCACTCAACCCAGCTCCCTAACCCCCAATCTCCCAGTTTAAAGTTACCCAATAGTTCCATTGTTCTCTGTGGAATGCCTGCTCCATAGATAACTAGCTTGTATTTTTAAACAATTTCCTTTATTATTCCTTCCATCTTCTTGCCCTCACTGAGATATGACTCTCTCCTGATGACAAAGCTTCCCTGGATACCCTTTCCAGTACTGGTTACACTTTCACCCATATCCACTAACTCACTAGTTTTTGTTGGGGAGTTGGAATATGCCTTGCTCCCCCTTGGTCAGTTCTAGGCTCTTCCTACTATCTAACACCTTTCCTACTTAGAGTTCAAAAAGTCCATATTTATCAGCTATCATATATATTAATCAATTTATCACATTCAAGACTTTGGTATCTGTTTTCTAAAGATCTAAGGATACTTAAGGAGTTCAGTACCTGGATCATTATCTCTCCTGCCCAACTTCTCCCCTCCATATTGATGGAATTCAACATACATCTTATTACTTCCTTGAACACCCTAACCTCAAAACTCCTCAACTTATCCATTTTCCAAGGAAATTATATTATATCCTTGATCTTGCCATCCCACATCAGTGTTTCTAAAATTCTACCTCCCTTACTGTCTTGCAAAAGCAACCTTGTTGTCTTATTGTATAATCCAATCTCCCCACTCCTTAGTTCTTTCCTAAGCCATCAACCATGTACTCTTCCCTTCCCCAGGTTAATCAGTTCAACTCTACACTATCCTCTTCTATCTAATCTGTTGCCCCTTTTTTCCATTGAAGATCCTGCCCCTCTAAATCCCATCTTTGGATTATTTCCACCATCCACTGTCTTCACTCCTACAAATAGTGCTGGTGAAACTGGAGAAAAATCACAAAACCATGCTTACTGAATCCATGACAAATTTATGATACATAATCTTAACTGGGCCCTAACTGCAGCAGGGCAACCCTTTTATATCCACCTTATTAACTCTCAATACACCACTCACCACGGTAATATTTTTTCCCTTTCCACAACCTTCCACAGCAACCCCTTCCCTCACCCTCTCAGCTAAGAAGCTTGCCTTATTTTACTGTGAAAAACAAAACAAAACAAAAACACGAGGCCATTCATGAAGAAATCTCTCTTCTCTTTCACCTCCTTCATTTCTTTGCAAAGACAAACCCTTTACCCTATTCCACCCAATCTTCTCCAGCAAATTGCCCTATCACCCCTATTCTCATTACTCTTCAATACTTTCCTATTTATTAGCTGCTTCCCTATCTAAAAATATGCCTGTGTTCCCTCTCCATCTTCAAAAACTTTGCTTGATTCTACCCTCACCTAGTAAAAACTCATACCTCCTCCCTTTGTGACTAAATTCTTTGTGTAGGCATCAACAATCATTGCCTTCACTCCCCTTACTCTTAATTTTTCAGTCTTGTTTCTTACCTTACCATTCAACAATTTGTTTTCCAGTTTCTTAACTGCCAAATCTAATGTTCTTTTCTCAATTCTCAGCCTTCTATCTCTCTGCAGACTTTGACACTATCATTTTCTTCTCCTTGATACTCTCTTCCCTCTAGGTTTTCTTGACATTTCTCTTTCCTATTTCTCCTGTCAGAGAACTCCTTCTTTGTTACCTTAACTGGATCTTCATCCATTTGGTTGTCTTTGCTACTTCCAAAATGACATCACTAAGTCGGTGTCAATGTACAGTGTGTCTAACTATGGCTGATCAGACCAACTCAAGCTCAGAAAGCTCTACCAGGAGTTGGGAATAACTAACACATATGAATATTTGGGATGGAAATGTCTCTTTAAATTTTGCTTCTCACATTTCTTCTGAGTTATTGCAATTCTGCTTTGCTCAGACAGCACAGTTCCTTTTTTATGTAGGCATCTCATCCTGAGGGTTTGTGTAAGTGTTTCATGTCTCACAATCAATACCAAACGTCTTCAGAGGGACTGTTATCATCCTTGTCTCACTTCTGACTTTGATGTGAGTGCTTGTCTTGTGTCTTGTCTCCATAAAAGTCTTTTAGGCATTCAGTCTATGCGGCCAGTCCACTGGAGCTGTGCTCTGTGCAGAAGAGTTTGAATGCCCAGATAGAGAAAGAACCTAAATATCTAGTACCTTCTCTTACCAGGTGATCTTCAGAATCTTCCTAAGATAATTCAAATGCAAGCAATTCAATTTCCTGGCATGGTGGTTTCACAGGCTTACAACAATGAAGTCAGCACAATGTCTCTGTAGAACTTTAGTTTGATAGGCACCCTAAGACTTCTTCTCTCATACTTTCCTTTGGAATCTCCTAAACATTAAGATACAGTTCTGGCAATGCATGTGTCAACCTCACCATCCATGTGGACATCCCTAGAAAGTACTACCATGCCAAAACAAATGAACTTATCCACCACATTCAAAATTTCTTTATCTGCTATAACTGATGGTTCCATGTCTGGACTACAGATAGTATGGTGCTGCCTAGTGGAGAACCTGTTTTCTTGGTGTTAACTGTCAGGCCCAAATTAGCACAAGCTGCAGAGAATCAATCCATATTCTGTTGCTTCTCAGACTCAGAGGTTGCACAATCATCTCTGAACCAAAAACCTGCATACCAACTCTATTCTATCTCTACTTTAGTCTTGCCTTGTGACCTTCATCAAGGTAACTCCTATTAAAAGTATAGGTCTTCTAAGACTCTGTCCTGGCCTTTCTCCTCCTCCTCCACTATTTCTCTTGACCTCATCAATTCCTTTGGATTCAATTATCATCTCTATGCAGATAACTCTTTGATCTTTTTTTGAAGCTCCAACTTCTGTCCTAAGCTATACTCTTAAATCTCCAACTCCTTATTGGACAAATATGAACCTGTTATCTTTCCCTCCAAAGTCTCCCTAATTCCCAACTTCTGTATTACTGTCAAGGATATTCACTTGGGCTCACAACCTGGGTATAATTCTCACTCTTTCACTCCTCATATCCAATAAGCTGGCAAGTTTCATCATTTTTATCTTTGTAACTTCCTTCCTACATGTGCCTTCTATTCTCTGACATTGCAGCTTCTATGGTGCAGTTCTTCTCATCTCATACCTCAAATATTGCAATAGTCTACTAGTTAATGAGTCTCCTTTCCTCATGCAGTTCCCCACTCCAAACCATCCTACACTCAATAATCATATTGATCTTCCTAAAGTGGATCTGACTAAATTATCCCCCAACTCATTCAACAAACTTCAATTGTTCAGTATTATCTCCAAGGTCAAACATAAAATCATTTGAATTTAAAGCCATCTATTACCAACACTTTTGCTACCTTTTCTTTCTTCTTATACATATTTTCCACTAATATATTCTGCAATCTGGTAACCTTGTTCCTGGTATATAATACTCCATTTCCTGACTCCATTTGGCTGACTGTCCTTCATGTCTGAAATGTTCTCCCTCATTCACAACTTTGCCTCTCAACTGCCCTGGTTTCCTTCCTTTCTCAGCTAAAGTCCCACATTCTACAAAAAGGCTTTCCCAGGCCTCCTTATTACCAGTGCTTTCCCTCTGAGACTAATCCTAATTTATCTCCTAGATAACTTGTTAATACATAATTGTTTGCATGTTGTCTCCTCATTAAGCCAAGAGTTCCATGGGAACAGACTGTTTATTGCTTTAATTTGTATCCCAAGTAGTTATCACAACATCTGGCACATAGTAGGTACATGATAAATTCAGGCTTGCTGACTAGATCTTTCATTGAATCAAGTCATTTAACCTCTGTGGGCCTCAATTTGTTCCTCTATAAAATGATGTGATATTGCCCAGATCCCTAGATATTATATTTCAAAATTTCAATTATATTTCAAAATTTCAAATTCAGTCTCTTAAAATTTTATTTTTCCATGATACTTTACTCCTGTAAATTCAATATTACAACAATATTAGAATAATATTAGAACAAATAGAACAAAATTAGAACAAAACTTTGTACTTTTAAAAAATATTTAAAAATAAAAAACTATACTTTTCGTAGCCAAAAAGTGAAAATAATACTGTTGTTCTATAAAGACATAAATTTTGCCTATCCAAAATAAAGAATTCCTCTTAATATAATTGCCTAAAACAAAGAGAAAATATTGTTAGTGTGCTTCTTCCCCACTAAGAAATTAAATTCTTTCTTGTATATGATCATCCAAAATTTAATGAGAATACACTGTGGCATAAAAGCAACCTTGGCTTCTAATAGGCTGTGGCAAATAAGTGTTGAATTCTGGAAGGTCCTACAAAGCTGAAAGGGCTTAAAATGCTGACTAGAGTCAGTATCTGAAGCTTAAACTTTGGATGGTTAATGAGTTTGTGGTGGAACAAAAGTCTTGAAAGGGTCATGAATTTTGCTATAGTGACAAATCTTTTGGCCAAATCAACTCTGGAGAAGATTCAGTTATAAAAATTTGCATCCATGAAAGGAGTAGTGACATAAAATAGATTAATGGTATTTGTATTAATGACAAAAAAAGAATTTCAAGAAAAAGTTAAAAAAGGAGAAACTGCATTGCCATTGGCTAAGATACTGTGTCTATAAAAGGCCTAATGTCCATTTGGCAAAAAGAATCCCATTTCTTTTTTCATTCCTGCAAACTGTGGTATGGTTCCAATTTAGTGAGGATTCTAAGTAGCCAGGATCTCTCAGATGAGCATTTGACTCTAGAACTATCCCAAAGATATTCATTAAAAGATTACCCTTTCATTCTCTCTGCAGATTTTCTGGCTCCCTAAAACAATAATGATCTGATGTTGCACTAAGTAATGCAGGGCTTTCTGAATCAAAGACAATACATACATACATAGTACAAAGACAACACATCTCATTTAATTACATATGTAAATGAGACAGGAGAATGACTATTGTTCCACCATCAATTAACTGACCATTCAGAAGTTTAAGCATTTGTCTATGTATATGTGTGTGTGTGTTTGTAAGTACATCTCAGATTATATCACACAGGTAAATATATATTCAAAGACTTCTGAACAAGAGTCATTTTCATCTTTAACTCACTTGCAAGATAACTGGAAATTGATTTTATATTCAGGCAATTCCTATTCCAATGTTGTTTTTCCACTAGACTTCACTTCAATTATTTTTAAATTTATATAGATCAAAGAATGTTTTCAAATTGGCACTGTCAATAATAATTATTAAAAAGAAAAAAAGGGGGGTTTTGTTTTTAAATCACCAAGTCTAACTTCCAGTGTATTAAGAATCTTACATAAGCCACTTATAAGAAAACAATTCTATGAACTTGAAATTGTCAATGGCACTGCACCATTCCTGACCACAAGTCTTTCTTCTCTTCCTTTTTCTGTTTTTCTTCTCTCTTCAAGGATACTCATTATACATTAAGCATTTTTTTTGCATAAAAGTTGATTCTAAGGACATAGTAGGCATTAAGTAAATATCTATATAAGTTACTTCTATACTCTGTCTTTTTTCTCTTTCTTCTGCACACTGGTGGCAAAATTTAAAATGTTGCTAACTTTTGATATAATGGTATTAAAGAGATCTTAGAATGTAGAATTTTTAAACTAAAAGGTTCTTAGGTACTATCTAACCCAAAAGTTCTTACTATGGGAATCTCAGATTCCTAAATCTTCATATATAAACTTCAGGTCAGAGACCACTGGAAGGGAAAAAAAAAAGGGTACACCTTTATTTTAAATAACTGATTTCTTTGTAATCATATATATTTTATGCATTCATAAACATTATTATGAGAAAGGATACATAGGTTCATTCACCAGATTGCCAAAGGAGTCCATCTCTCTCTCTCTCTCTCTCTCTCTCTCTCTCTCTCTCTCTCTCTCTCTCTCTCTCTCTCTCTCTCTCTCTCTCTCTCGCACACACACACACACACACACACACACACAAGATTTAGAACCACTGTTCATGCCTTTCATTTTACATTAAAGGAAACTGAGATTGGATTATGGTTTCCTCACTCCCAGTTCCATATGCTTCCACAGTACTCAGTCATTCATCTTTCAAAAAAAAAGATAGGATGAGGGGATATTGGCTTTAACAATGGCAAAATTATTTGAGACTAGACATCAGGAAAAATATCGGTCAAACCATGCATCAACAGGATGTCACAAAAGTAATATAATGTAGGTGAGAAAAAAATTGTGTTTTTGTTAACACCTAAACTAATTCCAACCTTATTTTTTAGTTATAGAAAAATGTTTAACATGAAAATCTGGCATTTATTCTTTACTGCAAGGATTCTTTCTTTTTAAACTTTTTTTTCTTTAAAGGGAAAAAACTTACTCCTTGGATAATGTAAGAACCAAGTTTTTGCCACATAAAGGTATCTTAAAAAAAGAGTAGCTCATCTTTTAGAGAGATAGTCTATGAATTTCAAAAATGGACTCTCCAGATAGCGAATAATCCAACCCCACATATATCACAATGACTTAATCCAAAACACTAAGGAATTTACTACCCACACTGTTAGGTATAGTTTAGAAGAATTTAAAGTAAAACATTCTTATTCTAGGAAGAATACCTGCATATACGAATAGAAGGTCTTTATTTTGTATGTGGCATTCTATGTAGAAGCAGCTTCTCCCATTAGAATGTAAGCTCCTTGACTAGGAATTGTTTTGGATTTTTCTTTATATCTACAGTGCTTAGCACAGCATCTGGCACATAGAAAGCACTCACTATTGATCAAATAACTGATACTTGCATTACTTCAACAAGGTGTCCCTTATTCCTACACAGTCTATTACTATTTCCCCAGTGTCCAAATCACTTTCATTCCTATGCAAGTAATTATTTTAAGATGCACATTTGTAAATGTTTCATTATCAGTTCAAAAACTCCAAATGCATACAGAGCATTTGCTACTTTAGAATTTAGATTACTCTAACAAAATTGTCTAACTGTTAATGTTCAAAAACATCCACTAGCTTTATGTCACTTTCATTCTTTTCTTGTTCAGAATCAGAAGGAAATTACATGGAAAATTCATGCAGAAGTGGAAAAAAAGTATAAATTCTATGAATTTTATGTAATATGCTTTCTAAAATCCACTTGTGTATTTTTTAAATCATAAGTTTGCTTACAAAAAAGAAGGTTCTGATTAAAATAAAAACATATTGGAATTTAAATAGCCACTAAAAAAGACAATATAATTATTTTCTTTATGTAAAAGTTGTATAGAACCATGGAATTCTCCTAAAATGTATAGGGTATATAAGTCATTATTAAAAACAATAACATGCTGAATTATTTTTCTACTCAAAAAATGTTACATGAGTTTTAGCCAAGAGATCCATTTTTATCATAAAGTTATCTCACTCAATCAAAGAATTATAGAATCAAACATAGAAAACTAAAAGGGACTTCAATTTGAGAACAGAAATTAAGGATTTTTCTTTCACTAAATAGGGGCTTCCAAATCTGTGTTTTCCAACCAATGAATCAGAGTTCTTTGTTATGTCCTAATATCAAATTTTTTCCTGATTTTCTTTTATAGATTTTTAATGAGTGGCAACAGAGGTGGCAATCAAGATTAAAAGATAGGTGATATATATATATATATATATATATATATATATGTAAACATTTTTCTATATGTAATTTGTTTCTGTTAATAAATTAATATTCAACATGTCAAATTACTAGGTGTTTTCAGAACAAATTTATGGATTAAGAGAATATAAATTAAAACACTCTAAAGAGGATTTAGGTTTAGTCAGAAAAAAATCCTCAATCATTCAAGTTAACTAACCCTGCAAATTGAAGTTAAATCACTTCTCAACATCAAAAGCAAATCACTATTTGAAATTTTAAAAGTAGCTTCTAGGAGATGAAGCCAACATCTCTTTCTGAGTTGTGAAGAAAATATACTAAAGTCAGATTAAGAAATAAGGTAAAAAATTTAAGTTAATCAAGTCTTTCAACTTGGTGTCTCAAACAGATTTGACTTAAAAGTAAATCTACCCTAAAATGAAAAGTTTAAGAACTTGAAAATTTTCTGCTTTTTGAACTTAAAATTTAACTTATTTATGGAGAACATTTTTCTTCTTTACAATCATAAAAACCTTTTCCAGATAAATAATACTAGACCCTTCAGTAACGCTATCATTAGAGGGTTTTGCATCTTTTTTTTTCCCCAGGATGACTATATGAAAGATATATCCAGAAATAATGTTTTTGTTTTTTTAAAACAAGCTAGCACAGTTTATCTCCCCTCAACTAAATATAAACACTGAAGAGATGGTTAAACTTCTATATCCCCAGTACCTAGAATAGTATTAAATACATAGTAGATATTTTAAAATATTTGTTGAGCTGAATTAGTAAATCTAAAATAATTACTATATCATAAAGAATATAAAAGGTCTAAAAAAATGAAGAAAAGTAATTATTTCTAGACATTTAAGACAGAAAATACTCAGGATTCAAATATTTTGTACTTTTATTGCTAGTGAAGCAACTACCTACAAAAAACATTTCTAATATCAAGTAGAACATACCACATGAGCCAAATACAAAAAGTGCCACAGAACTTCTTTGATGTTTCAAATCTTGGATAACAAATATTAATGACTAAAGGAACACTGAGAATATAATATTAGACTTTACTATCACTTAAGCATAAGAACTATTTTATTCAATACTGCAAACATCTATTAAGTGCTTGCTGTGTTCAAGGCACTTTATTTCAAATTGCTGATATAAAGTAATAAATCCACAACAAGGGAAGTGGATTGCCTTTAATCAGACAATTACATATAGAACTCTATTGTTTAAAAACAAGACATCTATAATTTCACAGATGCTACAAATATAAAATATTAAAAACAACTTTATGTATGAATTGAATAATTATAAAATAATAAAGTCTATCCATAACTGCACAAGGCAAAAAAAGTTAGCCATATGTAATACTATGTTGACTAAAGTTGTTGCTAACAATAATTAACAAAACACTCATATTAAGTCTCTTTCAATTATGGAAAGGTTACTTTGTTCAACTCAAACTAGACTAGAAAAAAATGATCAGATAAAACTAAAGCAATTCAGCTTTCACTATATAATTCTTAGCTATTATGACTGACTACAGCTCCTTATATTTGGTTAAAACAATTGAGCAGATAAGAGAATAAAAATTTAATTATGTTCATAAATTTTAATGATCCTATATAAAATCTACTAACAATTTTCTTGAAAAGATTATACAATATTTTGGGTTTAATTTTTTTCACTCTTACTCCATTAAAAATATAAAATAGCTACTGATTTCTGAAGTTGTGGTTTTTTTAGCAGCAAACTGTTCTTTTTTTATTTTTTTAATTTTGTTTCATTGTAAGTTATTTATTTAGTCAATTTAGAATATTATTCCTTGGTTACAAGAATCATATTCTTTCCCTCCCTTCCCTCTCCCCATGAAGTTGCTTTTAAAATATATTATTTTTTATACTTTTTAAAATCTTTCCAATATAAAGCAATTTTAAACTGTTTCATTCAGTAAATATTTGGACATCAAAAGTGAACATATTCTAATGCAAAATTAATGATGATATAAACAGTACTGGAAAGAAAATTACAAATAACACTATATGCTCTCCCAACACTAGACACTAATTAAGTTGCTAAGTCAGTATAACTTTGCAATAATACTGAATGAGTGATAAATCTTTTCTCTGAGTATATACCCAGAGAAAAGATTTATCACTCTTCTATACCATATATACAGAATATAATATATATGTATATATATATATTTTTATAGATATACACACATAAGTATAATACTAATCAGAATCATCTCACTTTTTATGAGTGGTAGCAGCATATAGTTAAAAAAAAAAAAACCGTTGGATTCAGTAGTTAGACAACTCCAATTCCAGTCCTGATTCTCTAGAACCTCAGTTCTTTTATCTATAAAACAAAAATCTAAACACCTGTACTATTTATGTAACAGGATTAAATCTCTGTAAACATGAATTATTTTAAATTAAATTAATTCTTAAATTCTGACCTTTAACCTAGTCTGCAAATTTTGACAAATCTATCAATGTCATGTAGTGAGTAGTGTAACCTAAAGTATTGTTATATGTATAGATTTCCTTTCTATCACATGTTTCTTCTATGATAAAAAAATCATTCTCTGAACAAGAGAGAGATCAATGATGGTCAATTATTGACTAATCTAAAATAGGATAACTTTTATTAACAAATAGCAAGAATACAATTAGCACTCAAGAGAATACATGCACAGCATATTTCATAATACAATCAAAATTTCATTAACTGTGTAAAAAATAGAAACATAGACCATTTAAAAGAAACATTTTCATTTGGTTCAAACATGTTTCTGTATTCAGATTCAGCTACAAAAGCACTTACAGATTGAATTAATGTCAAACAAAACATATGAACTCAGAAGTAGCTAAGATACCTATTTTTCCTATTCCCCCTGCTCAACAGCTCCCTAAAACCCATTTCTCCAAGGAATATGGCAGTTCTAAGACTGATGCAAGGTTTACCCTCTTTCAAACCTTTCCTGATGCAACCGTGTCCACATGTTTGGCTATCAAAGGGCTTTCCAAAATTAAAAAGAAAAAAAAAAAGTTGAAATGTTAGTTATATTTAAGCACTTTTAAGTAATCATTAATAGTATATATCCTAGATGTCAATTAAGGTAATAGTTAATGCAAAAAATAAATAAATAAATAACCACAGTCAAACTATCAAGGAATGGGGTACCAAATGAAGTATTGCCAATGCTAAATACCCATTTCTTCACTCAGCAGAGCTCAACTATTCCTGACTAGCCTACATTCTTTTCCTACCATAAATTTCCCTGACATTTCTTAATCCCATTCTTATTTTAAAGTTTTTATTGGTTATGCATTGCAGCCTACTCATTAACATGAACCTTTCTATTGCCTTCAGTGTGATACTCACTTTTAACAGTTATAAGACTATTGTGTTCTATGTCTTGAGTCATATGTCTATGTCTACCATGCAACATTGGTAGAATATTAGTAATTTTAAGATGGGTCTTTGTTTTAGGAAGAACTTTAGAATCATTAAAAATCGAGGTTTTCATGAAGGCAGCCCAGCCTACTCTTCTCATTTAATTCTGGTCTCAACTACTTGTCTATTCATATACTGTCTGTACCAAATAGATAGATAGGTAGGTAGGTAGATAGATCAAGTCAAACACTATAAGTAATCTATCCAAATGCATGTCATAATCTGAGAAATAAACATTTTTTTTCACTCTTTTGGCCTTTCCTGTAAGGAAAATAAGGTCAAATTCTTTTGAGTGATTATATGAGTGATTATAGGTGTTTTCAGGAAGCTATGCAATGTAAAGTGTTTGCTGATATCAGCACAATGTCATCTATATAAAAGAAGCACCTATAGGACCTCATAATACACAAATAATTCTCTGCAACTGGTTCTTTTCCAGCATAATGGTGAACACATTTTGGTGGAAATACTTCTTGTTTTATACCTCAACTGAATTTTTATTATTTATTATAGAGTTGTAGAACACGATAATTCTGATCATTCTATTATTCATTTAAGGAACCATCAACATTTTGTTGTAGGGGAGATATTTTATTGGAAAGCCACCTTTAAGAGTTTTGCTCTACAAAATCAAAAGCTTTTTCAGAATCAACAATAAGCATAATGGGATCTTGTATTCTCTACATCTGTCAATTAACTGCATAATAGTAAACATATAATCTTTTTTAGAATATCATGTGCAAAATCCTGCCTCTTCTCTATTTATATACCTTCATCAAGAATGTCCTCAAAATATTTATAGATGAATATCAAAAATTTTATATAAAAAAGGCATATAGGTTAGTAGTTGTTAATTTTCTCTTAGTCATCTTTTTTCAATCCTACTTTTTTTCCCCCTATACCTTTGGGATATACCACTAACTCAGATACTTTGTGAATAAATCTCTCCATGCCCAGACAATCATATTTATTATATCCAGGATGGATTTCTTCAATTCCCATATTTATTCACTTCAATGCCATTTCTACTACCTCTATAAGTTCATTAGGAGGCTGTGACGCTAGAGTCTAAGTGTGGTAGCTCTACTGTTTTTCATGATGAAAAGTCAGTTTAAAAAAACAAAACTGTATATCTTTTCAATGTTTTTGTTTCTCTTCTTTCATTTTTATCCTTACCTGTATTTGGTATGATTTTGTTTTGTTGACTATTTAACCAAGCTTAAAGTAGTAGTTTTATCCTCTAATGATTCTCTTTGCTGTATGAGTGATTATAGCTCATAATTATTTTCATACCTTCAGAATAAAATTTTATAAACAAGTTTATATCCTTAATTGGTGCTGCCTTGGGCCACCATCTCTTTTGTTTGGCACTTTTCTTTCACTGCTCTGTTATGACAACTAATTTATATTAATTAAAAGTTATATATAATTATGAATGGTGATGCTGCTTTTCCTTTCTATCACCCATTTATAACATTATTAATCATTCATTTAAAAACTTCAAGATTGAGTGATGTCAATTATAGACTATATATTTTTTCTTTGCTATTCTTTCAGAAATTTTTTTTGCTAATTCTGATCTTTGATCTATAAGTCATTGCTTAACTACAAAGACTGCTAATACAAGGATGACTCCCTGCATAAGTGAGTCCTTTTGTATCTATTAAAATACTATTTTTTTGGTGATGTCATATTGTGCTTGATACAGTAACAATTCTTTTTTGAAGTATCCATGATGTAAATGTGTGAGCCTTCTGCTGTGAAGTTTACAAACATTTGTACTCTCAAATATCTTCTTCCTAACTTATACCTTCAGACACATTTTTTCACCATCTCCACCTAAAATATATTTTTGAATTTAGGTCTTACTGATGTCTTTATAGAATTTCTCTACCTCCTGAATGTCAGTGCACCAACCACATTTATTTTTCTAGCTGTCATTTTGCTAATACATATAAGTACTATGGTATGTAATGGATAATGCTCTATGAAATAATGTTTCTTGTTGCCTTCAGACATATGATATAGCCAATGTACTATCTCCTTCCTGTGCCTTTTTGGAATAAACTTTTTTAAATTATGAACTTGATAGAGCATCCAACAGGAATTTTTCCATAAAATAAAAAAGAGAAAAAGGACTGAAACTGACTCTCTTTTACCTACAGCTTATTCTTTTAATATTAAATTTAACATGATGTTAAAACTTCCCAGTTTGTCTATATCCTCTTCTGAACTTCATTTTCCTCTCCATGTACTTTTAAATGTTTCTTTCATGTTCTTTTCTTTCTTTTCTAGTACTGTCACTACTCTCACCCCACTCACAATTCTCTGCCCCCCTTCCAAATTTAAAAACTTCCCCTGGAACAAACATAGTCCAGCGAATGAATTCACGCACTAGTGGTATCTCAAAATGCATTTCTCATTCTGTCTATGACCTCTATATGAGGTGGTAGGGGAATACTTCAGCAGCCTCAAAGTATCATGAATATCATTTCATTCATCAGTGTTTTTATTAAAGTCTTTCAAAGTTGTTTTGCTTTTCAGTATCATAATAATCGTATAAACTCTTCTCTTCTCTAGATTCTGCTCAATTTACTCATGTTCTCCCAGGTTTCTTTAAATCAGTCCCTTTAGTCATTTCTTTCCATTATTTTCACATAGTATAATTTATACCTATTTTTATAGGCAACCACTTAGTATTTATTTTTTTGCTACAAAAAAAGTTCTAAAAACATTTTTGCACTTGAGTCCCTTCTCCATTTGACCTCTCTGGGGAGATCATTTTTGCATATTCTTTGTCCTAGTAATAATACCACCTAATAACATTATTGCTGGGTCGAGGGCACAATTTAGAGACTTTTAGGGTATAGTTCCAAATTGCCTTCAAGACTGTCTAGAACAATTTGTAGCTCTATCAACAGAACCATAGTGTATCTGCCTTCTCATAGTCCCTTCACCTCTAACAACTGCTACTCTTTCTGTCATCTTTGCCAATATGATAGGTGTGAGTAGAACATCAGTTCTTTTAAACTGCAATTATATTATTAGATATCTGGAGTGTTTTAATATGGATGTTAATGGCCTGCATTTCATTAGTTCAGAATTGCCTATTCACAGCCTTTGTCCATTTATCTCCTGGGGAATGGCTCTTATTCTTATATATTAGTATCAACTTTTTATCTATCTAGAAAGGTAGACCTTTAATAAAAAGATTTTTTGCAGATATTTTTTTACAGCTAACTTTTCCTGATTCAATTTTATATAATCAAAATTGTCCACTTTTTCTTGGGTGATTATATCTTATCTGTTCTTGATAAAGAACTCTTCCCCCATCCACAGTTGGAAAAATACTTTTCCCTTTTCCTCTAATTTATCTATAATCAATAACTTTTATCATTTCTAAATAAGAGGTGTTAAACACATGAGTTATGGGCCACATGTGTTCCTCAAAACACCCAACTGTGGTCGGAAACATTACAATGTATTTGGGGAATATTTACAAAATAAATACAAATATAATAAAAAGCAGATAATATTACATTTCAAAACTAAGTCAAAATATGACCATGGGGATCCCTACATATAGAGCAGTACTGTCTGTTTTTATCTGAATTGAATACCACTGATCTAGATCATGCATCTATTTGGAGCTTGTGTTAAAAAGTATGAGATCTCTGTCTAAATCTGATTTCTATTGGTCTGTTTTCCTACTTTCTCTGGAGCTTTTGTCAAATGGCAAGGTCTTCCCTCAGCAGTTGGTGCCACTGGGTTTATGGAGTACTATGTAATCATGTTAAATCATTTCTAGGTCTTATATACATACTCAAACTGTATACTCATCAAACAACTTTTCTATTTTTGTCATTACTGCTTTGAAATCTATTACTGTTATGCACTCTCTTCCTTCTCACTTTTAAAAAAAATTATATTTTCTTGATATTCTTTACAGTTTTTTCCTCTCAATGAATTTTGCCATTATTTTATCTAGTTCTATACAGAAATCCTTTGGTAGATAGGTTGTTCAGCATGGCAGTAAATCAGTAAAATTAATTTAGGCAGCACTGTGATTTTTTTTTTAGCAAGGTCCAAATATGAACAATTAATGTCTCTCAAATTATTTGTCATCTATTATTTCCACAGAGTGCTTTATAGTTATATACACATAATTCCTGTCATAGTTAAGTAGATTCCCAGTTATTTTATGCATTCCATTTTTAATGAATTTTTTCTATTTCTGTTTTTTAATAATATAGAGAAAGTCTGATGATTATTTTTGTGAGTGTATTTTATATCCTGTTACTTAATTAAAGTTGTTGTTTTAATTAATTTTAGCTAAATCTCTAGGATTTTCTAAATAAATTTCATGTCATCTAAAAAAAATACTTTTTTCTTTGTCTTTTCAAAGAGTACCTGAGAGTCACCCTTTTGTTTAGTTGCAACTTCTTTCTTTCTTCTAGTCTTTTACAAAGTCATATTCTAATGCCTCATCATGCTGTGGAGGTAACCCTGGGTTCTCAAAGGCTATGCCCAAAAGAGGATAAAATTTAACAGTACCATGATAGAATAGCTTCAGGTATGGTCCTGGCAACCAATCAAAGATATTTACCAAGTACCAGCCAGCTATCAGAGAAATTCAGTACAATTAGGCTGGTCATTTAGTGATGAAATTATTTGGCCACAAGCACTAATTAAACAGAAAAAAAATACATAATGCCATTCAGTCCTGTGTATCCTTTTCCTGTTTCTGCAATGCTAAAAGAAGAGCATCAGAAAAGGAAACAGTGCAAAGAATCATAGTTTTTAGATCATCTAAAAATATTAATTTAAATGCTGGTAAACTAAAGATAAGACACTTATCCACTGGCCACATGGACATATTGTTGGAGGAGGTAAATTATGTTCATTCAGGAAAATAAAATACGAGCAAATTTTAAACACATGACTCATTTGGAAAAGTATAATTTTTATCATTAATGGGCTGCATATGACTGAAAACCATCAGATAATACCTGCACATTTAAAATATAAGAAGAAAGTTAATTACATATTTATAAGAGAACATACTAAAATAGGCTTCATGTGTCCAAAGTATTCTAAATCCCTCAAATCCTTTGTATCTATTTCTATTCCATAGATACCTAAACAAAAGTTTAATAAATAGTTTTATAGCAAAAAACCAAATTACATTAAAATTTTAAATCTGCAACTTTTTATTTTCAAGGAAAAAAGTAAAAGCTCATATGTTTGGGCAGAATTTGTTAAGACATAGAACTGCATGCTACACATACTTTAAGGTGAACAAAATCTATGTTTTTCATACCATTTTTGTAAGTAGTCCAGTGCCTCCAAACGAGCACCAATCTCAAAAGTGATTCCAGGACGATTTGGGGGCTTTTTGCTCATCTTGAGAGTCTGTTCTTCAGTTTTCTCTTTTCACTACTTCAAGAGAAAAAAAATTGTTAGATTCTAGCATGACATATTGGGGGTAGGTGGGAAAATAAACAAGAAAATTCAAATAGAATATTTTAAAACTAAAACTGGAAATTATAATATTTGCCCACTCAGAAGTGACAATTTAGAGGAAATTTAAAGATACTTCAACACTTAAGATTTGTTCAATTTATAGTTAACTGAATGACGAAGGGAGAGTATATATAATAAATACTATTCAAGTTGATAAAATGTATTATAATTTTGAGTTGAAGGGTGAAGAGATCTACCAATAGAATTTGCTAAGAAATAAATGAACCACCTGAAATCTTAAATGGAATTTAATAGCCATAACAAATCCAAATACTTTATGTTGATCCCTAAAAAGTTTTTAATCCATGCAAAAAAAATCAACTTTAAATTTTACATTATCTGATTAAAAAGTAGTCCAATTTCAGCTACAGTACCATTACCTTAATAAAAATTTTAAGAATTTTGTATCAAAGTTTCACATTAACTACCAGTTAAGTGGAAAATATAAGATAACACAAAAATTTTAATTTTTAAAATTGAGATGAGTTAAGTGTGCCTTGTTGATTCAATTCAGATAAGAAATGTATTGGAAACTGCTCAATTTTAATCTTGCTTCCCTATAACTATCTCTTCCCTATGGCTGGTATGTGCTTCTTAGGGACATATAAACAGATTATATTATCCTAAGCAAAATGCAATTAGAAAGTTAAACTTCTGCCAAAATAGCCAAAACAAACAAACCTCTACAATATAATATATAAAATTTTCCAATTATTATTTTGAATGGCAACTTTTTGGATAAATACAAATTTTTTTTGGAAAGAGTTCCAAAAATGAGCAAAAATCTCTAATCAGCTATCATTCTCATTCTTACTTTCAATAAGTAAAAAGAAAAAATGATCATATATGTGGTAACAAAATTTAATGCCAGAATTAAATGCCCCGAATTCAAAACTGAATACTCAAAATTAGTGGAGAGTAGAAGGGGATGATCAAAGCCAAGTAAAGATACTTTTTCTTTTTTTTTTTACATTGCTTTTACATTGCTAGGAAATGCGGGGAGTGGGGGAGGGAGGCCACAGGAGACTCAAGAATATATGTTGCAATGGCTACATATGTGACAACATTTGAAACGTTTAAGTAGATACATAATTACATATTTTTAACCTTTTGTCAGATTCCTCCCAGAGTGCACAGTGTAAATAGTCAGCAAATGGAAGCATGCTAAGTTTTACAAGGCTCACAACAAGACTATACTGCTGAGTAATAAATAAAAACTCACCTAGTATATGGAAATACTTAGGGATAGAAGAAATTAGGAAGATGTCATGAGAAAGATGAATTAAGGTCAAGGATACAAAAAAACTGAAGCAGGAGTTACAAAACAATTACAAAAATTTCGATGAGGGAAAAAAGGAAATTATGTACTTGTAGACCCCAAGAGGTGACTGAATCTTCAAAAAATATAGGCAGGGGAGCAAGGCAAGAGGGAATGTAAGAGTGGGATAATTAAGTGGAGGACACTCACGAGCGAATAAAGGGTGGGTGGGGGAAATCAGGGAAAAAATCGTAGAAGATTGACCGCAATGAAGAGAAGGGAGGCAAGGAAAATGGGGGACTAAGGAAAAGGTGGGGGAGGCCTGAAAGATGATGTGGGGGAAGGAAGAGCAAGCAAGCAAGAGTGGAAGTGGGAAGGGAAGCAAACTGGGAGGGAGTCAAAGAAGAAGGGGAGGCTATAAGAAACACTGGAAGGTAAGAAAAACTGAGGGAGCTGGGGGAAGGAAGCCAAGAGGAGAGTCAAGGAAAGCTTGGGGAGGGGAGGGACGGAAGACAAGGGGATAGACTAGGAAAAAATGGTCAGAAAAGAAAGAAAAGGACAAGACAGAAAAGGTGTCAGGGAGAGGAAAAGGTATCATGACGGACGAGGAATTAAAGTATAAGGGATGACAACTAAAGTAAGAGGGAAAGAGAGGCTGGCAGAAAAGGCAGAGAAAAATCAGTGTCAAGACTGCCAGGTTTGACATTCCCTGGGACCTCAGCAGGGGGTAAAGGAGGGAGGCAAGGGAAGGGAGGGAGCGGCTGAGTCTGGACAAAGGGGGCGGAGAGTTACGAGGCGAGACAGGGGAGGGAGAGAGGGAGAAAAGAAAGCGGAGGAGGGAGGGAGGGAGGGAGAGACAGACAGATACCCGGCGCCGGGGGCCGTCCCAACCTGGGCCCCGGCCAGGCCCCGCCGCTCCCTCCTCTTACCGACTCGGCCTCCTCAGCTCCGCTCCGTTCCGTTCCCAGCGGTTGGGCCTGGCCAGCGCCGGCGCCGGGGCCCGAGCCCAAGCAGGACAGCCTGCCTGGGTCTCTGCCTCAGCCCCGGGGGCGAGGAACCAGGGCGAGTCTGTGTCCACAGCGCCGTGTCCGGTGTGGGGGAGGAGGGAAACGGGCTCAGTCTCCTTCAAAGCCCCACATAGCCCACAGCCGCCTCCGCCTACAGCCTCAGCCACCGCCTCCCTCCCTCCCTCCCTCAGCAGGGAGGCCGACCCTGACGCGACGACGGGCCTGCGTGATGTCACCGTCGTGCGCCGCGCCGGAAGCCGGTCTGGACCCGGTCACGTGACGCTCAGAGGGGTGGGGTGCGGGGGACATTGGCGCAGGCAGTATGGAGGAGAGGTCTTGTCACTATTCTACAATTGGTGGGAAGGGCGTTGCTTAGTCTGTGGGGATTTGACAGTTGTCACTGTGGCGGTTGGAAGGAGCAAGCTCAGTAAAAGCCTAATTTTTTTTTTGAACCCTTATTTTGTTATACATAAGCCCTTGTCCATCTTGACTCCCACCCATATTAGTGTAACATTGGGGCCCAGAACTGAAACACTGGGCTTAATCTTGAGGGCTTCTTTCTCTTAACTAGGGTCCGTCTCTCTAGGATCAACTGAAAGGGTCACCTCTTCAGGATGCCCACGTCTGTAGCCCTCCCCCACCACTTATATGACCTAGTAAGATATTTAATCTGTGGACCTGGACACTAAAGCAGAGTTGCTTACTAAAAGATATCTTAAACTTGAATTTGAATCGAATCCTACCCCTGATATATCTGAAAGTGGCTCCTAAGTTCACAGAAACGTTAAAAGGGTTCTCAGCTTCCCCACAACAGTCACTCAAGGTTACATAGGACATGATTTATTTCATTCCAAAGGAGGGAGAAGAGAAAAAAAAACAAAAACACAAAACCAAGGTCATAAATGGTCAGATTACTCTCTCCCAAGGTCCTCAACTTTTTCTGAAGGACATACCATCCTCCAAACATATGATATTATGCTAAGACTTACTCCACCCCAAATGGGAAAATAAGGTAAATCAAGAATGAACAAACTCATTAAGTGCCAACTATTTGCCAAGCAATGTGCAAGGTCCTGTAAATAAAAATATTTAGGTCAGCTTTTGAGTTTCTCTTCATAGAAGAAATATTTAACACATAAAAGGATTACAAATGTGGAATGACAAAGATAGGCAACATCAATTTATGATTGCTTTTATAATCTCCTGGGAGTCTAATATTTAAAAATCTAAACATTAAGATTTTTACAAAACTCATCTTCTGGCTTAGAATCAATATTCCATGTTTTGGTTCCAAGGCAGAAGAGCAGTAAGGGCTAGGCAATGGAGGGTATAAATGACTTGCCCAGGGTCACACAGCTAGGTAGTGTGAGGTCATATTTGAACCCAGGACTTCCCATCTCTAGGCTTGACTCAATCCATTGAGCCAACTAGCTGCCCACTAAACATGAACATTTTCATAGGATCATTGACATAGTTCTGATAGAGGATAACATGTACATATGAGCCTATGGACATCCCAACTAGCATGCGGGGAAATAGGCCCTATGACACCTGTATTCTGTTTAAGCCATTTTCATTAAATTCTGAGCTGGTCAATTCTAGCTTAGGCCTAAAGGACTTAGTCCTTTGGAATAAAATAGCAAACCCTGGATGGTCCCTATGTTCCTCTCTTCCCATGACAGTGTCCACTAAACTAGGAAAAGCTGCCTACTCTGTAGAACTTGAAAGAAATGACTGTCTCCTGTAGACTTTTCTTTCTTCCTATCACTGATTATTTTGGAACTTTTAAAAATTTTTCCCTGAATTTAGAAAATGGTTGAGAACACCAACTGAAATGGCAAACTACTTGCACATGACACACAGCACTTATACTGGCCTAGAGAAGCTTAATCGTGGATATCACAACATTCTTTGCCTCTTCAGCTTTTTGTTTCTTTCACTGATCATAGATGGCTGATCAGTGATCCTAAAACAGATGCTAATAGGTTGGGAGTGTTTAGGAGTTACTGGATTGCTCAATTGTTTGCTGTCTAAATTGTATATATTACAGCAATTTTAGAGTACATGTTGGAAAAAAAAAATGACTACTGAAAAGAAAAGGAGCCCAACTTCTGGACTGGCTTACCAAAAAATAGACATGGACATGAAAGTGATAGTACCCATCTGAGACAAAATTGAAATGCCAATTCTTCAGTCCAGCAAAATGCTTCACGTTAAGATATTGTAAGTATCATCTCAAGGGTGTATTGATAGTTTTGAATTGCTACTACTTTCCTGTCAGTGTATACTTATGAGTCTTTTTTGTGTTAAAACACTTTTGTATAGAGGTAATAAAAAGCTGCCTTATACCTAACTTACTTTGAGTACCTCTCTACTTTCTATGTAAAACTGACTCTGTTCCTTGGCCTGTCCCCACACATGCTCTGTTGGCTGGCCACTGTTGCATGGATGTGAGTATCTACAGATTAATGACAAGGTATTATAGGAAAGGAGGGTACTAGCAGTTGGAAGAATCTGAAAAGAGTTGGTATAGAATAAGCCCTTCAAATGGTTAAATAAATTGTGGCACAGTGATGGAATATAATGCTCTAAATGGAATAAGCATAAAAACTATTAAAAATCATAAAAACTCTTTGAGAAAACACAAAGCAAAATAAAACAATAGCAACAAAACCAGAATCAGAATAGTGGACTAAATATTATGACCTAATAATTGGAACCATGAATGAGAATGGTCAAAGAATAGATATTCTTTGGAAAAGTGACTGACAAATTATGATGTTTCATATTTTAAAATTAATTAAAGTATAAATAGTAATTAGGAAATTTTGTTAATTATACTTGGGTTTGGTATTAAATGACTAATGTTTCTTTTTCAGGGAAGGGGTCCAGATTTGTGATTTCAGTAGTGTAGGAAACTCTAATTTAAAATCTCCATTAATTCAGATCAACAACTATTTTCTCTTTTATAATCTTGGAAAATTGCTAGTCATTGAAAAATTAAGTGGCTTGCCCATGATCACATAGCTAGTGTGAATTAGAAATGGTACTTGAATCTATCTATTTGACTTCAAAATAACCTATCCTTTTCACCAAACTGCCCCTTGACTCATCTTTGTATAGCAACCTCTCCTGGGTGACTTTCCCCAGGTCTCAATGGGATTAGCATGCTAGGTCCCTAGGGAATGACTGACTACTTTTCTCTTCAGCATCAGAGTTTATGCTGAGAAAGTGGAGGAGAGATTTTAATACTGTCTTGAACTCCTATCTGGTATGTTCCCCAAAACTGATTAACCAGTTGATATCAATTAGATTTTATTAAGGGAGATTTACTAAACAGGTTTAGCAAGGACAATTGTTACAGAAATAGCTACCCACCCCCAGCACATAGTACACTATTTCAATCTCCCCTTACTTGTAAGAGATAGCTAAGTAGAGTGGGCTCAGCTTAATAAATACATATGACCTAAATGTAAACTCTTTGATTTGTAGAATCTTTGTGAATTTCCCATAAGGCCTAGTTCTGCTGAAATCCTAGAGTACCTTTCTAGAGTTTGGAACCAAACTTCTCTATTCCTCAAAAAGGTTCCACTCCACGTATCAAGTTTGAATTCTCTTGATTTGGATGCACTGTTTATTGCTGGCTCGGTTTCTCTAAGTTTTTTTCTTACATGGAGCTGAAATCTGACTCTCAGAAATTTAGACCTGTTGATCTTAGCTCTTCCCACAGGAAAAACACAGGTGAAATCTTTTCTTTATTCCACAAAACAATTTCATATATTTAAAGACAACTATCTTCCCACAACTCAGCCCAACTCTTCTCTTCTCCAGACTAAATATAGCCAATTTCTTCATCCAGAACTCAACTGGTTTGATCATGAAGTCTTTTAGGATCATAGTCTCTCCTTTGGATATGTGGACCAGTTTGTCAATATCCTTCCTAAATGGGACACTCAGGGCTGAACATAATAACAGAGATGTATTCTAACAAAGGAAAAAGGAAAGAAAAACCAATCCTACTTTCTTCAGTTAATAATAATAATGTTTAGGGGGCAGCTGGGTAACTCAGTGGATTGAGAACCAGGCCTAGAGACTGGAGGTCCTAGGTTCAAATCTGGCCTCAGACACTTCCCAGCTGTGTGACCCTGGGCAAGTCACTTGACCCCCATTGCCTAGCCCTTACCACTCTTTTGCCTTGGAGCCAATACACAGTATTGACTCCAAGACAGAAGGTAAGGGTTTAAAAAAATAATAATAATGTTTAATAAATAACAAGATATTATCTAATGACTAAAATTATACATCAGATGTTCACAATTCTTCATGGACAAATGACAAATCCCCATATTACAAATACAGACTTAGAATATTCTGGAACACTTAGCCAGTAAATTGTTCCATAAGGAAACCATTATCATGGACTAAACAGACTAAACTTTTACCCATAATTATTTGGATATAAAATTGATCCTCAAAATCTTAAAAATATTTTAATAGATGTCATTCCAAATAATTTTGATCTTTAAGGTCTTTGTAGCAAAAAGCTTCAGAGGTCTAGTAAAAGGTCAAAATCATGTGAGAATAGATAAAAGTACATATAGCCTATTGTACTATATATTCTGTTGCAGTTGAACCAAAGAAACATTGAATGTGACTTTTAATGATGATCTAATATCCTGATACTTTGTTTGAGGCAGCTAGTGAAGCAGTGAATAAAATATTTGACCTAGAGTCCAGTTCAAACCAACTTCAGACACTTACTAACTATAGGACCCTGAGTATGTCTTTTTGCCTCAGTTTCCTCAACTGTAAAATGGGGATAGTAATAACACCTACTTTGCAGAGCTATTGAAAGGATCAAATGAATATTTGAAAGCAATATTTAGTGTAGTACCTGGCACATAGTAAACACAAAAATTATGCTCATTTCCTCCCTCCATTTTAACTAATTGAATAAAGAAACAATGTTATCCACCAGCATAATAGATCGTAAAACATTAAATATAAGTTAATGGGAGGATAGCCAATTGTCCTTGGAATAGTTCCATCTGAACCTCATCACAAGAAACGAGAAGAGCAAAACTAATATAAATCAATTTTGTTTTGTTTTGTATACTTTGTACAAAACATTTAAAACTTCTAGCATTAACTAGATAAAAATAAAAAATTGTGCATGGTCTAAAGAGCAAAAAAGGTTGACAAACAAATATAAAAACTAATCTATCCCAAAGCACCATAACATCCAGCAGCCAGGTAGAGTAATGGATAAAGTGCCATGCCAACAGTAAAGAAGATCAGAATTCAAATCAAGCCTCAGATACTTACTAGCTGTGTGACCATGGGCAAATCACTTAAATTATGTTTGTCTGTTTTTTCAGTTTTCTCTGTAAAATGTCAAGTTTCATCTGTAAAATAGCAATAATATTAGATCTAACACCCAGAGTTACCATCAGGATCAAAGGAGATAATAATTGTAAAATTAGCACCAGTCCTGCTTGATATATAATAAGTGTTGTATTAATGTTAATTATCATTATTATTACTGTCTTTTTTGATGATCAAAAAATCTTTGACTCAGTTCTTCAGGTTTATAAAACAGCCACAAGTACAGAGGATATTTGATGTCCATGTAGAATAACATTCTCTATTTAAAGCATGCCACCAATGTCTAGAACAACTTAAATAAATATATAGAAAAAAGAATATTTACTTGATAAAAAGGAAAAAAGAAGATTGAAATTCTTAGTGAATCTGAAAGACAAGTGAAAAAAACCCCAAAACACTATAGAAATGTTTTTGTAATAAGATTTCACTGATAGTAAAAATTGATAGCACATATATACTATTGGTTTTGTTGAATGCAAGTGAAAGTAGTTTACTTTTCAGTAAAGTCTGTATAAGGGCTTAAATCCAAGAGTAAATCAAGACCTTCAATGGGTGATACCTCACATGAATCCAGCCAACAATAGGTCAATAAGGAAGCCTTAAACAAATACCTGAGTCATTTAGAAATTGAAGGGTTTATGATATAATTCCTTAACTAGGTCATTGCTACCAGAAATTATAGCAGGATTATCCTTAAGGGGTTAGAACTTTAATGATAAACACAGATTATACTTGGACATGATAGAAATGAAAACACAAATAAAATGTGTATAAATTTCACATCTATCAAATTTATTTAATATAGCACTCTCTCTGGGCCCATTACCCAAACTGGACACTTATAATCATAAGCTTAATTCCCAGAGATTGACTGACTGCTATTTCTCTGAGTTCTAGGACTAGTCCTGAGGGGCTAGAATTATTGCTTTAAAAATTTCACTTGATAAAACTATTGGGAAAACTGGAAAACAGTATATGGAAACTAGGCACAGACTAACATTTCATGCCATATATTAAGGTAAAGTCAAAATGGATACATGATTTAGAAATAAAGTGTGATACCTTAAACAATTTAGGGGAATATGGAATAGTTTACCAGTCATATCTATGGATAAAGGAAAAATTTATATCCAGATAAGACATAGAGAACATTATGAGATATAAAATAGATAACTTTGACTATATTAAATTAAGAAGGGTTTGCACAAACAAAACCAATGCAACCAAGGTCAGAAAGGAAATAATAAACTGGGAAAAGAAATTTATAGCAAGTGTCTCTGACAAAGGCTTTATTTCTCAAATATAGAGAGAATTGAATCAAATTTATAAAAGCACAAAACATTCCCCAATTGACAGATAGGCAAAAGATATGAACAGACAATTCTCAGGTTGAAGGAATTAAAATTATCTTTAATCATATGAAAAAGTGCTCCCAAATCACCATTTATTAAAGAAATGAAAATTTAAACAACTCTGAAGTACCCCCTCACACCTCTCAGACTGGTTAGTATGACAAAAAAGGAAGATGATAAATGTTGGAGGGATTGTGATGAAATTGAGACTAATACTCTTGTTTTCAAATCCCCTTCAATGAGCTTCTATTGATTTTCAGACAAGGGCTTCATTTTGTTTTCAGGAAAAAAAGTTTTAATTTGGTACCATAGTAAGAATAATTGGTATAAAACTTTCTGCCCAAACCAGGAGTAGTCTCCCTTTGAACATCTAAGCGGGTATCTGGGAGATACTGAAATATAATGTACAATGGTAGGGGAGCACACATGTGTACAAAGGACCAACTCAAAACTTGATTGGAATTCGTTTTCTCTCTTCAAAGAGGTTTCATGAAGTTCTCTTTAGGCATAACTCTGTCCTGAACTCCAAAGATCAGTGATTTTTAAAAAGAATTGACATCTCTCTGTCATGAGGAATCTTACCTCCTTATATGGTCATAATTATTGAGTGACTGTCATTCCACATCTATCTGTAACTGCTTTCCCTTTCATTGAGCCCTGTTAAAATAGGAAATAAGACTTAGGACATGAGTGATTGACAGGGCATGGGATTAGAATTTTCCCTGGAGCTGGTGGAATAGAATCCTAGAGAAACAGTTAAGCAACTGACAATCTCTTTGGACCTGGATAAAGAAGGAGGAACATTTTCCTGAAGCAGCTTGAGAAACCATCATTCAAATTGCAAGTCTGGAAATATCTTTGGCTGTGGAAAAGAAGGCAGTCTCCATTCTGGACAGATAGAACAGACCACCTTTGAATAGTTCTCTTGGGATTTTGGACTTTGCACACCAAAAGACTTGGTTGTAAGATTACTAATCCCTAAAGACTTTGCCTTTAATGCACTTAGAAATAAGATAGTTGCAGTCAGATAGCTTATAATTTAGAGGGTAAAATAATTAAGACTACTCCCTTTCCCTTCTTTCTCTTTTTACCTTTCCCTTCCTTGTTTAATAAAATCAAAATATTTATGTTCCTTCTATGTTTCTTCCCTAAAACCCCTTCAATCCTATTATAATATTTAAGTTGGCTGAGTCAGCTAGATTGTAAAACCTAAATTTTATGGTTTTCTTAGTGATTTTATAAGGGGTGTATGGAGATAAGGAAGTTAGAGTGGAACATTCTAAAGACCTTCTGAGGGTGGTACAGTTCAAATAGAAACACTAGAGGGTATCAGACCTATTATTGAGTCCCTAATCCAACAAGGGACAATAATACCTTGCTTCTCGGAACATAATACACCTATACTTCCAATAAGAAAGCCAAAACTTGATCAGAATGGTAAAATAGTCTACAGGTTAATTCAGGATCTGAGAGCTATAAACAATTATGTGGTAAAGACATATCCTATTGTACCAAGCCCAGCTGCTATAATCTCTTCCATTCCAAGTCAGGCAAGATATTTCACCATGATAGATTTATGTTCAGTGTTTTTTTTTTTTCAATAATGATCCACAAGGATTCTCAAAAGATCTTTGCCTGGAGAAAATGCAGTAGACATGGACTCCTCTTCCACAGGGATTCACCGATTCCCTAAGCCAATTTCCACAAATTTCAATAGAGACCTTAAAACCATAACATTCATGGAGAGTAAAATAGGACATTTTGTTGATGATATCATCATCTGCTAAAGTGCATCCAAGAGATTGCAAGATTCTTTTGATTTAATTATATAAATATGACCATAAAATCTCCAAGGCAAAATTATAGTGGGTTTTGCCTCACATTGAATATCATGGATTTGTGTTGTCAGAGGGTTCCAGAAGTATAAACAGAAAAGAATAGCAGACATCCTGAAACTGAGTGCACCTAAGACCAAGAAGCAACTCAGAGCTATTCTTGGAACAACTGGTTTCTTTAGGCAGTGGATACCTGGATATAGTGAAATTACTAAATGTTTAACAGATCTAACCAGGAATATAGAAACAGAACCTCTGAAACTAAAACCTGAACATCTGCAAGCCTTAAGTAAGCTTAAGGAAGTGATTTTATCTGTACCAGCTTTGGGTATACCAGACTATACAAAACCATTTCAACTGTTTGTAAATGAGACAAAAGGTATTGCTTCTGGTATGCTGACACAGACTTTAGGACAAAGTTATTGTCCAAGTGGATATTATAGTTGTCAGCTTGATCCAATAGCTGCTGGTACAGTTCCTTGTCTAAGGGGTGTAGCAGCTACAGCTGTGATAGTTCAGAAGTCAGCTGATTTAGTTTTGGGATGTCCATTGACTGTATATTGTTTGTATCAAATAGAAGCACTAATGAGGAAATTTCATACTCAAGCATATTCAGACGGATGAATATCTAAGTATGAAATTATACTTCTAAGTAGTGAAAACATAAAGTTAAGAAGGTATACTGTTTTAAATCCAGCTATACTTCTTCCTGGTTTGCCAAAGAATGGTGAACCATTACATGAATGTGTTGAAGTAGTAGATCTAGTAGTAGTAGTAGCCCAGGATGGATTTAAAAGACACTCCAATCAAAAATCCAGACTTTGTGTTATTCACTGATGGTTCTTCATATTTGTGTAATGAAATTAGATGTACAGGTGTTGCAGTTGTCACAGAATATGAAATACTGTGGTATGGATCATTACCTAGTAACTTAGTGCTCAAGATACAGAGTTGGTAGCTTTAAAGCAAGTATGTCTTCTAGCTGATGGTAAAAGTGTAAATATTTATACAGACTCTCGTTATGCTTTTTCAGTTTGTCTTGCTACAGGACAGGTCTAGAAATAAGGTTTTATTACTGCATTGGGAAAACTAATTGCTCATGCAGAAATAATAACTGAGTTGTTGGATGCTATCCAGAAACCTAAACAGCTAGCGGTGATCCATTGTAGAAGTCATACTTATGACAGAGATTCAGTCTCTAAAAGAAATCATAGAGCTGATATCACTGCAAAATTTGCTGCCAGAAATGCTTCAGTACATGTAATGAATTTGTTAACTATTAAATCTGATGATCTAGAAAAAGCTTATGTAGACTCAGAAATTCAGAAATGGAAGGAGAAGTTTGGAGCAAGGAAAGAGCATGGATTATGGGTTGCAGATACTTGAAAACCACTGTTACTAAAAGAATTGCATACCTATTTATGTCAGGCCATCCACACAAAAAGTCATTTTGGTACTCAAGCTGTAATTGACTCTGTAAAGAGGCAATGGGTAGCTTCTGGAATAAATACTGTAGCAAATAAGATCTTTACAAGCTGTTCTGTTTGCCAAAAAAATTCAATCAAGGGACATTCAGACAGAAAGGTTTAGGTGGTAGACATTTAGCATATTGTACATTTGATAGTCTGCAAATTGATTACATCAGCATGCCAAAAACTTGAAGACACAAGTTTTGTCTGGTAATGGTAGACAGATTAACTAAGTGGCCTGAAGCATTTCCATCAAATACAAACACAGCTAGATTTGTGGTAAAAGTGTTGATTAAGGAAATTATACGTAGATTTGGAGTACTTCTTACCATAGACCAGATCTGATAAGGGCTCTCATTTCACCCAAGATATCCTGAAAAGAGTCTATGAGAATCTAGGAATAACACCTAAATATCATGTTCCTTATCACCCACAAAGTTCAGGTCAGGTGGAATGCGTAAATAGGAAACTCAAGACTATGGACTATGGTGGAGAAGATCTGTGCTGAAACTCATCTCAAGTGGCCAGATATTCTTCCCATAGCTCTGTTTACTTACATAAGACACCAAGAATAGATTTGCATATATTATCCTATAAAATGCTCTTTGGACATGCTCCACTACAAGAAAAAACTTGTAAGACAGTCTATTCATCTCTCTTAGGTGGAGATTGTCAACTTGCTTCTTATTTAAGTACTTTACAACAAAGATTCAAAGAATTACATGATATGGGAGTATTAATTCAATCTGGTCATTGGATTATTCTCTCCATGATTTCAAACCAGGAGATATGGTATATGTGTAAAATGGAGATTTGAACCCTAAACTTCAATCCCCAGAAGTCCCTCTCCACCTGGGCGAGATCACAATGAGTATTTAACTGGCTCTCTCTCTGCTCTTCCATTTGCAAGGATGTAGTGAGTAAGCTAAATGTGGGGGTTTTGAATGGGCTAATCAGCCCTAGGTACGTGGTTTATTATTTTGTATCCTTAATTCTAATAATCCTTAATAAACCTCATACCCATAATACTTTTATTACTAAAGACTAATATTAATTTTACATATATCAAAAGTTTTGTTAAAACATCAGCAACATAAGAGAGTTGGGGAAGTCCTTACACCACTGTATTAGTTTCTTCATCTTCAGTTAAAGTTTTTGGTAGAATTTAATATGGTATCAGTGTTCACATTTAAAATTAGCACATGGTATAAATAATGAAAATGTAAAAATCATCAAAGAAGAAAACGAAGAAGATATCATAGAAAGTTAGAATCATCAGGGAAATTGAGTCTGCCATCAAAAAGATCAGTAAGGAAAGGACAATTCCAGTGGAAGAGGATAGAAAAGGATAATGCAGATCAAAAGGAGAATTCAAGAAACTAATGGACATTGTTAAAAGACTGGAAACTTATAAATTTAAAGACTTTGAAAAATTTGCAATGAAGAGAATCACAGGATTAATGGACTAATTAATTAAAATTTGGGGTAATGTATTATAACACAAAACAACATAACACATATTCACACAAACAGACATAAATATATTTACTACCATGGGGTTGGAGAAGAATTATTCAATCAAGATGAGATGAGAAGAGAAGGAAAGAGCTGAAGTAGTGATGAGTATATTGCTTGCAACAGTAACATAACACTAACATAAGAGTAACACAGACATTACTCTAGCAAAAAAAATGGCATAACAAAGTAACAACATAACAAAATAAACACAAAACATTAACATGGTTAGGTTACATTGAATCACTACTCAAATGAGTGAAACAATGTATAGTTATAGTACTAACATTAGCTATAGATTAGTTAGTTACTAACAAAATGTAGTTATAGCTATTTAGATATTTAGTTTTAGTATAGAAATTTAGGTAGACAGAAGAATTTTGAAGATTGAGATTTAATTAGATAGGATTAAGTATATAAAATAAGATTAAATACTACTTACATTACAACATACATTACATAACACAGATAACATGTAACATCACATATCAAGCAAAATTATAAATACAGATCTAAACATATATAAATAGTGTGTATAATGGGATTGTTAATAATTTTGTTATAGTGTGTATATGTATATAACACAATGTACCATATGTATAAATATGAAGTATATGTACATATGTGTAGCATACATGCATATTGTGAACCTTAAAAATTCTCAGACCCTACTTCATAAGGTTGGGTTAAGACCATTCCCCATTTTAAACAATGAAGGAACTTAGATCAGGAATGTGAGACTTCTACTTAGATCAGGAATGTGAAGACCTCTACTCCACCCCTACTTAAGCATACTTTAGGAGGAAGATAAAGTTGTAAACTCTTTGCTGAACAATGAAAAGTACTTAAACCCATACTTATAATGAGGCAAAAAGTTCTTAGGCTGTGTCTATTTTTAGAACTAATACAAAAGGGTGCTAAGTACCTATAAAGGTCAGGCAACTTGTGAACTTGCAAAAGGCAAAGAGGTGAGAACTTACTCAGGAGTGAATTACTCAAAAGTTTAGTCTACTTAGGTGTGAATTAAGAATGGTCTGTCCTTTGGAAAACATCTACTGTGATTGGTAGACGTAAGAATTTAGGGGAGGTGACATAGGAGAAATTTCCCTTTAAAAGGAGCTCAGAAAGGGAGCTGAGGGACATTCTGATTCAGATTGACATTGAGTTTCAGATTCAGGATTGAGCTGGTGTAGTCAGCTGAGATGAAGCTGGCCTGGTGTCACTAGAATCCTTGCTTGGACAGATCTTGTGGTGAGTGATTAAAGACTGACTGATCTTTCTCTTAGGGCTTAGGCCTGGGTTGGCCAGGGCTGCCCTGGGCCGGCCTATCCTTTTCTCATTATTCCCCTTTTCTCTCTTTCTCTCCTTTTCTTTAATTCCACATTTGAATTAATTAAAATCTCTATAAAACCCAGCTGACTTGGGTATAGTACATAATTGGGAATATTTCCCTGGTGACAACCTGATATATTTTGATTTAAAACAAGAAACTGTCTTGAAACCATATTTTCTGTGGTCACAATTTACTCATCCACTCTTTTATCTGCCACAATTTAAGTCTTCCACTATTTTAATCATTACAATATATTGTATGTATGTGCTATGTGCATATATATGTGTGTAAATAGCTCACTTATGTCTATTGTTACATGTAGTTTGCATAAGTGGGTTTAATGTTTTGGTTTAATTTCGATGTAAAACTTATGCAATGTGTTTATTGTAATTTTCAAATTTTTTTCTCTAAGTTTTATGTTAGTGTATTACAATAGTATTAGAATGTTCTGAATTAGCTGATAAGAGTAGTGGTTATGAGTTTAGTGTTTGTGTGGAAGTTGTGTTTATCTTTTGCTTTTGATGTTATTTGCCTGTTGTGCTTTTGCATATGTTTGAAATTTTACTTGTTTCTTATTTAAAACCCTTTTTTCCTTTCCTTGATAAAATCCTTAGAATATGTTAGTATTAGTTAGCTTAAGATAGTTGAGTGTAGGTTGTTTGTTATTTTGGGTAGATATCTTAGTGTAAGTAATCTGTAAGTAATTTAGGTTGTACACAAATGCCAAAATAGTGTTTTCAACATGATTTAGGCTTTGTGAAAAGGGGGGACTGTTAAAATAGGAAATAAGACTTAGGACATGAGTGACTGACAGGGCATGGGATTAGAATTTTCCCTGGAGCTGGTGGAATAGAATCCCAGAGAAACAGTTAAGCAACTGACAATCTCTTTGGACCTGGATAAAGAAGGAGGAACATTTTCCTGGAGCAGCTTGAGAAACCATCATTCAAATTACAAGCCTAGAAATATCTTTGGCTGTGGAAAAGAAGGCACACTAAACACTAAACACTTTGTCTTTAAAGTACTTAGAAATAAGATAGTTGTAGTCAGATAGCTTATAATTTAGAGGGTAAAATAATTAAGATCACTCCCTTTCCCTTTTTTCCCTTTTTACCTTCCCCTTCCTTGTTTAATAAAATTAAAATATTTATATGTTCCTTCTATGTTTCTTCCCTAAAGCCCCTTCAATAATATTATTTCAGCCCCCACCCCCAACCTTTTTGGTAATCTGCCACAACCTCTCATCACTAAAAAGACCTCTAATGAGGTTTCTACATATCAAATAGTTACCTGAGAAAGATATGTGGAGGAAATAAGGGTGAGAAACTCTTTTCTCCTCCCAAGTGATCCCCTCTCAGAGTTTTGGATGAAGCTCTTTCACCATTAAAATGACCAGTCACTGGATAATGAGATTCCAAACTATCTTGCTTATTTATACTTAGTCCTAGAGACATGGACTCTAGTTTTTCATATCATCACAAGGTATTTCTTTATTCTGCATCAAATTGATTAAAGGATTTTCAAATTTAGTTTGTTTTGATTGATTGATCCAATTGAGTTGTTCAGCCTTCTGTGATAAATTAATTGGTAGAAGAGATGAAAACTCCTATCCTTACAATAGTATGATATGGACTAATGGTTAGAATTATAAATCAACAGTTTTACACCTTTCCTGGACTATGATAGTGGACCCCGAATTATCTCACATAACTAAACCAATAAATTTGAAACAGTCTGAACTCTTTTTTACAATCAAACAGGCATAGCATTGATCCATAAGAAAAAGTGTTTGAAATAGTTTTTAATATCCCAAACATTCATATTCTTCCAGTTATGTAGAATAAAATGCTATCAATGTAAAGAAACCTAGGTGATGAGATTTTAAAAAATAGAATAGATTAAGGTGCACATCATCCACATTATTCTGTCTACTGTTTGAATTGTACAAAGGATGCTTTCATTGAGCCCATAGAAAGTGATCTTATATTTTTATGCCTTTATTCAAATATAAAAAAGCAATTATTCTATCCATCTGTGCAGTAGCCTGAAGAAAATTTGATATAAAAGAATACTAGGAGAGCTACTTGTCCTTGAACCACTTCTATCTGAATTCTATTGAACAAAATGCCAACAGTGAGATAATAGTAATACATGGCACTGAAACAAACAGACCCACACATCCCATCTGCCTTTTAGTTCCACTTCTTCAGGAAGCCATTCTTGCAGGAACATTAGATCTGCAAAGATCACAATGCTTTGCTTCACTATGCTTCACACCAGTTCTCTCAAGGTCATTAAACAATTACATTAGTTTTGATTGGCTGATGTCAAATCATTGATTCATCTTGAGTTTTTGGCCCAAGAAAATCACTTATGTATGCTTATATCTTACTACTTTCCATGTCTACTGTCACTTTCCAGTGACACTGGTTTTCCTGATGTTCTTCTTACTAGACACTCTATCTCCCAATTCAGTGCATTTTTATGAGCTGTCTCCTCCTGTTGGGAATGCAGTTCTCCCCATCTCTGCATCGTGGCTTCCCTGACTTTGTCAGTCAAAATTTCACCTTCTGAAAGTTTAGCCCTCTTTAATCTTAAAGCCTTTCCACTGAGTTTATTTCCAACTAATCCTGTCTTTGATATATACTTAGTTGTTCACATGTTGTCTTCCCATTAGACTGTGAGCTCCTTGAGAGCAGAGGTTGTTTTTGTCTGTCTATCTATCTATCTATCTATCTATCTATCTATCTATCTATCTATCTATCTATCCCTGTATATTTCTTTTTCTTTTTTTGTGTCTCCAGTGCTTAGCATAGTGCACATAGTAGATGCTTAAGAAATATTCCTTAACTTGAATTTTATGTCATCTACTCGACTAAACTGTAGTTCCTTGAGATCATTATATTCAGCTTTCTGACCTCCCAGCACTGAAAATAATATGTGCTCATTAGATGTTTGTTGAATTAAAAACATTATGAAATTTGTGAAAAGAAGTTCGTATTTCTCAAATTTGACAGTTTTTTTCATAGCTTTGGAATTTTATAATATCTTATATTGTGACACAATGAAGTTTTTTTAGTCTGAAAAAGGTCTCCAAAGCAATTTCTGTATTAGGACAAATTATTTGAATGTTATTGTCAAGCTAGCTGACCCTGCAGAATTTGATCACTCTAATGTGTCAGTTGTCAGAGAGCACAAAGACCTTCTTTTTTCTTGTTTTGAGTGAAGGACATTCTCTTATAGGTCTACTATTATGCGGAAATCCAGGGCAGTTAATTGTTTCTTTCAGCCAAAACTTATAAACAATTGGTAGTGGCATAAAAAATTGTCAAAAATTACACATGTGCGATTACATTTTGTGGAATGACCTTAAAGCTTAATATAGAACACGAAGCATGGGAGAATGTATATTTTAGCAGGTTCAGATTGTGTTGGGTCTTTTTTTATTGCTCTTAATACAAAATGTGTCTATCACTTCCTCATAATTCCCAATTCCTTTTAGCTATCACATGTAATTCAGAGATGTGGCAATGTATAGTAAATTATACATTTGAAAATTAGTTTTCATGCTTTCCTCAGCATTCTGTAGTTAATTTGAAACATAATCAGGTGATGCATAATGTACTTAGAGTACTAGACTTAGCCAGGAAGACCTGAGTTCAAATCATGCCTCAAATATGTGACTATATGGTTCTGGCTGAGTTTTTTAAACTTGTTATGCCTTAGTTTCTTCATCTGTAAAATGAGTAATTTGGGGTTAATCTTTAAATTTTTTGTTTGTTTCCTTGGATAATATGAGAATTCTAATAAATTATTTCAAGTGTTGTTGATAAAGTCCCAACAAATGCATTTTGAAAAAGAAAAAAATAGCTGAGTTAAATTACCTTAGAAAAGAAAACAGAGGGAATGGAGAAAGTGCTAATTTCTTTTTTTTTTTCAGGAATAAGAGAATTAACTGAAATCTAAAAGGAAAGTCACCTAATAATGGAAATAATAATAATGATAATAAATAGCTAGCATTTATATAGCATTTTGATGTTTACAAAATACAAATATTTATTTCATTTGATCTTTATAACAATATTGGTAGGTGGGTACTAATTTATAGATGAAACTGAGGCAGATAGAGATTAAGTAACTGATGAGAATAAAAATAGTGATGGCTACAAATGAAGACCTTGGTCTGAATTTGAAAGATTGTTCTAACTTTTATATTAACTTTATTCCCCACATATTTCTCCTTCTCTCCCTCTAATACATAGATATTCCTTATCACAAGGCATAGAAAAGAAATGAGGTTTCCCGCCTCTGCAAAGGAGGGAAGAATATTTTCAAATTTTTTTCTTTGGGGCCAAGATTAACTATTATAGTTATGCATTCAGTTTTAATATTAGCATTTCAATTGTTATTCTCACTTATAGTGCCATGGTCACAGTGTATGTTGTTTTAGTGTTGCTTTCTTATTGATTTTAGATCCTCTCAGATAATTTTTCCCAAACCTTGAAGTCATATTTATATTTATCATTTCTTAAGGTTCAGTAACATTTCATTACACTTATTTGAAAAAAAAAATAAAATTGAGTTTGAATCCTACCTTAATGTAGTACCTAGGTTAGACATACAACAATTGATGGACATCTACATTGTTTTCCATTCTTTATTACTACAAAAATATGGCCCTTTAATTCTATAGTTGAACTCCTTGACAATGTATGTTTAAAATGGGGTGCTTATACCAAAGAACACAAACATTTTAGCGGATTTCTTGGCATAATTCCAAATCAATTTTCAGAATGGTTGGACTAATTCTTAACTTCATGAGCAATGGATCACTGTACCTATTTTCCTACAATCCCTCCAACATATTATTTTTGCTAGTTTACCAACTATGAGGTAAAAGCTCAGAGATTCTTTAAAATTATATTTTTCTTTTTATTTGCTATTGTAGCAGAATTTGAAGTGGTCATTAATAACTTGCAGTTCTTTTAAAAACATTTTTTCATATTTTTGTCACTTATCTTTTTATTAAATGTTTAGATTATTCTCTTCAGGAATACTATATTTAGCTGATATATAAAAGGAAAGTCATTTAGCAATGGGAATAGTAATAACAATAATGAGAAGAGCTAGAAGAACCTTTAATCATATAGAAGGCAAAGAAGAGAAACAAGGAGGAGAAAAATGAACTAAAAGAAAAGAAGAACTATCATTTATATAGTACTTTAAAATCTGCAAAGTCATTTCTATATATATCCTTCCTCTATTGACCTAGTTGCATTGATTTTATTACTGCATCAGCTTTTCAATTTCATGTAATTGAGATTATTTTGTATTTTGTAATCTATAACTCTTCTTTCCTAAGAATTCTCTGTAGTCATAGCTCTGAAAGGCATTTGATCAGGTTTTCTTAAAAATTAATGTTTAGTTTTCCTATCTATTTTTATTTTATTGTGGACTATGGTGTGAAATCACAAGTTCATAGGTTTAGAAGTGGAAGGGATTTCAGAGATCATTTAGTTCAACTTTTTCATTTTATCAACAAGGAAATTGAGATGCTAAGAAATTAAGTGACTAAAAGCTTAATTTATGTCGAACATCTTTCTGGTTTTCCCAACAATTCTTGTCAAAAAAGAAGTTTTTCCCAACATAATTAATGCTTCTCCTCCTCCACTACCCCCTTTGTCTTCCTCCTCCTCCTCCTCCTCCTCCTGCAGTGTCATTGCTCTCATGTTTGTATTGTTTCTATAATTAGGATATAATTGAGAAAAAAGAAAATACTAAAAAGCATAGTATTACACATGCCATTCCATAATATAGTAAATAGTATCTACCTAAAACCAAGAGTTAGCATTATATGCAATAGAGAAGTGCTAGAAGTCTCCAATAAAATCTGAGTAAAGCAAAGATATCTATATTAATAGATGAATAATCAGAACTGATAAATAGTAAGAAAGTGTTACATAAATGCTATCTGTTCAAAAGATATGGACTAGCACTTCTTGAGGGAAAAAATCTAATCTATCAACTTTCATATAACTAATCATGATTAAATATGTTTGGATATATGAATCTGGGAAACCTGTACATAGGAATAATATTATCCACGGGTGGCTAATGAGGTCATCAAGAGAAAGAATGTAGGAGAAAAGATGAAGGTCTAGGGCAGGACCTTGGGCATACCCAGAGGAAGAAAATATATGATGAAGTCTAGTTAGAATAAAATGGGGAGTGGGAATTTCTTGGTCTGATATTAAAACCTCCATTTTATTTTTGTTCTAAAGTAAGAGGAAAGTGTGCTGGGTTGGGGGGTGGGGTTCTGCTTGTGACTAGGCTGTGATTAGTTGCCAAATTTCAATAGAAAGTAGTAACAAAGCAATTTCTAGTGTATTCAAACTAGCTATCATTCCACATCAAATTAGAGATGGGAAAGAGAAATAGCGAAGTAGAAAAACAAAACTATTGCATTGAGAAGTGTAATAAAAATAACACAGCTATGCAATAAATGCAATAAAACCAGCACAACTTGTGATCTTGTGTCTCCTTAATATGCTTCTGGCTCCTGAGGAATGAATTAGGAGTACAAGTAGAGTGCATGTTTCCCAAAGTAAAACAGTAATAATGCTGAATTACCCCAAGGTTCAGGCATAATGGACACTGTAATTAAGATACACATCTCCATGATTTTGTGCCTTGAAGTCCAGAAGAAGTATCACCTTTAAGAAATGCCTTTTGAGCCCATTCCATTTTAAAGTACACCTGACATGAGCTAGTCTTTTTTTGTTGTTTTTTAATTTATTTTTTATTTTATTTTATTGATTAATTTAGAACATTTTTCCAGCATTACAAAAATCATGTTCTTTCCTTCCTCTCCCAAACCCCTCCCATATCCAACACACAATTGAACTAGGTTTTACATGTTTCATTATTCAAGACCTATTTCCATATTATTGATATTTGAACAAGGGTGATCGTTTAGGGTGTATAACCCCAATCATATCCTCATTGATCCATGTGATCACGCAGTTGTTTTTCTTCTGTGTTTCTACTGCCACAGATTTTCCTCTGAATGTGGATGGTGTTCTTTCTCCTGGATCACTGCATTGCTGCTAGTAGAGAAGTCCATTACATTCAATTGTACCACAGTGTATCAGTCTCTGTGTACAATGTTTTCCTGGTTTTGTTCCTTTCACTCTGCATCATTTCCTTGAGGCCATTCCAGTTCACATAGAATCCCTCCAGTTTATTGGTTTTTTTTTTAGCTGTGGAAGAGAGAGAGATACTGGATTTTGCAGTGTTTTCTCATACAAGAAGGAAATAGAATTCTGGTTGCCAACGGGGATGGGAATGGAATCTCCAGCTAAGAAAAACAAGTGAGTAGTTGGGGATACAACGTTTTTTTTCCTTCTGAATTGAGGAAGAAAGGAACATAAACTCACTGAGCTTATTTGGCCTCAAATCCCTTATTGAACTGAAGAGATCCAGACTAACCATCTTTCTTTATAGTTGTTGGATAGAGACTTTTTCCTTTTGGGGAAGAAAATAGCCTATCCATCAGAAGATTTCTTTCAAAAGCTATATCTCAGTCTCAAGAAAATATATCATCTTGAATACATAAAGATCTTATAGTTTTTTGGGACTTAGTCCCCAGATTTGAGCTTTAACCCCTGCAGAAACTCTAGGTGGAAATAGATTAGGGACTTCTTGTTCCCTTTTCCCTAACCTATTATAGCAAACCCATCCTCTAATACATAGATCTTTCAACTTACTAAGGAACTGGACCTCTTCTTCAGTGTACTAAGGGGATCACAGATGACAATTAGATAAAGAAGATAATGGAAACAGAGATTGAAGGGAATTTTCTCTTACCCTTCAGCTTTGTTCAGAGATCCAACTCCATTTTTCTCTGTGACAGCTCTGCTGGGGAGGGAAGTTATGTGTCTCTTTATCTGTTCCCTCCCTCTCAATTACCTGTCAAACTTTGGTTCCTGATCCCCCATTAGTACAGAGCACAATAGTATATTATCACCAACATATACCACAATTTGTTCAGCCATTCCCCAATTGACGGGCATCCCCTCATTTTCCAATTTTTTTCCACTACAAAGAGCATGACTATGAATATTCTTGTACATGTCTTTTTCCTTATAACTTTAGGGTACAAACCCAGCAGTGCTATGGCTGGATCAAAGGGCAGACAGTCTTTTATCACCCTTTGGGCATAGTTCCAAATTGCCCTCCAGAGTGGTTGGATCAATTCACAACTCCACCAGCAATGCCTTAATGTCCCAACTTTGCCACATCCCCTCCAACATTCATTACTTTCCTTTGCTGTCATGTTAGCCAATCTGCTAGGTGTGAGGTGATACCTCAGAGTTGTTTTGATTTGCATTTCTCTGATTATAAGAGATTTAGAGTACTTTTTTGTGTGCTTATTAATAGTTTTGATTTCTTTATCTGAAAATTGCCTATTCATGTCCCTTGACCATTTATCAATTGGGGAATGGCTTGATATTTTTTACAATTCATTTAGCTCTTTATAAATTTGTTAATTAGAACTTTGTCAGAGTTTTTTGTTATGAATATTTTCCCCAATTTTTTAAATTTCCTTCTAATTTTAGTTGCATTTGGTTTTGTTTTTACAAAAACTTTTAAAATTTAATATAATCAAAATTATTAATTTTACATTTTGTAATTTTTTCTAACTCTTGCTTGATTTTAAAATCTTTTCTTTCCCAAAGATCTGACAAGCATACTATTTTGTGTTCACCTAATTTACTTATAATTTCATTCTTTATATTTAAGTCATTCACCCATTCTGAGTTTATCTTGGTGTAGGGTGTTAGATGTTGATCTAAATCTAGTCTCTCCCATACTGTTTTCCAATTTTCCCAGCAGTTTTTGTCAAATAGTGGATTTTTGTACAAGAAACTGGGATCTTTGGGTTTATCATAGACTGTCTTGCTGAGGTCACGTAACCCAAGTCTATTTCACTGATCCTCCCTTCTGTCTCTTAGCCAATACCATACTGTTTTGATGACCACTGATTTATAGTATAGTTTGAGGTCTGGTACTGCTAGGTCACCATCCTTCACATATTTTTTCAATATTTCTCTTGATACTCTTTATTTTTATTTTTATTTTTCCAAATTAACTTTGTTACCTTTTTTTTCTAATTTAGTAAAAAAGTTTCTTGGGAGTTTAATGGGTATGGCACTGAATAAGTAAATTAGTTTAGGTATTGTAAACCTTAAAATTTCTTAGACTTATGAATGTTGGAAATTTCACCATTGGGAAATTTCATACTTGAAAAAATTTCCTACTGATAGTAAGAACTCTATTGGAATGTGAAACTCCTTGGCCTGGGAGGATCCCTCTCCTCCCTACTTAAGACTACTTTAGGACAGAAACCTTTTGCTAAACAATGGAAAGGGCTTTGACTTATGCTTAAGCATAGAACAGGAAGTTCTTTGAGTCATGATTGATTTTAGAATTGATACAATAGAGATACTTGGAATGACAGAACCTGGTCTTGGAACTTACAATCTCCACCCTACTCAGAGTAACAGGATTTAGGAAGGGCTGCAGCAAAGATCAAGATTTAATTATTTGAGAATATGACCTTCAACAGACATGTGCAAAGGAAACAGACCTCTGGGCAGTCCTGGGTTAAGCTAGAGCCACCATTGGCACAGGGGAGACATCGACAGTGATTGGTAGATGTGAGAACTGAGAGGAGGGGACTTAGATGGTTTCCTTAAAGATAGCGGGGTCTGAGGACAGGAGGAGAAGGTTTTGCTCTGAGAGATTTTGCTCTGAAGGAGTCTGAGAGGAGAGAGGTCCTGGAGGGAGAGCTCCTGGAGAGATCTGAGAGGAGGGCTTGCTCTGAAGGAGGCTGGAGGTGGAGGCCCCTGAGACTGTTTCTCCATTTTGGTAACGTGAGTGATAGGGACTGATCTCTTTTCTTTGTCTCAGCTATCTAAGGGCTTGGGCCTTTGGCCCAGCCTAAGCAGAGGGGGTATTTAAGCCCTATTCCCTTCTCTCCCCTTTCTCTCTCTCTCTCTCTCTCTCTCTCTCTCTCTCTCTCTCTCTCTCTCTCTCTCTCTCTCTCTCTCATACCTTTCTTCCTCCTGTTTGTAATTAAAAACTCCATAAAAGGTTGACTGCTGACTTGAGTTTTCATTTAGGAATTACATAGCTGAATTCCTTGGCGACCTTAAATTAATATATATCAGTCTTTTAAAGTGATTTCCATATCACAGTATCATTGTCATTTTTATTATGTTAACCCATTCTACCCATGAGCAATTCATTTTTTTCCAATTATTTAGATCTAGTTTTAATTGTGAGGAGAGTGTTTTGTAGCTATGTTCAAATAGTTCTGTGTTTGTCTTGGTGGATAGATTCCTAAGTATTTTATGTTGTCTAGGGTGATTTTTAATGGAATTTCTCTTTTTAACTCTTCTGCTGAGATGTGTTGGAAATATATAGAAATGCTGATGACTTATGTGGGTTTATTTTGTAACCTGCAACTTTGCTAAAGTTGTTCATTATTTCCACTAGCTTTCTAGCTTTTTGATGGATTCTCTGGGATTCTTTAAGTAGACCATCGTAGTCGAGTGATAGCTTGGTTTCCTCATTACTTATTTTAATACCTTCAATTTCTTTTTCTTCTCTAATAGCTACTGATATTGTTTCTACTACAATTGCTAGTACAATGTTAAATAATAGAGGTGATAATGGGCTAGTCTTATAAACTTTTCTCCAGCAAAATTGAGGTGCTCTTCATTCTCATTGATCAAGTCCTATTTTGGGAACATGGGAGTGTTAAAAAGTACTGACTCCAGTGATGATCTTGCAGAATCTGACCAGTCAATGATGGTGTCACTCTAGCTGGGGAAGTACCCCACCAAAGGTTTCTTCCCACATTCTAGAACATAGGTAATGAACATTGGCCTTCCTGAGTTGTACCTCTGCAAATTAATAATAAAAATCCCATCTGGAAGCTTCTCAATGGTCCATTCTGAAGTATATTTAATTTTTGGTAAAGTGAGAGGGGCCACTGTTAATTAAGATCTCATGGAGACAGGACAATTGTCAGAGATCTGAAGTAGTTTGTGGCACTCTCAGCACAAGAGTTTTTTTTTAACATTTTAAAATTTTTTCATGCATAGGCTTGCAGCTCAAAAAGTTGTTGGCTTCCTTTATCAATGAACTCAGTCAATGAATGTCCATTTAGAATTGGAAGAGATGGTGACAACTGACATGTTTTAAAAACAATCCAAGTGGAGAAATATTAGGCTATTAGAATGACATCTGATCATTCATGTCTTGGCAGGATATGAGGGTTCAAATGAACAACCATCTGGATAAAAGAAGCAGGGGCAGAAGGAGGGCCAAACACACTGGAAAGGAGTGAGCTTAAAGTGAGGAAGCTGAGAACCCAGGTTATAATGTGTTAGCAGGAAACATTTGTCTTCTAGCCAACAACCATGCCAAACTCATTATTATTTCTTCTTTTACTGTGGTGACTCCACTGGCTTGGTAGTAGAGTAAGGTCCCAAGCAAACTGGGCACCTCTGTTAAAGCATAAGGATTTTACATATGAGATCATATAAAACATTTTCCCATATTAATCGTTTTGTGGAAAAATACTTGAACAAAAAAATGAAGAAAGAAAATGAAATATGGTATAGTTTGGTGTGGATTCAGACTCCATCAATTCTTTCTCTGGAGTAGCTGGCATTTTTAAGCAAGTCCTTTGGGATTGTCTTGGATCATTATATTGCTGAGAATAAGTTATTTACAATTGTTCATCCTACAGTATTGCTGTTACTATGTACAATGTTCTCCTGGTTCTGGTTGCTTCACTCTGCATTAATTCATGCAAGTCCTCTCAGATTTTTCTGAAATCTTACTACTCATCATTTCTTATAGCACAATAGTATTCCATTTGATCATATGCCACAATTGACTCAGCCATTTTCAATTGATGGGATTCCTCTCATTTTCTAATTATTTTCCTACAAAAAACCCTGCTATGAATATTTTTGTACTTATAGATCCTTTTCTTTTTTTTTCTCTTTAGGATACAGACCTAGTAATGGTATTTTTTGGGTCAAAGGATATGTTCAGTATTATAGTCCTTTTGACATAAATTCAAATTGTTCTTCAGAATGGTTGAATCAGTTCACAACTTCCTCATATCCTTCAACTTATATAATTTTCCTTTTCTGCCATAATTGCCAATCTTATATGCATGAATAAGTACCTCAGAGTTGTTTTAATTTGCATTTTTCTAATTAACAGCTATAGCAGTTTCACATGACTATAAGTAGCTTTAATTACTTTGAGAACTTCCTGTTCTTATCCTTCAACCATTTATCAATTGGGGAATGATTATTTGACTCATTTCTTTATATATTTGAGAAATGAGACCTTTATTATAGAAACATGTGAAATATTTTTTCATCTTTATGATTATTGTTTACTATCCTCCATCCTATTTTCCCCATTTCCCCATTTATTCTATTCTCTCTTCTTTCATCTTGTCTGTTCTCAAGTGTTTTGCTTCTTATCTCAACATTCTTCAATTTGCCTCCCCTTCTATCACCTTCCCACTTCTTTTATCCTTTTACCCTCTATCAGGACCCCAAAATTAACTCCTTGCTAACATCTCTCATTTTCTTAAGCTTACATGTTCCCTGGCACCAGGCCTAGTAGTAACAGGCCCAGACTTAGCTGCTGAACATATCTCCCCCTTCCAAAATGGGCTATGAGGAGAGGTGGATTCAAGATAGCGACCTAGAAGGAGCAGAAGTTCAGACCTCTGAATACCCTTCCTTACTGATCACAAACTGAATGCTCCTAAGAGACTGAAAATCAAACTTAACAACCAGACAAAGCCAAGGAACCCTCCTGCTGGACTTAATTCAAAAGGTACACCCCCCAAAAAAAAGCCAAAATCCAAGAACACTCAGATTTAAGGGGAAGACAGAAGGAAGACCACAGGACCCATCCCCCCTCCCACCCAGAGCACTGAGATTCCAGCGGCAGCAGGAACTTCTGGGCAGGCAAAGGTGCTGGTCTGGAGGGTGTACCTTCTGGGCAGGGCTATGCCAAGTTCAGAGCATCCAACACAGATGGCAGGGAAGGAGCTAGAGAGGGATAATAGGGCTGGCAGCCTGGCCAGAGTTGTGGAGATCCTCCATATTTGCTCCAGCCTTCCAGGAGGTTTTGGACTCAGAGCACACCCAGCCCAACTAAACTGAACTTAATCCCATTAAAAGTCTCCAGAACTCAGGGAACCCCAGGCTCTACACCCATCCTCATTGACTACTGGACTTTAATACAATAAAAAGCCTCCAGAGGGCAAGGAAGCTCAACCCCCCAACAACCCTCCCCCAGAGACTACACCGAGAGATCTTCTATTAAAACTCTAAGAGGGGAGACTGACAGAAGCCCCCAAAACCAAAAATAAAATGAGAGGAGAAGGAGCACAGAAAAATATGGGGAGTAAAGAAAGGGTCAATGTGAGCAAACAACAGAAAAAGAAGAAACTACAATAGACAGCTTCTATTCAGCAAATGAAACAGAGGGGGAGAGATCAGCAAACGATAAATCAGAAATCCCAGCTAATTGGATACAGGCTATGGAGGAACTCAAAACACAATTAAGAGAGGCTGAAGACAATTGGGAAAAGAACTTAAAAATTAAGATAAGTCATCTGGAAACAAAGGCACTTGAACTAAAATGATAAAAATAGTGTCTTGAAAGCCAAAATCAACCAGCTGGAAAATGAGGCAAAGGAGATGAAAGATGAGGCAAAGAAGATGAAAGATGAGACAAAGGTGATGAAAGATGAGGTAAACAGGATGAAAGATGACCTCCAAAGAAAATCAGACCAGAAGGAAAAGGATGACCAAAAATCCAGAGATGAAATCCAATCTTTAAGAACCTGAATACAACAACTGAAATTAAGTGGCCTCACAAGGCAGCAGGACACTATAAAACAAAACGAAAAGAATTAAAAAATTGTGGAAAATATGAAGCATATCATTCCAAAACAGACAATTTAAGAATCATTGGTCTACCAGAAGACCACAACAAAAGAAAAAGACTGGACATAATACTACAGGAAATTATTCAGGAAAACTGCCTCGATATCCTAGAACAAGAGGGAAAAGTGGAGATTGAAAGAATCCACATATCACTTCCTGTATTTAATCCCCAACTGAGAACACTCAGGAATGTTATAGCCAAATTCAAAAACTATCAGACCAAAGAAAAGATATTACAAGCTGCCAAGAAGAAGTCATTCAAATACCATGGAACCACAGTGAAGATAACGCAGGATCTGGCTGCATCCACAATGAAGGACCAAAAGGCATGGAATATGATATTCCAGAAAGCAAGGGAAATAGGTCTACAACCAAGAATCAACTACCCAGAAAAACTGACTATATTCTTACAGGGGAAAGTATGGTTATTCAACACATTAGAGGAATTCCAAGTATTCATAAAGAAAAGACCAGGCCTGAATAGAAAATTTGATGTCCAAGCACAGAACTAAAGAGAATCATCAAAAGATAATTTAAAAAGAGGGGGAAAAGAAAAACAAAACAAAAGAACAACTAAAAAAATTTTAAGAGACTCAATAAGTTAAAATTATATGTATCCCTATAAGAAAAGAAGCCATTGGTAACTCTTAAAAACTGTTGCTATCACCTGGGCAGCTAGAAGAATTACACTTAGAGGGAACAGTGACAAACTGTATAGGATGAAAGGACAAGACATAAATAGGCATATAGATATATGCATGCATAAATACACATACATGTGTGTGTATGTATATATATATATATAGACTAGACTAGACTATATATATAGAGAGAGAGACTACATATATATATACATACATATATATATATATATACAACTAGAGCTAAAAAAAAGGTTAATACTAAAAGAAATGGGAAAAAGAAACAAATGGGGGTAAATTTATATGTCACAAAGAAGCTCATGGCAGGAGGGGGGAGAACATCAATACACCAGAAGGGTAAAGAGGTTGGAGATAGGAAATACTCAACTCATACGTGCTTTGAAACTGACCCATAGAGGGAAGAACAATCCAATCCATTGGGGCAGAGAATAGATTTGCACCCTATAGGGGAGTAGAAGGGTAACAAACGGATTGGTGGGGAGAGAAGCAGTACAAGAGAGGGAGAGGGTGGGGGGGAAATTTTAGAAAGACTACAGGGAAAATAAGGGGGGGAATAAGAAGGGAGGGGGTAGAAAGGGAAGTAAAATAAGGGTGGGAACTAGGGGGCCTGATTATAAACAAGCATTGATGTAGAAGGAAATAGTGAAAGAAGAAAAGGCAGGACCAGGAATAGAAATCAAAATGCTGGGAAATACACAGCTAGTAATCATAACTCTGAATGTGAATGGAATGAACTCACCCATAAAACATAAGTGAATAGCAGAGTGGATTAGAATCCCAAACCCTACCATATGCTGTTTACAAGAAACACACATGAGTAAGATAGATACGCATAGGGTGATAGTAAGAGAATGGAGCCAAATCTACTGGGCATCAACTGATAAAAAGAAGGCAAGAGTCACAATCATGATATCTGACAAAGCCAATAATAAGAAAACACATGCCTAGGCCAGAGAGGCCTAGATAGGATCACCTCACATCATGGAATATACGCGTCTGCTCCAAAACTCAAGTCCAAAAGACAGACAAAAGCCTTTGCAATCATGTTAAATACTTTCTCGATCTCGAACCACGTGCGAATTCAGTGAGATTACAAAGTATTTTGGGGAAGTAGAGCAAGGAATTGTGGGGATTGAAGTCCTGGATTCAAGTCTATTTTTACATTCCCTCATTAGATCATTATTGGGGAAAGAAGTTTCCCCAAAAAGGATCATGAAAACATAATCAACTTAAACATTACAACAATTTGGGGATAAGAGGGGAAAAAGACAAAACAAAACCAATAATTGCTAGACGCATTAACAAAAAGCCAGTTAGGGGGCAGTCCCCTTTGGCATGAAAGTATACATACAAATAAATGTTCAATCAACTACACCCAAAGTTCATTCTTGTGCAGCTTGTGGACTGAAGGCTTCTTCATGATGTCTTCTCCAACAGTTCAGTTTCTGGATTCAGGGAAGTAGCATCATTCTTTACCTAAAATTCTTCTCAAAAGGAATTTAAACTTTGCAATTTAAATAATGATATTTTTTACATTCCCCCATTAAGAGGGTGATTGAAAAATATAGGATCACTTAGGGATGCATGGCTGAGGTATGAGGTATATGAATCAAAATTGGTAAGAGAAATAAAAAAGAAATCAGAAAAATCTAAATGAAAAAGAAAAATTTCTGGATGAAAATATAGACTATCAGTCTTATGTGTAAAAATTCTAAGTAAAAAAAAATAAATCTATAACAGGTCCTTGAATCAGGGCCCAATTAAATGATCTAAGCAATGATGCATTTACCCAGTCAGTAGCCAGGACTACAGAAAGTTACCACACTATGAAAGGCAGAAAAGGGACCAGATTATAGGAGCCAAGGTTTTGGGGATACTCGTCTGTGAGTGTTTTCAGAGTGAGTGTGGACACAACAAAAGCCTATGTCTAGCATGTTAAACACAGGAACCTCAAGTCATCACACTAGGTTCAAGACCTTTCTATTGGCCTAGAAGTGCACCAATCCATCCTGGATTGGGTTTTCTTTGGCTCTGTGCAATGGCTCTTGTGTGTATATCTTGTCCTGGAATCAGACAGAATCATTAAGCAAAGTCCCATAATTTTTAAAATAAGTAATGGCATCATTTTTATAGTCACAAGCTTTTTGGGGTGTGCATTGGCAAATGTGTCTTAAACTTATAGTACTGAAAAATCAAAAAGTTAAAGAAAATCTTAATACTGGTGACATGTGCTTCAAATATAAAAAAGATAGAAAAAACCACTGAAATAGTATATTGCACATGCAGGAAAATATAATAATAAAAGTTTAAAAATATAGCTTATAATCATTGACACACTGTGTCAGCTAAGAAAATATAGCATACAAGGCTTTCTCACCAAAAATGAGATCCATTTCCTCTTTCTATCTGGCCATGATCACTGTGAGTATAAGGCAAATAAAGTGAGCAAGGTAACATTTTTCATTTTTAAAGAATAGTAGTACAAATATGTAGTATCAATATCCCCAAAATTCTCAATAGCCCAATTAATTACAATAGCAAACAAACACACTATCATATTTACAGGAGTTGCTGTATGGTATTTAAAAACCTATGAATTGATGGATATTTGTCACAATTTTTTACAATCATAGCAATCTTTCAACCTTGTTGTATAAACATATTTTTAAACAAAGTAAAACTCATGTTGGGTTAAGAATATAATCAAGAAATCTATATATCATTCTGGTGGAAGTAAAATAGTGAGCTGAAGAGTATTAATGAAGGCTGCTCCTTTTTTGGAGGCTCTTTTAGGGGTACAAATGCCCTGAGTTTAACTGCCCCAACTTCCATTCACATATTTAGAAATGCAGGAAGGTTGGGAGTTATAAAATGTATTTCACTTCGCTAGAATTGGCCTTACACCTCATGTTAGGGGCAGGCAAAAATAACCAGAGATTGTCAAAAAAAATTTCAAAAATCATATTTAAAAAACCCTTAAAATCATTTGAGATATTTAGCACATTAAATTTTCCAAAGATTGTTATAGCAATTGTAACCAGTTCTGAAATCCATCTATCCTCTATGTGACAATTTACAAAGGCAAAAATAGAAAAACTTTTTTTCATATATGGGCTTATTCAATAATATTTGTTCAATAGTTATAGGGGAAAAGCAACAGAATTTTTAAAACTCAGTACATAACAGAATAATATTGAATCCAGTAATATATGAATTTAAAATCACAAAGTTAGACCTTAAACAAAACAAACAATAAAATAAGGTAGAATACAGAGATTTGTATAAACCACTGGAGTCTGAAATGCCTTAAAGTTATATAAACTCCAGTATTTAAAGTTCCTTAGGTGTATTTTTTAAAATTAATTATCCATTTAAATGTCTATTGTCCGAAGGCAGAATGGTAAGGGCTAGGCAATGGGGGTTAAGGGACCCATCCAGGGCCCCACAGCTGGGAAGTATCTGAAGCCAGATTTTAACCCAGGACTGCATGTCTTTAGTCCTGGCTCTCAGTTCACTGAGCCACCCATTTGCCCCTTCAAAGTTGAATCTTTGGGCTGAATCTTTCTTCTGACACACAGGTGAAATCAATGAAATTACCAGAACAGTCAAAAGGTATCCTTTTAAATAGCCCATTGCTTTTAAGTTCTTGTTTGGAAAAGTCTGTTTCTTCTCTCTCCCTTTTCTCTCTCCCCTGTTATGATCCCCCTGTGGTCAATACCCCCATCCACGTGGAGGTTTAACCTAAGGGAAAATTACCTGTTCTCCTTTCCCTCTTGTCTCTCCCCTCCACCCACATGGCCATTACTGTTACCAGCTGGTAGAAATCAGTCCTGAGTGATCTGCTCCAAGGATCTGGGTGATGAGCCGGCTCAATCGGAGGCCAGTTTTTGCTGGACTGGGATCAGCTGGGTCAGGTAGGTGAGAGACCACTGGGGTGGGTCGGGGCAGGAACGAAGGGCTGGGAGCCGGAGCACCAGGTGAGGACAGAGAGAGGTCAGGATAGGGGCTGCAGGCAGGAATTGGCCGAGCCAGTGGGAGGGAAGGGCTCAAGAAGTCTCAACTGAATGGCTGGTGGCAGGAGCTGATCAAGATGTTTTTCTAAAAAAGCATCTTGGAGAAACATGGCTTAAAAAAATTCTAAGCACTAGCTATTAAAGCTGAACTAAAGATCAGAAAAGAATCAGCAGATTGAGAGTCTTTTCTCCCATTAGGTCACCAACTGTAAAGATTAAAATTTTGGGAAACTGAGGTAGGAAGAAATTAGTTTCTCTCTGCAAGGAGTATTATATTTTTATGAGGTTTATTAACGGTTAAGGATTAAAGAAAATACAGAATAAGAAAACACATGCCTAGGCCAGAGAGGCCTAGATAGGATCACCTCACATCATGGAATATACGTGTCTGCTCCAAAACTCAAGTCCAAAAGACAGACTGCCTCTGTTCTAGGCATCCCAAATTACAACAAGCCATTTACTTTGTATGTACATGAGTGAAGAGGGGTAGCTTCAGGTGTTTTAACTCATATTTTGGGACCTTCTCAGCTCCAAATTGCTTATTATTCTGCCCAACTGGACCCAGTAGCATCAGGAGCACTACCATGTCTTAGAGGTGTAGCTGCTACAGTCTTGCTAGTGAAAAAACTGTTGATCTAGTATTGGGATGCCCATTAACAATTATGTGCCCACATGAGAAAGAAGCATTGTTGCTAAGGCATAGAACACAGGCATTCTCAGATCAGTGAATTACAAGGTATGAAATAACCTTGTTTAATAGTGAAAACATTACTTTGAAATGCTGTACAATCCTTAACCCTGCCACCTTGCTTCCAGATTTACCAACTTCAGGAGAACCATTACACAGTTGTGAAACATTAGTGTCCATGGCAGAAAAGCCTCAAGATAATCTCTTGGACACTCCCTTAGACAACCCAGATCTGATATTATTTACTGATGGTTCCTCTTTTATGAGGGATGGCATATGCCACACTGGAGTTGCTGTAGTCTCAGAATTTGCCACTGAGTGGTCAGCTTCATTACCCTCTAATATTCACATTCAAGGAACAGAACTCATAGCTTTGAAGCACGCTTGTATAATTGCCAAGGATAAAAAGGCAACAATTTATACGAATTCTAGATATTCTTTTGGCATTTGTCACTTAGTCAGAATGCTATGGCTCCAAAGAGGATTTTTAACTTCAGCTGGAAAATCTATAGCTAATGTAGAAATTATTAATGAAGTTCTTTCTGCTCTCCAGCGGCCTGAAGCCCTAGCTGTAGTAGTTCATTGCTCGGCCCATACAGGTGGCACTGACCCTGTCTCTAGAGGAAATGATTCAGCAGATGCCGCTGCAAAGCTAACAGCCATAGAAGGGCTTGAATTAATTTTAACATTAACAACCACTGATGATTTAAATTTATCATTTTCCAATAATGAAAAGGAAGTGGAAAAATGGAAACAAAAATTCAAAGTAAAACAGATTCATAGAGTATCGGTGTGATCTGAAGGAAAACCCCTGCTCTCTAAAAGTTTCTATAACCAAATTTTCCAATCTATTCATAAAAATGGTCACTTTGGCAGTCAGGGCATCGTGGACTCTGTTAAAAGAGTATGGATAGCCCCTGGTATAACTACCATAGCCTCTAAAGTGTGTTCAGTCTGCTCTACCTGCCAAGCATATAACCAACATGCATTTCATGGCAAAGCCTTTTGTGAGCATCCTCTGGCTTACACACCTTTTGAATATCTACAGATAGATTTCATAACAATGCCAAAGGCTGGACATTATAAACTTTGTCTAGTCATAGTAGATCAACTGACCAGAAGGCCTGAAGCATTTCCTGTGACCTGAGCCACAGTGGCTTTTGTTGCTAAGGTACTTTTAAAAGAAATTATTCCTCGCTGTGGCTGCCATCACATATTGATTCAGATAGAGGAAGCCATTTTACTGATTCTGTCCTAAATCAGATATATTTTGCTTGGGGATAACTCCCAAGTTCCATGTTCCATATCATCCCCAGAGCTCAGGCCAAGTTGAGAGGATGAACAAAGAACTTAAAACTATGATTGGAAAATTATACTATGAGACACATTTAAAATGGCCTGAAATCCTCCCTCTGGCCTTATTTTATCTTAGAAGCAAGCCTAGAGGAGAACTACACATCTCACCATTTGAGATGCTTTTTGGACATCCACCTATACAGGCTCAACCTTTTCCCCCTGCATATACATCACCATTAGGGACTACTATTGCTTCCTATATACAGGAATTATAGCACAAACTACATGAACTTCATGAATCTGGAGCTGCAGTACAAGCCGGACCACTAGATTTTTCTCTTCATGACCTGAAACCAGGAGACAAAGTGTATATTAAGAATTTCAAGCCTACTGGAGCAACTCAGCCTTCCTGGGAAGGACTATTCCAAATATGGTTAACTAATCCAATATCTATAAAGGTTGGAGAAAAGGACTCTTGGATTCATTGCTCACATGTAAAGAGAGCATCTTCTGTTGAGACTGGTTGACTCTACCCTATCACATGCATTGGAGATAATAATCCATTGACAAGTGGATTCTCTTTTTTGAGAACACATTGAATTCCTGATTTTTCCACTCATTTTTATTGCTTTTTTAAAATTTTTATTAGAATATTTGATTTTTTCCCCTTTTCCCATTTCTCATACTAAAGGTACATATAATTAATATAATTTTTATGCAGTAATACAAGTTTAATATATATATGTACATATATATATATATACTTGCTATAATATTAATGCATACCCAAAAGCTTTGTTATGCAAATCTGCCATTTATTGATAAAATATTATGGGACTGTGATTAATGTTTGTATCTGATTCCAGGAAATGGGATAAAAACAAGCACAGACTTAACCTGAATAGTGCCAAAATGAGCACACATGAAATACTAATGTGGACTCGAGGTTGCAACATTTGACATATGTTAAGTCGTGGGACTTCCTTGTATCTACTCTCCTTGCGAAGTACTCATACAAGTACAAAATTTGACTTTCATGCTGTCTCCCTATATCCCCGAGAATGTCAAAAATCAGACAAGGGAATGACACTTCCCTATCAAAATAGAATTCTAGTTCCTTTCCTTCTTATATTATGGCAACTTCCTGTAGTCTTGGCTGCAAATGGGAAGTGAAATATTACTGCATTCTGTCCTGCAGACTTGTGGTATAGAAATTACTTCAAATTGGACCTATCCAAGGGCCTATTTTGTAATTTTTTTCCTTGTGTTTTTGGTTGTGTTTTTCTCTTCTTTTGATAATTGACTCATACACCCCCATAACTCAAAATTGCATCCTGAGCTGAACTGGATGTATTTTAAGTCCTACTTCAGGGGGGATTGTATTTTAATTTAAAATCCAAGATTTTTTATTTTTTTGTTTGAGACTGAGTTTTTATAAAAAATCCAAGATTTTGATTTTGTTTGAGAAAAGATCTTCAAAGAAGAAGCTTGCTAACTCCTAAATCCAGTGAATGAACTGTTGCAGAAAGATGCCAGAAAACCTACACTATAGCAAAAAGATCAAGAATGAACTTTGGGTGTGGTTGAGTGAACTGAAAAAGTTTAATTGAACATTTATTGTAAATGTACACTTTTATTTCAAGGGGACTGCCCCTAATTTGGCTTTCTGTCAATGCACCTGGCAAAACATTGGTTTTCCTTTCTTTCTTTCTATTCCTCCCTAACTACTGTAATTTCTTCTTAGAAAATTGAATATTGTATACATCTGTAGTTAGTGCAATGAAAAGTCCCCAACTCATACTTATAGTGAAACAAAAATCCTAAGTTAGGTGGTCTATTTTAGATATAATACAAAAAGGTGATAAGTACCTATAAAGGTTCAATTAATCATTAAATGGTCAAGCAACTTACAAAGGGCAAGCTTAGCAAAGAGATGTGAAATACTCAGAAGACATAATCTAATCAGAGAAGGTGATAACAAAAGAAGATGTGAACTAACAATGGACAGTCCTGGGGAAAAGCATCTCCTGTGATTGGTAGATGTGAAATTTTGGGGGAGGTGACATAAGAGAAAATTCTCTTTAAAAGGAGGTCAGGAGTTCAGGCTCTCTGAACCTAGTTGGAGTTTGGAGTTAGTTTGGAGGAGCTGGGTCTCTGAACTGAGTTCTGTAAACCTTAAAAATTTCTTAGATTTATAAATGTTGGAAATTTCACCATTGGGAAATTTCATACTTGAAAAATTTCCTATTGATAGTGGGAACTCTATTGGAATGTGAACCCCATTGGCATGGGAGGTTCCTCCTCCTCCCTTCTTAAGATTACTTTAGGACAGAAACCTTTTGCTGAACAATGGAAAGGGCTTTGACCTATGCTTAAGCATAGAACAGGAAGTTCTTTGAGTCATGATTGATTTTAGAATTGATACAATAGAGATACTTGGAATGACAGAACCAGGTCTTGGAAAATACAATTTTCACCCCACTCAGACCTAACAGGATTTAGGAAGGGCTGCGGCAAAGGATCAAGATTTAATTATTTGAGAATATGGCCTTCAACAGACATGTGCAAAGCCACAGACCTCTGGGCGGTCCTGGGTTAAGCTAGAGCCACCATTGGCACAGGGAAGACATGGACAGTGATTGGTAGATGTGAGAACTGAGGGGAGGGAACTTGGATGGTTTCCTTAAAGATAGAGGGGTCTGAGGACTGAGGGGGGTTGGTTGGAGAGGTTTTTGGTCTGAGAGGTGGTGCTTTGAGGATTGGCTCTGAAGGAAGCTGGAGGTGGAGGCCCCTGAGACTGTTTCTCCATTTTGGTAACGTGAGTAATAGGGACTGATCTCCTTTCTTTGCCCCAGCTATCTAAGGGCTTGGGCCTTTTGGCCCAGCCTAAACAGAAGGGGTATTTAAGCCCTATTCCCTTCTCTCTCCTTTCTCTCTCCTCTCTCTCTATCTCTAATACCTTTCTTCATCCTGTTTGTAATTAAACTCCATAAAAGGTTGACTGCTGACTTGAGTTTTCATTTAGGAATTACATAGCTGAATTCCTTGGCGACCTTAAATTAATATATGTCAGTCTTTTAAAGTGATTTCCTTGTCACAGTTCAGGAGTTGAGGATTTCAGTGAAGGACTGGAGTTTTGCTTTAGGACGATCTTGTAGTGAGTGATAAAAGACTGACTAGTTTCTCTTAAGGCTCAGGTCTAGGGCCTTCATACTATTCTCTCTCTCTCTCTCTCTCTCTCTCTCTCTCTCTCTCTCTCTCTCTCTCTCTCTCTCTCTCTCTCTCTCTCTCTCTCTCTCTCCCCCTTCCCTTAAATTCCTTCATTTGTATTAATTAAAATCTCCATAAAACCCAGCTGACTTGGTATTTTCATATTTGGGAATTTTCCCATGGCAAAATTTTTATTTTTAATATAAATCAAGACACTAAAAATATCTTTACAGTTTGGCCTAAACCTTTACAGTTTTGGCAATTCACAGTCTTGGAAACCCACATTTTCATGGTTGCAGGACCCTAGACTGAAGCTTTATCATTCAGCAAATATGAAAAGTAGAATAATTTTGCAGTAACCTGCATAGAGTGTCAGATTGGAATTTCTGCCATAGCTTAGGGACTATTATTCATACTAAAAATAAAATTAGGGTTCCTTCCCAGAAGAAAAGTTAAAGAGTCTCTAGTAACAAATTTCTTCTTTCTAGTTTATCAGGGAGAAGAAACTGGACCTTTAATACGATACAATGCAGAGCAATATAGTACAATAAGCATTTATTAAGTACCTACTTTGTGTTAAGCACTGTGCTAAGTACTGGGGGTACAAAAGAAATAGAAATTACTGTAAGAAAGAGTTCCTGTTCTCAAAGACCTTTACAATCTAATAATGAAGATCAGGCTAAAAAAAGAGCTGAAAAGCAAACTGAGGGGTTTGGGATTGGGGATTGGAGTAGGCTAGCAGGAGCTATCTGGCAAGAGCATGATGTTTTGTCCAGTCCAAAACAAAGAGAGTTATTTGATTGGAAAGGGGATAGTAAGGTGGAAAGTTCATATCCCAGCCATCTATAAAATAAAGCTTTGGAAAGAGTTTAGTGCTTAATGTTCCAGCTCTTCAACAGAGGGGGAGAAAAAGCAAAAAAAGAAAAGAAAATACAAAAACCCATCAAACTAAAACAGGAAGGCTTCCATGTGAAAGTAAAGAAGTGAGAAAGTGAACATATTATTTAGAAGATAGTTATCTAAAGTCCAGAAAATCAAATATAAGTTTAAACAGAAAAGGAAGGGAATTAAAGAAAACCATTAACATATAATCATCAAGGTAGATATAGAAAAAAAGTAAAAGAGAGTAAGAAAAACAGCAATTGAGATGATTGGAATTTCACAGAAACAAAATGAGAAAAAAGATTCAACAATAAAGCCCATGACTTCAGATATCTATGTATAAATGCAAATAGTATATATAACAAGAAAATAAATAGATATTCTAACAAAAGGAGATAAAGTTGACTTCAGAGGTATAACTGAGATGTGATAGGATCTATGGCTGGAACATGACTCTGAAAGGTATGCCTTATTCATAAGGAACATAAAAAGAGAGCAGCTAAGTGGTCCAGTAGATAGAAAGTCATTCCTGGAAAAGGATGTCCTAAGTTCAAATCAGATCTTAAATAGTTCCTAGCTGTGTGAACCTGAGCAAGTCACTTTATCCCCACTGCCTAGCCCTTACCACTCTTCTGCCTTGGCACCAAATATATACTATTGATTCTAAGATGGAAGTTCAGGGTTTTTAAAAAATTGAAAAAGTTAGAGGGGTTGAGGATGCTTACTAGCAGTGGGTCCTAAGAAATTATGCTCACTCAGGTAAGGAAACCAAAGAACCATACAGAATCCACAGAGTGGAGAGCATTTGAGGGAAATTCAATAGCTACAAGATAGAGAAGTATTATTGTCAGTGGAATATACCACAAACCACCTGGACAGAAAAAGAAACAGATAAGGACTTTATGAAACAGATTACAAGTCTGGGAAGGCAGAAGTGAGATTTTGATCATTTAGAGCAGGAGTCCCCAAACATTTTACACAGGGGACCAGTTCACTGTCCCTCAGACCATTGGAGGGCTGGACTATAAAAAATCAAACAAACTATGAGCAAATCCCTATGCACACTTCACATTGTAAAAATGGAGATTTGAACCCCAGACTTAAATCCCCAGAAGTCCTTGGTACTTCCCAGAATTCCCTATAATCTCAACTGAGTCCTCACCTGAGTGTGAGAACACAATTTGTATTTAAAATGGCTTTAACGCCTATGTCGGGCTCTTCTTGTACTCAGAGATTGCAAGGATGTAGTGAGTAAACTAAGTGCGGGGGGTAGGGGGGGGGTTCTGAATTTGGCTAAATCAGCCATGGCATGTGGTTTATTTTCTTATTTCCTTGATTTCTAATAATCTTAATAAACCTCATATAAATATAATACTTTTAGTAGAGAAACTAATTTAATTGTTACAGTTAGTGGCAACAACTAGATTGGATAAGAACTCAAAAAAAAATTTTTTTTTAAGATAGCCTAGATAATGATTTCTAAGCCATGTTTCTCTAAGGCTTTTTAGCAAAGCCTCTTGAATCAGCTTGAGCCTGCTTGCCTGCTTGCCTTGCTCCTGCCTGCAGCCATCTGCTCCTCCTAAGATCACTCTCCTGCTTCAGCCCCAGCCCTGCCCATGCCCGGCTGCTGCCTGCCTGCTTCTGTGCTCCTGCAATCTGGACCCAGATTGTTCTCCCAGTCCCGACCCACCCCGGCTCTGACTCTGACTCCGGCTCCTGGCCTCCAGCCATCTTGCTCACCTGGCCCAGCCCTAGCCCAGCCCCAGCAATTCTGTCCTTCGACCCAGAAGGCTTGCTGGTAGCTGCCCCAATTTCTTCAGGATCAAAAACCAGCTGGTAAAAACGGGGGGTGTTTTTTCTTTAGGCTACAATTAGCCTCTACATGGCAGGGGGCAGGAGACAGGGGACCACAAAGGGGGAGAAAGAGAAGAAGAAAGAGACTTTTCCAAACAGGAAGTTGATTACAAGTATGGGGTATTTCAAAGGATATCTTTTGAGTGCACTGATTCTGTTACTTCAGGGGAAAAAATTAGCTCCCTGCAATTTTTGGCCCAATTTGAGATTCCAAAAACCCACCCTTACTATGGGGAGGCAGCTCAGTGGCTCAGTGGATTGAGAGCCAGGCCTAGAGATGGGAAGTCCTGGGTTCTAATCTGGACTCAGACACTTCCTGGTGGTGTGGCCCTGGGCAGGCCATTTAACCCCCATTGCCTACCCCTTATCAATCTTCTGTCTTCTGACAAAAGACATCTAAATAGATAATTTTTAAAAACCCAATTAACTTTAAAGAGACTGGAGGTTATATTTTTAAGGCATTTTGGACTCCAATGTTTCATAAAAATCTCTGTATTTTATTGCATTTTGCTGATTGTTTTGTTTAAGATTTAATTTTGTTGCTTTTAAGTTCATATGTTAATGTATTTAATACTATTCTGTTACACTGAATTGTTTTAATGTACTGGGTTATAACTACTGTTATATTCTGTTGCTTTCCTCCTATAAACTACACTGAACAAACATTATTGAAGAAGCCCATATGTAAAAACAGTTTTTGACTTTGTAAATTGTCACATAGAGGATAGATTGACTCCATCAGAACATTGCTACAATTCTATAACAACCTTTGGAAGATTTAATGAACTGAATCTCAAATTTATTTTAAGGGGTCTTTAGACATGATTTTTAGAATTTTTTTTAACAATCTCTGGTAATTTTGCCTGCCCCTAAAAGGGGGTAAGGTCCATTTTAGTAGCTGAAATGAAATACAAATTTAATCCTCACCTCCCATATTTATAACAATGTGAACGGATGGGACATTACAATCTCATACCAAGGAGCTGGGAAGTTAATCCCAGGGCATATAGTACCCCTGGAGCACTCTCAGAAGAGGAGCATCTCTCATTTCTAACTCTTCAGCTCACTTTACCCAACATCAACAATACAGGGGTTTGAGTTTTTCCTAGACTCCTCTGCCACATTTTTGTAATGATATCTAGATTTCTTGATGATGTTCTAGACCCAAAATATGTTTTCCTTTGTTTAAAAATATGTTTTCCAAGGTTAAAATATTTGCTATGTCTGTAAAAACTTGTGTCAAATATCCATCAGTTCATAGGCTTTTTAAAATGCCAGACAGCAACTTATATGAAATATGATAGTGGGTTTGTTTGTTATTGTAATTAACTGGACTATTGAGAATTTTGGGGATATTGATACCTACATATTTTTACTATTGTTCTTTATAAAAAAAAACTGTTACCTTGTAAAATTCATTTGCCTGTACTCACAGTAGATCATGGCCAGGCACAAAGAGGAAATGGATCTCATTTCTGGTGAGAAAACTTTGTATTCTCTATTTTCTTAGCTGACACAGTGTGTCAATGATTATAAGCTATATTTTTATTTTTAAAACTCTTTTATTATATTTTTCTTGCATATGCAATATACTATTTCAGTTTTTTATTTTTTTCTCCTTTTTATATTTGAAACACATGTCACCAGTATTAAGATTTTCTGTAGCTTTTTTGATTTTGCAATAATATAAATTTAAAATACATTTGCTATAATGTCAATGCATACCCCAAAAGCTTGAGACTATAAAAATGATGCCACTAATTGTTAAAAAAATTTATGGGACTTTGCTTAATGATTCTGTCTGATTGCAAGACAAGATACATAAAAGAGTCATTGCACAGGGCCAGAGAAACCAATCCAGGAAGGATTGATGAACTTCTAAGCCAATACAAAGTACTTGAACCTAATGTGAAGACTCAAGGTGGCGACGTTTAACATATGTTAAGGCTTAGGCCTTCCTTGTATCCACACTCTGAAAATACTTACAGATGAGTATCCCTAATTTGCCTCCTACCTGGCTCCTGTAATATATTCCCTTTTTCTGTCTTTTATAACGTGGCAACTTTCTGTAGTCCTGGCTATTGACTGGGTAAATGCTTAGTTGCTTATATCATTTTAATAGGGCCCTGATTCAAGGACCTGTTATAAATTTATTTTTCCTTTACTTAGAATTTTTACACATAAGACATTGATAATCTATTATTTTCATCCAGAAATTATCTTTTTTATTTGGATTTTTCTGATGTCTTTTTAATTTCTCTTGCCAATTGATTCATATACCTCATAACTCAGCCATGCATCTCTAAATGATCCCTGTGTCAATCACTCTCTTCAAGGGGGGAATGTAAAAATATTATTATTTTGAATTGCAAAGTTTAAATTCCTTTTGAGAAGAATTTTAGGTTAAGAACCATGCTACCTCTCAGAATCCAGAAACTGAACTGTTTGGAGAAGACACCATGAAGATGCCTCCAGACCACAAGCTGCATGAGAAGATCAAGAATGAACTTTGGGTGTGGTTGATTGAACATTTATTTGTATGTATACTTTCATGCCAAAGGGGATTTTCCCCTAACTGTTTGCTTGCTTGTTTGTTTGTTTGTTTGTTTGTTTTTGTCAATGCATCCAGCAATTATTGGTTTTGTTCTTTTTTCCTCTTATTCCCAAATTATTGTAATCTTTAAGTTGATTATGTTTTCATGATCCTTTTGGGGAAACTGGTTTCCCAATAATGATCAAAGGGAGAAATGTAAAAATGGAGATTTGAACCCCAGACTTCAATCCCCAGAAGTCCTTGGTACTTTTCAGAATTCCCTATAATTTCACCTGAGATCCCCACCTGGGCAAGAGCACAATTTGTATTTAAACTGGCTGTAATGCCTATGTCGGGCTCTTCCTGTACTCAGAGATTGCAAGGGTGTAGTGAGTAAACTAAGCATGGGGGGTTCTGAATTTGGCTAAATCAGCCATAGCATGTGGTTTATTTTCTTATTTCATTGATTTCTAATAATCTTAATAAACCTTATAAAAATATAATACATTTAGTAGAGAAACTAATTTAATTGTTACAACATATTTTAAAGTAAAAAAACAAAATGGGAATAAATACAATATTTAAATAAAGAACAAGTTAATTTAAAGCAACAAACTGACCAGTATTTCAATGGGAACTATGAGCCTGCTTTTGGCTAATGAGATGGTCAATGTCCAGTTCCGTAGTTGTCACTGCTAGTCATAACAAGTGATGCAAGTGTGCATCAGTTAGTCTAGATCTGGTTGGAAATTTCAGATGTTTCATTCTGAAATAAGTCTGTTCACAGATATAAGTGCTACTAAAGATGGTTGCCATTTTGAGTGCATGGTTCCTGGGATTAGGATATGTCTCAGATAGAAAGTAGACAAGATGCTTGACTTGAATGTGTCTTTCAGAGAGTCACAATTCTGCAGTTCAGCCTTTTGGTAAATTGTATCCACATTTTCAATGTCAATAGAAAATGGGTTATGGAAAAGCTGTATGTCCTGTTCATGGAGATGAAGCTCTTTAAAACTGAATTGGAACTCCTTTTGCAACTTTTCCAGTGAATCCACACATGTTTCTTTTGGGAATGCAATCAAGGGTTTTTTCCACTAATAGATTTTGAGTTAAGGGGAGATGGCAGAAATTTTCCTCCTTCACTTGTTTGATAAGGAGGTCTAATTTTACTTCAAATGCTTTCACATGTGATTGCATATCACAGATGAGCTTCCCTTTTCTTTGAAGCTGAACATCGAAACTATTGAGTAGTTCTGTTCCATTTGTCAGAAAAGTGAGGTGCCATTTCTAGTCTACATCAGTGAGCTCTGGTACTTCTTTGTTTTTTGAAAGCATAAAAGCTGTAATCTGTGGCAATAAGTCATAGAAATGTCTCAAAACTCTCCCTTGACTCAGCCAGTGGACTTCTGTGTGGTACAGAACATCTTCATAGGCAACATTCAGCTCAGACAGAAATTCCTGAAATTGTCTGTGGTTTAGAAAGTTAGTTCTAATGAAGTTAACACAAGATACAACAATTTTCATAACAGAGTCCCACTTCAGTGATTTACTACATAGCAGAGCTTGTTGGTGGATGAGGCAGTGTATGACTATTAGATGAGAATGGTTTTGTTTGTCCATCTCTTTGTTAATGTGAGCAATTACTCCTTTCTTAGACCCCACCATGGTAGGAGCACCATCAGTTGTCACATTGGTTAGTTTAGTCCAGTCCAGTTCCAAATCCTTCACAGTTTGGGAAACCTTTTCATAGATATCCTCTCCTGTAGTTGTTCCTTTGATTATTTGCAGTGCAGCAAGCTCTTCTGTGATTTTGAAATTATCATTCGTCCCATGAATAAAAATTAGAAGTTGTTCAGGATCACAAACATCATTGCTCTCATCGAGTGCCAAGGAAAAATAGGAAAGTTTTCTTGTGGAGTTTTGCAAATGCTGATGCAAATTGACTCCCATTTCTTCAATTCTGATGTAATTGGAGATCCTGAAAGACTGTACTAAATAAGTCTGCCTTTTCTGGACACATCTCTTTGGCAACAGAAAGAAGGTACTCTTTAACAAATTCTCCTTCCACGAATGGTTTGCCAATACCTGCTATTAGCTTGGCAAATTGAAAACTTGCTTGTAGGGATGAAATATTTAGCTGCTTCTGCTTCACAAAAGTAATTTGTTGAGTTGTCAATGTATTTTTCAGTTTTAATATTTTATCTTTTCTCACATCTCCAACCAAACAATCATATATCTTTTGTTGAGTTTGATGTCAATGCAAATTGTATTCTTTGAATGCAGACACTATATTCTGGTATATCAAACACACAGCTCTTTCCTTGTACTGCATGAAAAAGTAATCATAAGTTCACTGTTCTTTGAATATCCTACACTCTGAGTCAATTTTTCTCTTTCTTGTTGTCATTGTTTCCTAGTGATTCTAAATTGCTATTAGTAAAATGCATGCATACATACATATTGGATATGTATGTATATATATATATATATATATATATATATACACAATATATATACAGCCCTACAAAAACAATATACCAACAATAATTTTGCCCACACAGGTATATAGACTGCACTACCCATCAATGCAGTCTGATGTGTGTCCATCAATGCATCTGTGCCAGTACACATCATTTCAGGCTCACCAGTGGCCATATTGGTGGAATTCCACTTTAACTCAGGCTTATACTTGTGTGGTGCAGGAACTGGCATAACAGAACCAGTTTCTCCACCCCTTTCTAGTTCACACTACCCTGTGTGAACTGCACTGCAATCTGTGAACTCACACAGGAATCTGATCACATGGGTAAGACTCCTATAATAGGGGGCATTATGTTGTGCATCTGGGGAAGTATGGGGGCCATTATACTACCATGTTTCCCTGAAAATAAGATACTGTCTTATATTAATTTGTCCCCCCAAAACAGGGAGTGTCTTATAAAACACCCAGTGGCAGTGGTGGGCTTCTCACAGTAGAGGCCCACCGCTGATGTCACAAGCCAGATCATCGCTGTCCCATACCTGTATACAGTATTGGAGGCGATGCTGGGCTTGTGATTCTGTATCCCGCTGTCTGGTATAGCAGAGACTGCAGTGCTTACTGTGATGGTCCTGTCACACTTTGGACAGTGCCATCACTGCCAACACTATACCAGGCAGCAGTATACACAGTGAGGAATCCCCTCCCCCAGATTGCCATTCACCATGCTGACATCTTCCATTGTGCAGCCACATAATCCTTTGTGCAGAGCCTTGTTCTCATTCAGTTACTCTCCAAAAAAGGCACCACACAAAGGATTATGTCACCAGAAGTAGTGCTATACGTGAGCGATGCTGCGCTTTGTGGCACCACCACACACAGTGCTCCTCTCACTGACCACCAATGAAAAAGATGCCCCTTCTGGAAGTGTGGTGGGGGTTGGATGTATGGCCTCAGGGGCTGCATGTGGCCCACGGGCCGTAGTTTGGTGACCCCTGGTGTAAGATCATGCCTTTTGCTCTTTGTATTGCTTTATCCCATGATCTCATCTAGTTTATTGTAGAAGCTGCCAGAATTTTCATGGTCTGGATTCTTGTTCTCTGATACTTGAATACTTTCTTTCTGACTGCTTGAAATAATTGTTTTTTTAAGTTGATTTTGATTATGATATTTCTGATATTTTTCCTTTTCCAGTAGTACTGACCACCAATGAAAGAGGTGCCCCTTCCAGAAGTGCGATGGGGGTCAGATAAATGGCCTCATTGTGGCCTTGTGACCCGCGTGCCATAGTTTGGGGACCCCTGACTTAGAGTTTACTGGCCCTAAAAGAACAGATAATTTCTTGTCTTTTCTTAGTGATGATTCAACATTCATATAGTGGCCAAAGCAATAAGGGATCTTCTCTTCTGGATCTGAATCTCAATAACAGTATAAAGTAAGTAGCAAAATTGATAGGTCACTGAGCTAGGAGTCAGGAAGTCTTCAATTAAAACCTAGCCTTAGATATTTCTAAGCTGTATGACCCTGAGCAAGCCATTTAACCTCTGTCTGCCTCAATTTCATTAACTCTAATAGGGGGATAATGATAGCCCTTCCCTTAACTTTGTTGTAAGATCAAATGACACAATATTTGCAAAGTGTTTACCATAGTACCTAGCAGGTAGTAGGTATTATTGTTATTATTATCCTGTTGCTGATATTAAAATATTGGGAACATTGTGGAGGAATTACCACTTCTTAGAAGAGGAAAGGCAATTTATAACATGAGCCCTAGATAACGGGATAGTAGATCTTCAAGATTACAAAGAATACAAAAATATTCATAGCCATATTTTTATAATGGCAAAAAAATTGGAAAATGAAGGGGTGACCCTCAATTGGAGAATGACTGAACAAACTGTGGTATATGTTGGTGATGGAATACTATTGTGATCAAAGGAATAATGAACTGAAGGAATTCTATGTTAACTGGAACAACCTCCAGGGATTGATGCAGAAGGAGAGGATCAGAACCATGAGAACATTATACACAGAGACTGATACATTGTGGCACAATTGAATGTAATGGGCTTCTTTACTAGCAGCAGTGCAATGATCCAGGACAATTCTGAGGGACTTATGAGAAAGAATGCTATCCATATCCAGAGAAAGAACTGTGGGAACAGAAATGCAAAAGAAAAACATATAACTGGTCATGTAGTTTGATGGGGATATAATTGGTGTTTTGGCTTTAAAATATCACACTATTGCAAATATGAATAACATGGAAATAGGTTTTGAACAGTGATATGGGTATAACCCAGTGGAACTGCTTGTCAGCTCCGGGAGTGGGGAGGGAAGAGGGGTGGAAAAGATCATGAATCACGTAACTATGGAAAAATATTCTAAATAAATAAATAAAATTTAAAAATAAATAAATATTTTTTAAAAAAGAGTTCAGAGAAAGGACAGGAAAGATTCCATGAACAAAATGTCAAAAAAGTCAAGAAAGATAATAAATTCCAAAAAAATAAAATTCTGAATACAAAAAAAATTCCAGAAAATTAATATCCCTGAGTGCATATATTAACAAATTAGGGAGGGCAGAGATCAATGAATTGGAAATGCAAATCAAAAAAATTGAAAACAAACAAATCAAAACCCCCCAGAAGAAAACCAAACTAGAGATCCTAAAAATTAAGGGAGAAATTAATAAAATCGAAAGTGATAGAACTATTACACTAATAAACAAGACTAGAAGCTGGTACTTTGAAAAAACAGACAAAATAGACAGAGTACTGGTCAATCTAATTAAAAAAAGGGAAGAAGAAAGGCAAATTAATAGCATCAAGGATGACAAGGGGGACCTCACCTCCAATGAAGAGGAAATTAAGGCAATCATTAAAAACTACTTTGCCCAACCATATGGCAATAAATATACCAACCTAGGTGATATGGATGAATATTTACAAAAATATAAATTGCCTAGACTAACAGAAGAAGAAATAGATTTCTTAAATAATCCCATATCAGAAACTGAAATCCAACAGGCCATCAAAGAACTTCCTAAGAAAAAATCCCCAGGGCCTGATGGATTCACCAGTGAATTCTATCAAACATTCAAAGAACAGCTAACCCCAATATTATACAAACTATTTGACATAATAAGCAAAGAGGGAGTTCTACCAAATTCCTTTTATGACACAAACATGGTTCTGATCCCAAAGCCAGGCAGGGCAAAAACAGAGAAATAAAATTATAGACCAATCTCCCTAATGAATATAGATGCAAAAATCTTAAATAGGATACTAGCAAAAAGACTACATCAAGTGATCAGAAGAGTCATTCACCATGATCAAGTAGGATTTATACCAGGGATGCAGGGCTGGTTCAATATTAGGAAAACCATCCACATAATTGACCACATCAACAAGCAAACCAACAAGAATCACATGATTATTTCAATAGACACAGAAAAAGCCTTTGATAAAATACAACACCCATTCCTATTAAAAACACTAGAAAGCATAGGAATAGAAGGGTCATTCCTAAAAATAATAAACAGTATATATCTAAAACCATCAACTAATATCATCTGCAATGGGGATAAACTAGATGCATTCCCAATAAGATCAGGAGTGAAACAAGGATGCCCATTATCATCTCTATTATTTGACATTGTACTAGAAACACTAGCAGTAGCAATTAGAGAAGAAAAAGAAATTGAAGGCATTAAAATAAATAAGGAGGAGACCAAGTTATCACTCTTTGGGGATGACATGATGGTCTACTTAAAGAATCCTAGAGATTCAACCAAAAAGCTAATCTAAATAATCAACAACTTTAGCAAAGTTGCAGGATACAAAATAAACCGATATAAGTCATTAGCATTTCTATATATTTCCAACACAGCCCAGAAGCAAGAACTAGAAAGAGAAATCCCATTCAAAATCACCTTAGGCAAAATAAAATACTTAGGAATCTATCTCCCGAAACAAACACAGGAACTATATGAACACAACTACAAAACACTCTCCACACAACTAAAACTAGACTTGAACAATTGGAAGAACATTAACTGCTCATGGGTAGGACGAGCCAATATAATAAAAATGACCATCCTACCCAAACTCATTTATCTATTTAGTGCCATACCCATGGAACTTCCAATTTTTTTTTTTACTGATTTAGAAAAAAAACATAACAAAGTTCATTTGGAAGAACAAAGGATCAAGGATATCCAGGGAAACAATGAAAAAAAATACAAAGGAAGGGGGCCTTGCAGTCCCAGATCTCAGACTATATTATAAAGCAGAGGTCATCAAAACAATTTGGTACTGGCTAAGAGAAAGAAAGGAGGATCAATGGAATAGACTGGGGGCAAGCATCCTCAGCAAGACAGTATATGACAAACCCAAAGATCCCAGCTTTTGGGACAAAAATCCACTATTTCATAAAAACTGCTGGGAAAATTGGAAGACAGTGTGATAAAGATTAGGTTTAGATCAACACCTCACACCCTACACCAAGATAAATTCAAAATGGGTGATTGACTTGAACATAAAGGACACTATAAGAAAATTAGGCGAACACAGAATAGTATACATGTCAGACCTTTGGGAAGGGAAAGATTTTAAAACCAAGCAAGACTTAGAAAGAGTCACAAAATGCAAAATAAATAATTTCAACTCCATCAAATTAAAAAAGTTTTTGTACAAACAAAACCAATGTAACTAAAATCAGAAGGAAAGCAACAAATTCGGAAGCAATCTTTATAAAAACCTCTGACAAAGGTTTAATTACTCAAATTAAAAAGAGCTAAATCAATTGTACAAAAAATCAAGCCATTCTCCAATTGATAAATGGGCAAGGGACATGAACAGGCAGTTCTCAGCCAAAGAAATCAAAACTATTAATAAACACATGAAAAAGTGCTCTACATCTCTTATAATCAGAGAGATGCAAATCAAAACAACTCTGAGGTATCACCTCACACCCAGCATATTGGCTAACATGACAGCTATGGAAAGTAATGAATGCTGGAGGGGATGCGGCAAAGTATGGACACTAATTCATTGCTGGTGGAGTTGTGAATTGATCCAGCCATTCTGGAGGGCAATTTGGAACTATGCCCAAAGGGTGATAAAAGACTGTCTGCCCTTTGATCCAACCATAGCACTGCTGGGTTTGTACCCCCAAAGAGATAATAAGGAAAAAGACTTGTTCAAGAATATTCATAGCTGCGCTCTTTGTGGTGGCCAAAAATTGGAAAATGAGGGGATGCCCTTCAATTGGGGAATGGCTGAACAAATTGTGGTATATGTTGGTGATGGAATACTATTGTGCTAAAAGGAATAATAAAGTGGAGGAATTCCATGGAGTCTGGAACAACCTCCAGGAAGTGATGCAGAGTGAAAGGAGCAGAACCAGGAAATCATTATACACAGAGACTGATACACTGTGGTACAATCGAAGGTAATGGACTTCTCCATTAGGGACAATGCAATGTCCCTGAACAATCTGCAGGGATCTAAAAAATACTATCCATAAGCAGAGGATAAACTGTGAGAGTAAAAACACCGATGAAAAGCAACTGCTTGACTACAGGGGCGGAGGGGATATGACTGAGGAGAGACTCTAAATGAACACTCTAGAGCAAATACCAACAACACGGAAATGGGTTCGAGTCAAGAAAACATGTGATACCCAGTAGAATCATGTGCCGGCTATGGAAGAGGTGGAGGGGGGGGGGAGGAAAAGAAATGATTTTTGTTTCCAATGAATAATGTTTGGAAATGACCAAATAAAATAATGTTTAAAAAATAAATAAATAAATAAAAATTGGACATGAAAAAAAATTCCAATGAGGTAAAAAAGATGGTATCATCTTAAAAAAGTAATGTTGATCCACAGGAGCTCATCAATAAAATTAGATTTTTTTAAACTGACGTGTACAGAAGATGATGGAAACAAGGGCAAGAAATAGAGTGAATACCTGAGCATTTCAGTGAATAATGTCTAAGTGTAAGGAATAATAAACTCAGAATAATCTGAAGCTGGTAAGCAAAGCTTTGTGATACCTAAAATGATGTTTTTATTTATTTGCTTTTGTTCTTAATTATATTGAGGGAAAAGAAAAAGTTCAGATAAATACAAGGACCAGTGTTTAGGGTGAGCAGGATGACAGTGTTGGAATATTGAGAAAAGAAATAACTTTTGAAATTTCTTTTTGCTTCACTTTTCTCTTCCAGGGAGAAGAATTCTACATCTAAAGCCAGAGAGGACTAAATGACAAGGATAAGAAGACATCCAGAAACACTGATAGGGAGTTTTTGTCCAAGACAAGTAGGATAATAGTAAGAGAGTACCATCATTGAAGAGAGAGAAATCATTGTAGAGAAGGGGTCCACTTTACTCACCACCCTAAGCAACAAGCATTGACTGACTGCTACCAAAAAGTAAATGAGCATGTTTTAGAAAAGTGGCAGCACCCTCTGGAATATAACTATCATTCATACTTCTAGCCAAGTCTTCATGGCCATTATCTTGGGATATAGCATCCTTTGAAAAGGAGCCAACCATGTTCACTGACTTATAACTCTTCACAGGACTATCAAACCAGCCTAGATAAAGCAGCATGGCACCCTGAAGGCAAAATAGGAGACAGCCTATGCCAGGCAGGTCAAACTACCAACATCATATTGACCATCATTTCCCCTTAAACCCTTATGGAGACAACTTAGAACTTTGAACCCAAGAGACTTGGGCAAACCATTGCTTCCAGATTGTGACCAGCAGTTATGACCCTAGAAAGCAACCCCTAAGGAAATTCAGTTAGGCAACTGATCCATCATATGCTACAGATGCATCTACTGAAGACCTAGAAGAGAAAATGCTCATCATCAAAGATCTTGACACTGCCAGACGGTTCAACATAAGAAATTCATGTGATTTTTTTTTTCAGTAGAAATGACATTGAAGAAGGGGTTTTACCATTTGTTTTTCTTCTGAACCTGAAGGATTATTAGATATTTCTATCTGAGTTGCAGCTGAGACCTTTCATGTGTGTCTCCCACATTAGAATGTGGATTCCTTGAGAGCAATGGCTGTCTTATTTTTCTATTTGTATCATCAGCACTTAGCATAGTACTTTGCACATTGTGAGTGTATAATGAATGCTTTATTTATTCATCCATCTAGAAAAGGACACAATACTTATAAGGAGCCAAGATGACTTACTCAAGAACAGGTCATGCCATATTAATTAACTTCACATCTTTTTTTAGAGTCTTGCTCGTTTAGAAGTTTAAGGGGAAAGCTGTGATACGGTGTACCAAGATTTTAGCAAAGCAATTGACAAAATTACTAATGCTTTTTCTGTGGAAAAGACAGAGAAATGTGGTCAAAATAAAAGGTGTCAAACTCAAATAAAAACAGGGATAATTAAATTATAAATAAGGATTATATGCTGCATATTCACTTGGAGAATCACATTAATATTATCTTTGTTTTATTATAGTTTTATTTATTTTATTAAATATTTCTCAATTATATCTCAGTCTGATTTAGTTAAGGAGAATTGTGGGATGCATGTAGCCCACAGGCTTTGTGTTTGACACTCTTGGTCATGAGTATAAAACAAGTAGAAAGATTTGAGACTGGCTAACTAACCTGGTTCAATGATTTAATGTCAATTGATAAGGAAGCCTCTTGTATTGTGCTTCTGGTAATAAGATTCTGATAGTCACTTAGATGAAGTTATAGGCCACATACTTACAAAATTTGCAGATGCCACAAAGCTAAGAAGGATTGTAAGGATCCAAAACTGTCTTGACAGACTAAAACACTGGCCTAATCCCCATCTGATATAATTTAATAGAGGGGTAAATCTTGGATATGGTTTCAAAGTATCAGCTTCATGAGCACAGTGTAGAAGTATAGTCAACAGATGGACATCTTTAAAATATTTGAAGCCTTGTGGACTTGTATTTTGTCATACAATATCTATCATACATACTTTTCTCTCTACTCACCCATCCACCACCTTAGCATAGGCTCTCATAACCTTTCAAATTACGTTAACTAGCAATAAACATTTATTAATCTCTTGCTAAGTGTCAACATTGTTCTATATGATGACAAAAAATACAAGTAGAAAGAAATACAATCTCTGCCCTCAAGGATCTTACATTCTAATGAGGGCATATAAAACATAAAAGAAAGCAGAAAAGGGGTTGGGCAAGGTGAAGTTGAGAAGGTTCCCATGCAGGGAAAAAAGTCCAGAGATTCAGGAACAGAGCCTGAAGAGGAATAAAAATATGGCTGACCATTAGGCTTTCCTTAAAATGCATATTCTGAGAGGAAGAAGCTAATCAGAAGAAGTATGCTTCAGGAGTGGAATGTTCCAAGTTAAGAACTCATGCCCATAAAATTGACAAAGATGCCAAGAAAGGAAAATGATAAATGATGGAGGGGGCATGGAAAAACATCCATATTGATGTACTATTGATGGACCCATGGATGGGCACAATCATTCTGGAAAGCAATTTGGAATATACACAAAATGTTTCTAAACAATGCTTTTCTTTTTACCTAGATATAACACTAGTAGATCTATACCCAAAAGGGATCAAAGGAAAAAAAGTTCATATATGTACAAAATATTTATAGTAGCTCTTTTTGTATGGCACAAAACTAGAAACTGCAAGGAGTCCCAACAATTAGAGGAATGGCTGAATAAGTTGCAGTATATGAAGAATAATACAACAATAATATGGTAAAAATAAATTTGAAATATATAGGCCATGACCGATACATAAACCATTTGTGAATGTGGAATATTGATGATGAAATATTCTATCCATTTCAAAGAGGTGATAGATTTAGGGTGTAGAATGAGACATACACACATATGTCTTGTTCTACAAATGTATTTTATGTATACATATGTGCATATGTTATGTATATATACACATGTGTGTGTATATATATGTTCCCACATATACATATTTGCATATATAGCCATTGGGGAAGATTTCTTTTTCTTGACAATAAATATTTGATGCAAGGAAGTCACTTTTTTCTTTTTCAGTTGAGTAGAGGGTGAGGAGAGAAAATAGATTTCTACTGTTTTCTTAAAATAGAGAGGAGGAAAACAGATGAAATGTTGAATCAGTTTTAAATGTAATTAACTTTTAAATTTTGTGACAAAAGACCTCTCATGAAGTGGGAGAATTTGCAAATTTTTGTAATATAAAAAACATATCAAGAAAATTGTAAAAGATAAAAACTGATTAATCAAGTTCACCTTAAAAACAAACCACAGACTTTACTATTTTCAACAACGCAAGTATCCAGGACAACTCTGAGACACATGACAAAAAGAGGATATTCACAACCATAGAAGGAACAGATGGAGACAGAATGTAATACCATTTTTTACTTAATTTCCACCATGAATTTTTGTCTAGGTAAGCAATATGTTGTCTTCTTTCATAGCATGTTGAATACAGAAATATATATTATGTGATAATATAAGTACAGCCTAAAAAATACTAAAAAATTGTACTGGCATGTAATCTGGAAAAAATACAAAATTATTATAATTAAAAAAAACATATTAAGCTCAAGTGACCACTTCTGATCATATGGAATGGTTTGATGCTGCAAGGGATACCCAATCTAAGCTCCAAAAAAGCAGAACCAGGAAAATCACATTGGTTATTAACATTGAACCAGAACATTTATGGTAAGGTCCATAAAGCAATGTTTTCCATAATGTCTAACCTCTATAGCTTCCATAACTACTTCTTATTATGTACATAAGGACATAGTTATGTTTCTTAGAATTTTATACCTGCAAATGCTATCCTTTCTCATCATGAAGTGTGGAAATAAAACCAATATTGTTTGCTAAAGAAAAAAATATTTTAGGTTGAAGAAGATTTGGGGACATGGTAGAAAAGTCCAGAGTCAAGAGTAGACCCTATGGAGAAACAAAGACATGGCTGGCCTGCATACTTTCCTTAAAATGGTAGTTCTGAGAGAAAGCAACAAATCAGAGGAAGTGGCTGTGGTTGTAGAAAGTATTGCTAATGTGAGAAATCCAGGAGTGAAGTGAACTTCTAGGGAGAAGAGACTTCTCCAGTATGATGGAGGAAGTTCAGAGTCAGGAGAGAAGTCTGGAAAGAAACAGCTTCACAGACTGTTGCTATCTCCTTCTAAAAGATCATCCTCTGAAATCTCTGCCATTACACAACCCATTCTCTACTCAACTGCCAAAGTAATTTTCCGAAAGACAGGTCTTGCCATATTATCCCCACTAGATGATAAATTTCAGTGATTCTCTATTATCTCTAAGATTAACTATATAATCCTCCATTTGATACATAAAGTCCTTCACAACCATGTCCTTCCCACCCTTCCATTCTCTTTATATTTTATTCCTGTACATGTGCTCTCTGATCTATCCACACTGGTCTGTCGGCTCTTTATCCCAGATGACACTCAGGCTCCTCACTGTGGTTTTTCACTGATTGGTCCCTGTGTTTAGAATGCTCTTTCTTTGCATCTCTCCTGGCCTTCCCAGATCCCTCATTTCCATGAATTTTTATTACCGCCTCTATGCTGAAGATTCTCAGATCTACCTATCCTTCCCCAATCTCTCTCCTGACCTCCAATCTCACATCACCAACTGCTTTTCAGACATCTAGATCTGGATGTCCTGCAGACATTTTAAACTCAAATGTCCAAAACAGAAGTCATTAGCCTCCCTGCCTCCAACTTTCTTTGCACTGTAAAGGGCAAGACCATCTCCCAGTATCCCAGGTTCACAATCTAGGAGTCATCCAGGACTTCTCATTATTTCTCACCCCACTATCTAATGTGTTGCCAAGACCTGTTGATTTCCTCTTTTGCAATATCCCTCCAATGTGCTAGCTTCTCTCCTCTGACACCGTCATTGCTCTAGGGCGGACCCTTATCACCTCATGCCTAGATTATTGTAATCACTTGCTTGTAGGTCTGCCAGCCTCAAATCTCTCCCCACTCCAAACCAACCTCCATTTAACCACTAAAATGATTTTCTTGAAATGTAAGTCTGATCATGTCACCCCTGCTTCTGAATAAACTCTGATTGCCTCCAAGAGCAAATGCTAAAGACTCTGTTTTGACATTCAAAGCCCTTCATAATGGCTTATTCTTAACTTGCAAGCAGAAAGAGTTAGAATACACTACAGTTAATTAAAAGTGTTTCTTTCACTAAGAGAATCTCTTCAAATAAGGGATGCTCTGGGGTTTTCAATGTATGATAATTTGGTAGTAAATGGATTGGCCTGACTTTCATAGGCAGAAATTTATGTCACTGTCACCTTCAATAGTGATGGAGTCACAGTGGCCATGTTAGGGACAAGTGAATAAAACCAAGAACCAAGAACCAAGAACATCACCTCTTAGTTCAACCTTTACATAACTGGGATTTTTACTTCTTCGATTCTAGATTTCCCTATTCAGGTGCCTGACTTCTCCTTTAATACACTCTCCCACATCTCACCTACTTCTATAAAATTTCCATCATTGTTTTAAACTGGGCACATAAGCAATTATTTAGATTGAGCACAGGTTTTGGGGAGATGCAGTTCCCCCAAGTAAACATAGCACATGTCCCTTTAACTTGCCTCCTGATAGTCTCAGTTTTCCTCATGCATCCTTTTTTCTCCTTTCTTTCAGTCTCAGAGAAATATGTGACCATTCTCTTTGTTAAGATTAACTTTTTCATCTGTACCTTTAGCTGCATTTGTTTCATTTCAATTTAGCAAGAATGTTTAAGTATATTCTAAGTAGTAGACAAAGTAGGTTTGCTTAAAAGTGAAAGAATTTTCTCCAAGTTCCCCAATACTCTCTTTATTGCTAAAGACAATAGCCACTTTTCTGCCCTTGCCCTTTTCTGGGACAAGTGATATTCTGAATGATGCTTTCTCTAAAATTGCCATTCTCTTGTTTTAGACTCTATGAATCACAAAGTTGAAAAGGAGAGTCTTGTACTAAATAATGGTTCAGAATGCAGACATCTATAATTTCCCAGGTATCATGAGTGTTTTAAGGTATTTGCTTGGTGTGGATAATCATTGTTTCATGTGGAATTAAGAGATCTAGCTTCTGGCTTTTTGTGATGGAGTATGTAGAGAACAGACAGGAAACATACAGGAAACGGAGCCTGGAAGAAGAGTTTACATTCAGTAGCAGTGAAGCAGTGGTGTTATGAGTCAGAAGAGGAGAGAGAAGGTAAGTGTGCCTATGAGTTAGTATGAGTCAATGAAGTGTTTGATGGTAGAGGCCATGCAGTTTGGACTGTTTCTGGTTGCAGATCCATAGTAAGTTGGGTTTGCTCCTTTGGTAAACTTAATAAGAAGAATGAGAAAAGTGTCGATTTAGGACAACACATGGAAGTGGACTCTCACCATTTTGTGCAGCTAACTTATCAGACTGTATGCCTGCTAGGTCCTATTCTCCTCCTCAGAAAGTGATTCTATTATCCACAGAATAATGAAGACCCTCCAGTAGATAAAATGTCTAAATGGCAAACTTGCTTGCTACAGCTTGTAGTTTCCACATAGGAAAACAAAATACCACATTGAATGAGAATAGCAAATGGACTTAGAGATTAGTATGATTGTGATATCTCTATATAAGGGTCTATAATATATCACCAGCAATTTCATGAAAGAAGTTATTTTCTTTCTGTGATTGTGGAGGGATTCAAGAGGGTGGTAGAAATGTAAGGGAAATTGCTGCTCTTATGGATCAGAAAACTTGCCCAGAACAGAGTATCTGGACTTCCTCTCTTAGGGTACTTACTACTGCTATAGAAATAGGACCCATAACTCAGTTTGCAGACAGATAGACTTGTCTACAGCTTATGGCATTGGATAACCAAAGTAAAAACATTTATTGAGTACCTACTATAACAATTAAATTAGTTCTAGTAATAGAAGTGTTATATTTTAAGAGGTTTATTAAAGATTATTAGAAATCAAGGAATAAAAAAAATACAAAACAAGAAAACCATGTACCTAGGGCTGATTAGCCCATTCAAAGCTTACTTACTACATCTTGCAAAAGCAGGAAGGAGAAGAGGGAGAGATAGGCATTACCACCAGTTAAATACTAATTGTGATCTCGCCCAGGTGGAGACTCAGGTGAGATTACAGGGAATTCTGGGAAATACCAAGGACTTCTGGGGATTGAATTCTAGGGTTCAAATCTCCATTTTACACTACTATGTGTTAGACACTGTGATAAGTACTAAAGATGCAAAAAGGCACAAAGACAATTCCTGCCCTTGAGGAGAGCACAATCTAATTGGGAGACAACAAGCGAGCAAATACATAGAAACAATCTACTTACAGGATAAAAAGGGGAAAAAAAATTAGGAGATGGAAGGCACTTGAATTAAGAGGAGATGGGGAATGTTTCCTGTGGAAAAATGAGATTTTAGTTGAGACTTAAAAGATGCCAGAGAAGTTATTAGGTGGTGTAGAGGAGAGAAAATATTTCAAGCATGGAGGACAGCCAAAGAATATGCCCAGAACTGAGAGATAGTGTATCTTGTTCATGAACAGCAAGATCAGTGTTCTTGGGACAAAGATTTTGTTGTTAGGAATTAGGTGTAAGGCAATCATACCAGTGTTTTTCCAATAATAACAAGAATTTAACTGTGAGGTCATTCAAAAAGAGTTCCCACATGGCAGAGGATAGACTCTAAATGAACACTCTAATGCAAATACTATCAACAAAGCAATGGGTTCAAATCAAGAAAACATCTAATGCCCAGTGGGCTTATGCGTTGGCTATGGGGGGTGGGGGGGGAGGAAAAGAAAATGATCTATGTCTTTAACGAATAATGCTTGGAAATGATCAAATAAAATATATTTTAAAAAAAAGAAATAAAGAACAATGAGATTGGAAAAGAAGTATTGTTCAAATAAATGATTACCAGAGGACCAAGGAAAGTAAAAAAAAAAAGAGTTCCCAATACAATGAAAAATAATTAAGAACCTACTGATCTCAAGAAGAGTGATCAGGAAGTCTGCATCACCACACAAAATGAAAAAGCCTGGATGGAGAAAAGTGATTGAAGCAAATCTGGGGTTGCTTTTTTTGAGGATGAGTCTTCAGGGGTAATTAGGGGTGATGAATCCAAGGACCCAGTATTGAATTCTGACTGTCATTTGCTACTTGTATAACCTCCTAAAAGTTCTCTTTGGACTTTAATTTCTTCATATGTAAAAGATAATAGAACAATATTCATCCTTCATTTTTGAAGAGGACCAAAAAACATCACAGGGTTTTTTAATTAAGAGGAAGTCTGGATTTGCACATGAATTATATTTAAGAAGCAGATTTACATGAATGAGTCATCCTCACACCCTCAACTAGTCATCAAAGTCCAATGGCAAGATTAGATGTTGGGATGACTGGCAATGGCCCAGAATGCCGTGGAGGACATTGGCATCATGCATGTCTGACTAGGCTCTAAGCAGTCCACAGCTCCTGCTTCAGGTGCCTTCATAGCCTTTAGAACAAATTGTTTTCATCCAAATCTATTCTGCCCTGAGAAGTCTTCACATGCTTAGAGTAGACATTCCCCTAACTCACCAATGGCTTATCGGTTACCTTCAACCTGGTTTAACCTGGTTGTCAAGATGGTTTTCTGGGGTGAAAAGAGGCTAAAATTGTAACCTGTTAGAAGGCAGGTTATTTCCTCCTAAAACACTCTGCTATCATTCTGGAAGGTATCCTTTATTGGACTGGTGATATTAAGGTGTTTTTATAAGCCAGACAAGACTTTAAAACCTTAGACATGGGTTCACTAACTGGCCCAACAGATGGTAGCAAGTGCCAGAATTTTAGGCATTGTCAAAAACTAGTAACCAACGATGTCACAATTGCCAACACTACTACAAAGTATAACCTTTGCTGTTACTGAGATACTAATAAGGATATTTTGTGGAAAAAGTAATTTACCTTAAGAAGGAGTATCTGGTCAATTCACCCATATGTTAATGAGAAAAAGTATTGCACAATAATTTTGAATGTATTATGGTTTTATGGCAATGTTTCCAGTCATTCCCAAACAAAATGGTACAATTGTTAAATATTTGTATCAGTGTTATTTACAAAAGATAGTGAAATAACTACCTCAAACAAAAGACTTATGCAAATTTTAAACATTGTTAATAAAATTTACTTATTCTTTTTTTAAACCCTTTCCTTCTGTCTTAGAATCAAAATTGGTTATTGGTTACAAGGCAGAAGTGGTAAGGGCTAGGCAATGGGGGTGAAGTGACTTGCCCAGGGTTACACATCTAGGAAGTGTCTGAGGCTAGATTTGAACCCAGGACCTCCCCTCTCTGGGCCTGACTCTAAATCTACTGAACCACCCAACAGCCCCCAATTTATTCTTTTCATTCTCCTTCTGATAACACCTCTTTATCATATCATACCACATATAAAAAATGTATCTGGAAGAGATTATCCAGGAAAATATCTCCCCTTTTAGTAGATGAGGAAACTGAGACCTAGAGAAATAAAATGAGTTGCTCAAGGTCATACTGGTAGCAACTGCCAGGAACTGGAACCAGTTTCAAAGTTCTTTCCACTGTGTCATGCAATTATGGTATATAAATGTATCTCTTTTTTTTAAAATGTAAAGTCAAGGATAGCCAGATGGCTCAGTGGATAGAGAGCCAGTTCTGGAGATGAGAAAATCTGGGTTCAAATCAGACTCTGAACTAGTCACTTAACCCCAACTGCCTAGCCCATACCTTTTGCCCTGGACTCAATACTCAGTATCAATTCTAAGATGAAAGGCAAGGATTTTTTAAAAAAGTAAGATCATATTAAAAATGTTTTGTGCAAGTTGCTTCTGAATCTAAACCACAAAACAAAAAGAATTATGGGCCAGATAAAGAGTAAGATAGGAAGACAGAATACCATAAAACAAGATAAAAACTTCATGAATTACCACACTCTGACCAGTCAAACATGATAGAAAGAGACCTGGAAACTCAGCCGGAGCTAGCATGCTCCCCCTGGGGGATTCAGTGCAGAGACTTTGACCTGTTTCGACCCAAATTCCTTCAGTGACATAAGCTTGAAGTAGTCTAGCAATTACTGGCAGAGGGAAAAGAACAAGAAATATGAGGGAATGATTATCAAACCATATTATCAAGAATAAAAGTTTGAACAAGCCTGGCGCAAAAGCAGATACAGAAAGAATTCAAAAATACAAAAGGAAGAATAAATAAAGGAAAGGAAAGCATATTAAACAAATAATAAAATAAGAAAGAAAGTAAAATAATATTAACTAATGAAAGGCAGACTTCTGTGGATTCTTCAGATATCCAAAATAGTTCAAGAGGGAAATGAAATTCATAAAAGAAGAAATTAATAATTAATTTAAGGGGTAGCCAAATGGCACAATCTCCAGGCACCAGGCCTAGAGATAGGGTTCTTGATTCAAATTTTGGTCTTGGATACTTTGTAGCTTTGTGACTCTGGGCAAGTCACTTAACCACAGTGCCCTGGCCCTTAACTACTTTTCTGTCTTAGTATCAGTTCCAAGACAAGATATACATTTTAAAAAAAGAAAGGAAAAGAATTTATACTGATAGGTCTTTTAAAAAAAGAATTAATTTATGTGAGGATCAGAAAGACCTTTCAATATGAAGGAAAGACAATTGAAATAAAATAGGATCATTTCATAGTAAAGAGGGACAATTAGGATATTTGTTTATAAAAACCTAACAAGCTAAATATTTAAAGGAAGGATTAGGAGAAATGAAGATGGAGAAATTGAAATAATGAACACAGACTAAATTCCCTGATCACCTACAGGTGAAATAAATGTTTGTTTGTTTATTTGTTTGTTTGTTTGTTTGTTTTTGTGGGAGGAGATAACAGAATAAGAGTTTACATCAAGGTGGAAATTAAGAGGGCAGAAGTGAAAGATTTCCATATCAATGGAGGAGAAGTGAAATTTCCTCTTAAATTGATACTTCTTAGAGTTAGGTAGATGTAACAAAAAGAGAGAGGAGAGAGAGAGTGAGAGAGAGACACAGAGAGAGACGCACACACAGACACACACACACACAGATAGTGAGAGAGAGAGAGAGAATGGAGTAAGATATTAAAAACCAATAAGGAGCTGTATAGAAGAAGGAAGCTTTATCCACAAGATGGATGATTGTAGATTTTTTTAAGGTTTTATTAATTTTCAAAAATTTTTACAACTTCATAGTTTTCCCCAGGATCTTTTGCCATCTGTGGGAATCTTTCCATATGATAAATATAGTATTTTTTATAGAAAAAGAAAAAAAGTCAGTACAACTGATTAATACGCTGAAAAAGTACAAAAGCATGTGCAACAGCTTGATACAATATTCTCACCTCCATAATGGAGTGGGTTGCAAGTTTCCTTTTACTTCTTTCTTTTGGGATGTCATGCTTGATCTTTATAATTTGGCTACATTCACTTTTCAATTGTATGTGTTTGTTCTTTCCATTTACATTGCTTAATCCATTGTGTATATTGTTTTTCTTGGTTCTGCTTACTTCATTTTTCATCACGTAGATTTTTCTATGCTTCTCTGTGTTCATCACATACATCATAGTATTGTTCCACTGCATTTATGGACCACAATTTGTTTAGCCATTCTCCTCTGAATGGGCATTCACTTTGCTATACAAAATATACTGCTATAAATAGTTTGGTATATAATGGGGACTTTCTTCTTATCAATGGATTTCTTTGTGATAGAAGTATAGTAAGTGAATATCTGGATCAAAAGTATATATACATTTTAGTCACTTTGTTTACATAATTGCAAATTACTTTCCAAAATGTTTGTATCAGTTCAAAGATCTATGAATAAAAGCATTCAATTATCCCTTGACTAGTTCCATTTTTATTTATTATAACCCTTACCTTCTGTCTTAGAATAAATAGTGTATATTGGTTCTAAGGCAAAAGAGTGGTAAGGGGTAGGCAATGGGGGTTAAGTGACTTGCCCAGAGTCACACAGCTAGGGAGTATCTGAGGCTAGATTTGAACCTAGGACCTCCTGTCTTTAGACCTGGCTTTCAATACACCGAGAAACTATTTGGGTAAGATTTGGGGTAACGCAATCACAAGAGGGAAACATATAAATATTTCTGCTTTATTGTTTGGGAAGGGAAAGGAATAAGGGCATAGGGATATGCTTATTCTTATTCTTAAAAACTAACTAAACTATATTAACTATGTTACTAAATTAAACTTAACCAAATACCCCAATTCTCATAGCACTACCCAGCTGCCCCTTAGTTCTATTTTTTAAAACATTTTTGACAATTTTCTAGGTATGAAGTGCAACTTTGCAATTATTTTGATTTGAATTTCTCCAGTTATTAGTGATTTCAATTGAATTTTATTTAGTGATTGAATTTCATGTGGTTATAAATACATTGCAGTTACTTTAAGGACTATGTTCATATCCATTGGTTACTTTATCTTTATTAATTTTTATATGTATTGGAAGCAAATCCTTATCAGAGAAATTTTGTAGAAAGGTTATTTTCCACTTGACTTCTTCCCTTCTTTTCCTTGATATTTTAATGTCTGTGGGGAAGCCTTTCAGTTTTATGTAATAAAAGTTATCCATTTTATCTTTTGCAATGTTCTTTATCCATTATTGTTTAAGAATACATCTCCTTTCCATATCAGCAAGATGCATATATATGATCACTTTATCTTCTAATGCTTTTATATAATATCTTTAATATTAAGGTCCTGTATCCATTTAGAATGGAAAGTTTGATACTGTGTAAGATGTTGGTGCAAGGCTTCTTTCTGCCAGGGGGCATTATTGTTTTTCCATTATTATTAAATGGGGAGTTCTCCCCTAAGTAATTTATTTTTTATAAAGTATTGAATACTGGGTTGATGAATTTCATTGTTTCTGATTCTTCTTTTTCTGGTCTATTTCATTAATCTATCTCTTTGTTTTTTAACTAGTACCAGATGGTTTCAATTGCTGCTTTAGAGCATATTTTGAGGTCTGGAAGTACTATCCTCCTTTTGCCCCTCTCTCTTTTTATCATTTCCTTTGATGTTTTAGGTCTTTTGTTTTTCCAGATGAATTTTGTATTCTTTTATCAAGTTCTACCCGGCATCCCCTTGGTAATTTGATTGATGGAGCATTAAAATGTATGTTAACTTTAGTAGTAAGTTAATCTTTATTATGTTGGCACAGCCTAACCATAAGCATTGAATATTCATCCAGATCTTTGTCTTTATTTTTAAGGAGCATTTTGTAATTGAATCTAAATAAATCTTTTGTGTGCTTTGGTAGAGCGATCCCCAAAACATTATGCCTCTTGTAGTTACTTGGAATGATGTTTATTTTTTCTATTATTCCTTGTTGGATTTTATTATTGTTGCATAGAAATTGAGATGTCTTTTTGAAGGTACATTTTGTTCATATTATCTTTTCCTTTGGGTTTTTAGTGTCATATCATGGAGACAGCTGAAATTACTTTATCTGTAGCATATAATATCATATTATGAATCATAAAAAAGTCTAGTCCACCTTTTTGTTGCTTATGTGATCCAGAAGTACATGCAGAGAGAATTAGGAAGAAATAAACAAAGGTATATCATGAGAAAAAATTCAGAATAGACAAAAATATAGAAAATTAAAGAAAAACTTCTTAAGAACAGCCAAAAGAAACTATACAAAATAAGAGGGTAGCTTGGTAGTACAGGGGTTAGAGCACCAGGCTTGTCGTCAGAAGGACCTGGGTTCAAATTTGATCTCAGATACATCCTACCTGTGAGCTTTCTAAGCAATTCATTTAACACTGCTTGGAAAGCTCTTGCTCCTCTTTTGTCTTACAACTGAAAGTAAGACAGAAGGTAAGAGTTTAAAAATGAAACCAATTTATCAAGCAAGCAACAAACATTTATTAAGTACCTGGGGATATAAAAGGACAGTGAAGAAAATCTCTGCCCTCAAGAAGCTCAAAAGGGAAAAGAGCCGATGTTTAAACTTAAATAGGTGGGGATGGGGGACAAAAGAAAGGGTAGAAAACGGTAACAAAATTAAGTAAAATAAAGACAGAAATGAATAATTGAAAAAAATTCAAAGATAAGATGGTCAAACAATAGCTGGGACAATGGGGAGAACCTAACGGGATGAACAATTAAAGTTAAAATAGTGTGAGCAAAATTAATCACAGGCACAAAGTAAGTTACTTAAAAGAATAAGAATGCAAATTTAGTACAAAATATATGGAGAAGCTTACAAATCTAATAATAATAACTTTCAATCTAAATGAATTAAACAACTTAGGAGAATGACAAAATGTAAAAGAAAATAAAACTCAATAATCTATTGTATTGTGAAGAAAACAATAACTGAAAATGAGATGCTGGAACAATATTACTATGAAAAGGTGAATTTTTTTTAAAAAGAAGATTCAATTATTAGACAAAACAAAAAAATCATCATCATAATAAAAAGAAATTAATGTATCAAGCAAACAACAAACATTTATTAAGTACCTGGGATATAAAAGGACAATGAAGAAAATCTCTGCCCTCAAGTAGCTCAAAAGGGAAAAGAGCTTGTACTTAAAGGAACCACCGGCAATGAACTATGTTGATATTTAACTTATATTGACCACATAAATAGTATATATATTTCTGCTAATATAGTTGATATGTTGGCTAATTTTGCTATAATGATATGCCCTCTTGCCAACTTTTTTTTTTACTTATTTCTTTTGTAAGAGGCTTAAAATTGGTCCTGTTTCATTTTCTTATTAATCCTATTTCACAGTAATTGATTTTATCCTGTAACTGTTTTTTTTTTTCTCTAACTATTTAAGTCATGGCTCATTGTCTCTGAGTTTAGTTCAGAATTCAGCTGGTCTTCAATGGGTTAAGTTTAGCTATCTGGCTCTCCTGCTAATTACTGATCTATTCTTGTTTCAAGAAATTTTACTAACCTTGTGAACTGTGTAAGAAGGAGATAGAATTGGGCCTAATATCTTTATGCAATCAAGCAAGCATGATCCTTTATCATGGCCACTTATCTAGCAGATCAGGTCACCATTTTTGATGGAATTCCATATAAGAACACACACAGACAATCCTCAAATCCTTTTGGCTGGTATGAATACATTTTTGCCAAAGCTTGAAGTTACTTTCAGAAGAGATTCAAACTAAATATTATCAGAATTTTGGGTTTATAAATTTTTAATTAGGTTGCAGAATGCCACATATAATATGGACTTTGAAAATATGATTTACTTTTATCCAATATCAGAAGCTAATAGTATTGTATGTTATTATACTCTAACCATCAGACATGGCCACTTTTCTGTATTCATTGACAAAATCATTCTTTGTGTAATATTCTAAGGTGAAAATATCTCAAGTTATGAATTATCTCCAGATTTTCAAAACTTATGGGGAGATTTTCAGTTTAAGTGTAATTTATTCATGTACCAAATGCTGACCAAAGTTTCCAATTTTAAAAATCTTAAAGGACAGTTTTCTGTACAATATGTTTTACCCACATATGTGAAGATATAGAAGCTGCTTTTAATTTTAAAAGCTAGTCAAAGATTTGTGAGGTGAAGATTTGATAAATAAACATCCATCCGAAGCACAGGGTTCCAGTTATATTCTCAGGTTGATGTCATGCTTTCGGATTTATTTTTGGAAGTGAAATTCAGGACTGTGGTATCTACAGAGACAAAAGCTTTTTTGGAAGCTGCCTTTCCAAAGCTTGGTTGTCTGCTGGTTCTGGCCCTCTGGGTTTTCCTACATGCTTTTCTCTCCTTCAATCCAACTGCCCCTTTCCCAGCTGGAGAAATAGTGTAACATGACATCTACCTCTGGCCCTGTCAAGAGACAAGGATGACAGTATCCAGCCACTGGAGTCACCCAGGGAGGTCAAGATTGGTCTGGGTCAGTTGGAGTGCCTCAGGGATGCTAGAACAGAATCTTAAATCACATCATGGAATTGAGGACCAAGTCTGCTTGGAATATGATGAAGGTAGGCTAATGAAGAGGTTAGCTGCTGTCTGCAAGGATGATTCTTCCCAGAGACATTACTAGATCACCAGAGAAGAATGCTGACTCGAGGAACACATTCATTTAATTGTCGTAACTTCCAAGTGTTCTTGGATACTGCCAGCACAGGATCTTCCCACTCTTGCCTGCTTCTCTATACATGGGCCTCAAAGTCCTATTAAATCCATGCATTTTACTTTTTTACTAAACAAATTCTCCAAAAACCTGCAAAAAGAGACCTAGATTTTTGCTGAGGGTCTTTGGCCTGAATAGAGGAAAGCCAGTGGCCCTTTTATTGACAGGTTATATACACCTATTAATAAACAATCACTCCTGTTAATAAATGTCATATTGCTATGAGATCTACCTCAGTTTAACATTTTATTCAAATTCAATTGAAATAGTTACAAGGGAGGTCTCCAAGGGAAGTTTGTGAAAATGGAGGTAAAATAAAAACAGGCAATATCAATAGAAAATTTTCAAAATTTTGATTTTCCTAAATAAATGATCTCCAATGTTTCTTCTATCTGTCTAAATCTGTGGCTTTATTTGCTGCATTTTATCTTAATAACTATATGAAACTATAGTATAGAATAACTATGTGAAATTATAAGGTATGAAATATCTTAATAACTATATGAAATTGTGTAAATAAATGCAAAAAAATTGCATTTTAAGTCTACAACATATAAGCTAGATGGGTTGCATATTCTGTGGAGAAGTAGTGATTAATGATTCAACTATTCTGGAGAACCTTGCCCAATGGGCCATAAAGTGTGTATACTCTTTGCCCCAGCAATACCACTACTAGGTTTGTATCCTAAAGAGATCAAAGGCAGGGGGGAAGGGACCTATTTGTAAAAGATATTTATAGTAGCTCTTTTTGTGGCAGCAAAGAATTGGAAACTGAAGGGTTGTCCATCAATTGGCGAATGACTGCACAAGTTGCAGTATATGATTATAATGGGATAGTATTGTGACATAAGAAATGAGAAAGAGAACAATCATTTAAAAAAACCCTAGAAACACTTATATGAAATGAAGCCAGGTGAAGTGAGAAGAATCAGAGAACACTGTAGAGTAATGGAAATAATGTCCAATGATCAGCTATGAATAACAAATCCAAGAGCCTCATGACCAAAAAAGATTACCACCATACTGAAGGAACTCCTGGAGTCGGAATTCAGGTTGAAGCATACCATTTTTAATTTTATCTCCTTTATGAGTTTTTTCTTCTATAAAGTAATATGTATCTTCTTTCACAACATGATGAACATGAAAATAGATATTATATGATAGTACATGTATAACCTATATCAAATTACCTGCTGTCTTCAGGAGCAGAGAGAAGAGGGATGGAGAGAGAAAATATGGATTGTAAAATGTCTGAAAATGGCTATTAAAATTGTATCAACATGTAAGAAAAATAAATCATAAAATGAGAGAATTGGTGATTACAGTGTGTGAAGCTGGGGTTTTAACCACATTAATGTGACCTCAGTTTTGCCCTAGTCAACAATTATTACAGAGGATTGCCATATTTTGCTGCTTCCTCTTTAATATTTGTGCAAAACAGACCCCACAGTAAAATTTATTGGGGAAAAACAGTAATACAATACAGTCCAAAACAAACTTTTCATTACATTTTCTTTGAGGAGATATGTAAAATTCTGGGGAAATGTAAATTACGGAGAAATTAACAGGTATGGCGTATAGGATTTCATAATAGAGATCTGAAGTCTACCAGCATCGAGTAAAGTATATGTTTCTTTCCTCATTTTGACAGCTAAATCTGATTCAGATAGGTTTGACTGAGGGGTCTTTGGAATCTGCTTGAGAATCTACTCTACTGGGGTTGGCTGATGGTTAGGCTAAAAGGCTTTTATTATTGTTTTGAAAGAAAAGCATCTTCAAGGCCAAGGCCAGGCTACAGGTGTTAGAGCTATTTGGATAATTCTTGCTTTGTCAGATGCTTACTCGGATGAACTAGAAGGGAGTACCAGGAGGATCAGAGCAGCCATCTCTGTCATTCTAGCTCCCTTCCTTGGCCAGATGGGAAAATTATAGGCAACCAGGCCAACTATATATATATATATATATATATATATATATAATGATTGGTTATAAATGTTCAGATTTGGGGACCATGGCAGGTCCCTAGGCAAAGGGAGGCAATGCAAAGAAGGATAGTAAATTCTTAGACAGCCTGAGATGGCAGAATTCATCCAAGAGCATCCCCATCACATTCAGGTAGGGCTTGGGTGATAAAAAATTGAATATTCAGAGATCTCATCTTAAGTGTTAGGGCAACATGGCTCAGACCCTCTGCTTATCCTGGCTAGGTGACTCTGGGTCAATCACCTGCTCTCTGAGTCTCAGTATCTGAAATAAGGGTTTTAAATTTGATGACTTCATCTCAAGGCCCACATTTTGCTGGAGATCTAGGAGGGGTCCCCCCAGATGTTAGTGGCTTCCTTCAGAGATTACTTTCCATTTACACTGTATACACTGAATATTTACAATGAATTCTATGTTGTCTCCAAAATTAGAATGGGGACTGCTTGAAAGCAGGAATCATTTTTTTTCTTTGTATCTGCAGTAGTTATCACAGTGCCTGATACAAAATGCTAAAAAAATTGGGGCAACTAGGTAAGTATTTCTTAGCTTTGTGACCCTGGGCAAGTCACTTTCTTAACCCTGATTGCCTAACCCTTGCTGCTTTTCTGTCTTAGACTTGATACTAAAGCAGAAAGTAAGGGTTTTGAAGAGGGGAAAAATGCTTAAATATTCTTATTCATTGGAAGAGTTAGGTGGCTCAGTGGAGAGAGAGCCAGACCTGGAGAAAGGAGGTCCTGGGTACAAATCTGGCCTCAGATACTTCCTAGCTGTGTGACTCTGGGGAAGTCACTTAACCCCAATTGCTAGGCCTTACCATTCTTCTGCCATGGAACTGATATTAATCCTAAGACAGAAAATAAAGAGTTTAAAGAAAATTCTTGTTGATTGACTCATTGATAGAACTTTTCAGTACTTAGACAACTGTTTAAGGATAAGAACTGATCTGCATGGTAGAAAGTTTGGTTCACCATATTAATGAATTCACAGATCTGATCAAATATTTGCATTATTTTGAGAAGCAGCAAAGTATAGTCCAGCAGTTCTAAAACTTTTTGGTCTCAGGACCCCTTTATACTCTTAAAAATTATTGAGGACAGAAGGCAGCTAGGTGGCTCATTGGATTGAAAGTCAGATTTACAGATGGGAAGTTCTAGGTTCAAATATGGCTTCAGACATGTCCTACCTGTGTGATCATGGGCAAGTCATTTAACCACCAATGCCTAACCCTTACCACTCTTCAGCCTTGAAACCAATACATAGTATTGATTCTAAGATGGAAGGTAAGGGTTTAAAAAAAATTATTGAGGAACTGTAAACCTTTGGTTTATGTCATTTATATCTATTAATATTTATCATATTAGAAATTAAAAATAATAAAAGTTGAGTATTGATTTTAAAATTTTATTTAAAATGATAATAAACTCAATGCATGTTAATATATTTTTATGAAAATAAGTATTTTACAAAATTAAAAAATGGTGATAAGAGTGACAGTTTTACTTATTTTTGCAATATTCTTTAATCTCTGCCTTAATAGAAGACAACTGGATTCTTCTTTTAATCTCTTGTGATATATTATTTTGGTTGAAGCATATGAAGAAAATCTGGCTTCACACATATATGTAATTGGAAAAAGGAGGAATATTTTAATGGACAATAATATCTCAGCATTATTTTGACCTCATTGATCTACTAGAATTCTCAGGGATCCCCAGTGATCCAAAGAACAGAATTAAAGAATTATGTAGTAAATAGTACACAGGACTTGGAGCAAGGGATATAAGGCTTCAAATCTCATCCAGATATTAGCTATGTGAACCTAGACAAGTCTCTGAACTTTTCTTGACTCCAGATTCTTCATATATAAAATGTAAGGTGTATTCTTCATCTTTAAGAATTTTTCCAATTCTAATTTCATTTTATTTTAATTTAAACCTTTACCTTCTGTTTTAGGATCAATGCTGTATATTGGTTTCAAGGCTGAAGAACAGTAAGTACTAGGCAATGGGGTTAAGTGACTTGTCCAGAGACATGGAGCTAGGAAGTATCTGAGACCATATTTGAACTTTAAACCTCCCATCTCTAGGCCTGGCTCTCAATCCACTGAACCACCTAGATGCCTCCCCTTCCAATTCTAATGTTATGATACTAGGTTATAATTACTTTAGTTCTGATGACCCAAACTCAGAGTCATAGTATTGTGTTCTTCCAGATCAAGATCAGTCCAAGGCTCCTCATCAAAACAGGAAAGTTGAACAAAGAAAAGGGGATTCACATGAAAGAACCAAGTTTAAAGGAAAGGATTCTGGAATTTGGGGGGTCTGGTGACCAAATAAGAGCAGAACTGAAAAAGCCCAAAGATCAGCAAGACATGAACCAAAATGGAGTCAGAAGTAATCCTTGGGATATCTTTAGAGCAAGGGTTCTGCTGATTCAGCATCCTCTAGGAAGTGCCAGATCTTAATGGGGCACTCACTTCTGCTCTGTATGATTCCCAATGGGCATTTATAACTTTAGCTACTGTCAAATTTGGTTAGTACACTCCTTCAGTCCAAGAATATTCTGAGTTTGATTTGGGGTAAGGCAAAATCCTCATGGTAGATGGGAAGTGGGCTATATTGGGACCAGGATGCATTCTGAAGAGTGTTTTGTATTCTTGTGATTTGAATCATCTTTTGGGTTTTGAACTGGAAGAAGTATGATTTTGATAGCGCTCCTTCCATCTCCTCCCTTTTCTGGGCCCAGCTCTAAACTAGACCAATCCAATGATTCAGCCTCAGGAATTAATATGTCATGAGACACTCAGGAACCGTAGAATAAAATAAAAACCACTTCACTAATTTAGAGATTAAAAGAATCAACTTCAAATTTAAAAAGAAAAAAGATATAAAATACTAGTGTCTTCTGCATATAGTCATGAAGACAAGAATTCAAGAAAACATTCCTCTCTCTCTTCCCCTATTTTCCCTTCCATCTTCCTACTAACCTGCCCTGAAACTCAGATATGCTCTCTGAAATCAATTACCATTTGGCTGGGTCTTTTTAAGGTTCAAGAGGCAGTATATGTTCCCCAGTACATGCTTCTGTTGGCCTCTATCAAACTAGGGGAAGGGATCAAAGAGAAAGAGAAAAGAGATGAGAAGCCACAACAGCAGCAGCAACAGAAGGAAAGTGTATCATTTGGACAGCATGAACCTTCTGCAACTCATGACAAAGAGCCCTAGCCCAGGATCTTGGACCTTGTAGCCCATATAAAAGAAGTCCCACTCCCATCACACTCACTATCATCATCTTCAACAAGCACATACTGAAATGAAAGCCTGTTATGTGCAAGACATGCTATAGACAGACGGTAGAAGAGATAAAGTGCATATACATGTACTCTTTCTTCTTGATAAATAGAAAATATATCACCAAATATTGGCATGGTGCCTGGCATATAGCATACAGTTCATGAATGCTTGTTGGCTGACAAAACTTGACCACTCATTAATATTTTTGTTATAGGATTTTCTACAGGGCAAACTTCCCTCCATCCTTCCTTCCACTCCTCATTACCCCTTTCCTTTCTCCCTCCCTCCTTCTCTTCCTTCATTCCTTCCTTCCTTTTCTCTCTCTCTTTCTTTTTCTCTTTCTTTCTCTCTTTCTTTCTTTTTCTCTCTTTCTCTCTTTTTCTCTCTTTCTCTCTTTCTTTCTTTCTTTTTCTCTCTTTCTCTCTTTCTTTCTTTCTTTTTCTCTCTTTCTCTCTTTCTTTCTTTCTTTTTCTCTCTTTCTCTCTTTCTCTCTTTCCTTCTTTCTTTCTTTCCTTCTTTCTCTCTTTCCTTCTTTCTTTCTTTCCTTCTTTCTTTCTTTCCTTCTTTCTTTCTTTCCTTCTTTCTTTCTTTCCTTCTTTCTTTCTTTCCTTCTTTCTTTCTTTCCTTCTTTCCTTCTTTCTTTCTTTCCTTCTTTCTTTCTTTCCTTCTTTCTTTCTTTCCTTCTTTCCTTCTTTCTTTCTTTCCTTCTTTCTTTCTTTCCTTCTTTCTTTCTTTCCTTCTTTCCTTCTTTCTTTCTTTCCTTCTTTCTTTCTTTCCTTCTTTCTTTCTTTCCTTCTTTCTTTCCTTCTTTCTTTCTTTCTTTCTTTCTTTCCTTCTTTCTTTCTTTCTTTCTTTCTTTCTTTCTTTCTTTCTTTCTTTCTTTCTTTCTTTCTTTCTTTCTTTCTTTCTTTCTTTCTTTCTTTCTTTCTTTCTTTCTTTCTTTCTTTCTTTCTTTCTTTCTTTCTTTCTTTCTTTCTTTCTTTCTTTCTTCCCTCCCTTTCTTCTTTATTTCTTTTCTTTCCTTAGACTGGAATCTCCCCAGAGTCCTGACTCATCTAGACTGGAAGTGAAGTGGTCAATTTATAGGTCTTATCCCATTGCTCATCAGCAGGAAGACTAACCTGTTCCTTTTCCAACCTGTGACAGTTTGGTCTTCCTTATGCAGCACTCCCACACTCATGCACACCGACTCACTGTCTTTGTGCTGGATTTAGTGCAAATACTCCATCACTTTAGTCCTATCACAGCTGAGAATTATTAAACTCAAGTAATCCACCAATATTGGCCTCCCCAGCAGTAGTGAAAGGCACCTGCCATCCCACTCAGTCTTTATCTCCCTAGTAGTTAAGGGAAGAAAGCTGACTTACCTGAGTATATAAAGGATACTCAATAAACTTAAATACTACCAGACTTAAGTCTGGAAGATCCTATCTCCATATAGGAAGTCTTCTGGCTAGGTGGGCAAGATGTGGACATATATAAGGACTTGGGACATGTGCTATTTTATTTTTAAGGAAGAGAAATCACATATAAGGAGAGGTGGTGCTCAAGAAAGAGAGATATGACATAAGAAGTGACCAACAAGATGAATGAAACAATTAGTCAACTGATAGCATACCCTTTTGAGAGGTAATGGTAGTGTGACTTTCTTACAATTCTCAGACTAAGAAGTGGAAAATGGGGTGTTGGAGAGGTAGAAGGAAAGGAGGCTATGGTGTCCCAGGAAAGACCATGGCTAACTGGTTTAGCTGCTTCTAAACATGATCTCTTGAGGTCTAATTATATTATATTGCAGTTTATCATCTTGTATACACTTGGAAAATATAAATTATGATCTACTGTTGGACAGATAGTCTTTGAGTTAGTCCACCCATACATATATCTTAGACAGATAATTCAGGTTACATTGAGTTGGACCTGGAATTGAAAAGAAGGAAGAAAATGCTATGGATTGCATCTGGGAAATTATGATATAGGGAGTAAACTTATGGAATCAATTGTAGAAACTACAAATTGAAATTCTAGATCACTATGATGAGGATGAGTTAACCCTATGATGGGAATTTGGGCTGGATAATTTCTAAGAGCCAATCTGACATCATGGAATTTTAGAGTCAGTCTTTCCCATTAAAAGCATAGGGATGATTATACCCAACTAGGATTAAGCAATCTCCAATAAAAGAGAATAGTTTGCCAGTTAAAACAATTGCAAGTCCATTTATAGCTTGCAATTTCTTCCACATGTTTAGCATTTACTCTACTTTAGTAATGCAGAAAGTTGAACCTTTTAAATGCTATTGGTATTAATGATTATAATGCTATAATGCTCTATCACTCCCCAAAGCTTCAATGGCTCTCTATTGACTATAAGATAAAGTCTGAATTATTTAGCCTGGAATACAAGTTCTTCCAAAATCTGTCTCGAACCTATATTTCTAACCTCCTCCAAAATTTCTGTCCCATATGAATCTTCTGTTCCAGTCATACTATTGTACTTATGTATCATTCGTTCCCTCCATGTACCTAATGCTCTTATTTTCCTATTTTCGCATATTCTTTTCTTCTTACCTGAAATCTGTAACACCCCCATCCCTTCCCATCTGAATGCTTTACTGCATTCAGGAACTGGGTCACTTACTTCCTCTTCTGTTAATTCTTCCCCAACCACCTTAGCTCAGAGCAGTATCTCCCTTCTCTAAACTCCTAAAGTGCTCTGTATCATTGATTTGGGACTTAGCTTTATATAGCCATATAATGTTAGATATCTTTCTGTGTGTGTACTTTCTGCATTCCCAGCTGGTCTAATGCTTCTCAAGAAAAGATATTATCCCTTATATGACATCTGGCACTTAGTAAATGCTTAATAAACATTCCTTGATTAATTTACTTTTCAACCTTTGGCTTAAAAATATCAATGGCTCCTTATCACCTACCAAATAAAATTCAAGCTCTCCAGTCTGGCATTCAAGGCCCTCCCCAACTAACTTGCCATCTATCTTGCCACCCCACATTTACAGATTTATTTTATGTGATACCCACTATATCTGCCTCCCCTCCTCCCATGCACTCTATGCTCTAGCCAGACAGGATAACTTTCTGCCTCTTTCCCTCTTCTCCCAACATGCACCAATTTTTTTTCCATTATGCTTTTTTCCCCAACTATTTCACTCTGCTTGGAGTGTCCTTTCTTCCTCATTTCACTTGTTGAAAACTCACCCTTCCTTTTAAATCCAATTCAAAAGCTATGGCCATCAGAAAGTTTTTCCAGATTCCCCTAGCATCCCACACAACACTTCGGAACTATTTCTCATACTTATATACAGGAGGACCTCATTTTACACTAATTCAACACACGAGAATTCAAGTATACATCATTAGTAACAAAACATAAGTAAGATTAAAAGTCTAATTATGCACTAAATCTGAAAGTCTCACAGTATCTCATCCAGTCACTCTCATTCTCACTCTAAGAAGCATTAGTGTGAGTCATTACACTGTTTTGCTCCAAAACATTAGCCCCTACTACATCAGTCTTTGGAGTTCTCACTTATAAATAGTTTGTTTCAGAGTCAGAGTGGTGCTTCTTTTTGTTTCATTAACACTACTGCATTTATTTTATTTTAAAAGTATGAAGATATGTTCATATAAGAGATACTTATTTTTTAAGTTTTATTCATTACTTTAAAATACTCAGTTAAGTCCCTCCCGATCTTCCCCCATTAGATAAGGCACAATTTTACAAAAGATATATATATATATATAACTATTTCTTATTTCTATTTATTATTTCTTCCTCTGGAAGTAGACATATGAAAGTCATTCTTCAAACAATATTTCTGTTGCTGTATATTCTGTTCTCTGGGTTCTGCTGGTTTTACTCTTTGCCACTTCATGTAGATATTTCCACATTCTTCCAAAAGCAAACTGCTCATCATTTCTTCCAGTGCAGTAATATTCCATCACAACCATATGCTCCAATTTATTTGAATTATGGAGCATGCTATTATGCATGAATGTTCGACTTATGTGAAGGGTCTCAAAATGTATTGGTCATGTAAAACAAAGTCCTACTGTAATATACTTATACTTGTACTATAATACTGTAATTTACTTATACACTTGTATAAGAACTATCCATCTTGCCCTCTAATCACTTTACTCTATTATCAAGTCCTCAATGGCAGGGATCACATCTAATTTCAGTTTTATAACTTCCTCAGTGCCTTAGCATAGTGGTTTATGTTCAAATGGCATTTAATATTTGTTATCTTTGTATACCTCAAAATAATGAGAATAGGACTTTGTACAGGGTAGGTATTATTAAATCAATATTTGCCAGTTTTAATATACATGAAAGGTAGCTTAGTCCAGTGTAAAGCAACGTAGCCATGGAGTTAGGAAGACATGAATTCAAGTTCTGACTTTGACATAAACCACATACGTGACCATCAACAAGTGACATATCATCTTAGTCGTCCCTGGAAACTTTCTAAGAGTATAAATCACAGAAGAGACTATTTCCCTGTGCCAATAATTCATTCCATCTTCTTGTCTCCTAGAATCCCTATTTACTTTCTAAATCTAACTCATACATTGCCTACTATAGGAGAATTTTCTCTATACCACTCACTACTCAATTGCCCCTGCCCCAAAATTTGCCTTGTAATTAATGTTGTTTATACTTAAATGTGTACATGTGATCTCTCAATGGGATGTAAGTTCCAGGGAAGAGACTGACATATATTGGGCACTTATTAAATGCTTATTGAATAATTGGTTAAAAAGTTGACAATCTGGATTAGTAGAGGACATTTCTACACAGAATCCCCCAAACTGACAAAAATCACACATCTATATCATCACTCGCCTCCACCCCAAATGTTTACTATTCTGTATGTTTCATTAATTAGCAACTACCTCAGTATTTTATTCTAGAAATCTTAAATGAAGGTTTTATTTTTTTTTTGTTCACAAAAATGAGATTGCCTAATTATTTGACATACATCGAGGTGTTAATTGGAATTACTATGGAAATATAAAAACATGAGCATCTGGTTTTCTTTGTAAAGCTCAGGGCTGTGTGGCTCAATCCTGTCAATGGTCATCAGGATTTTCAAAAGACCAAGCTAGTGAGGCTCCAGCCCGCCTCATTCAGTATTTTCCAAAATGAAAACAAAAACAAAAACCTGTGAAATTATCTGAAGGCTAGTAACAATCAGAGTAAGTAGAGAGGATCAGAAATATGAGATGTCCGTTTTATTGCATCCTAAGTGGAAGGGATGATGAATTCGTTCCCAAACCACTAATTAGAAGGATTGTATTTCTAGTTCTATACGCTAGAGAGAATTCTAGTTCTATCTATTTCTAGCTAGCCTAGCCTTTGGACAGCACCACCCCACCCCCTCCCAGTCCCTGGGCAGTATCCCTCCCCATCCCCCACTCCATCCTCTTTCTGGGTTGTTCAGGAACGTAATAATGAACTTGAGTGTGCTCTTCAAAGCCAATGCTTGTGATGTGAGCCCTGACAGGAAATGTGACCTCATTCTGTCTCTCTGCCTTGTGATTGCGTAGTTTTTGAAAGAAAACAAGCGGGGTCAGAGAACTCTCTTTCCTTTCCCAAGACCTTCAAGCTGTTCTGTCCGAGGAAGCGACTGAGGGAACAATGTTACAGACCCAAGAGAAGCTTTTGGGGAAAGGAAAGCTCTAGTGTACGTGTGCGTGTACGTGTGTGTGCAAGTGGGCATGCACTAGTGCCTCGAAATGTGTGTGTGTGTGTGTGTGTGTGTGTGTGTGTGTGTGTGTGTGTGTGTTTCTTTTAATAGCAGAGAAGAGTGCATTTATCTTGCTTGCAAAATGTCGGCACCTGTTGACATTCTGATGCTTTTTTCAGCAGAGAAACAGCCAGTTCTAGGATTTCTTCCCTGACAGTCAGATCTGGAAAGTTTTGAATGCAGTCAATCTCTTGTCACTCTCAGTGGAAAGAAGACCTTCGGGATCCCCTTCAGCCTTACAACGTATGACACAATTCTTTCTTAGAGGCAGGCTTAATTGTTTGATGAGCCCGTTAGATGTTAGGTTGCTGGGTGTTTTTTTTTCTTTCTTTTTTTTTTGACTTGAATGAATTTAGAAATGAAGACTTAATGGTTACCAATTCTAGATCAAACGTATGTCAGTGTAACTTCATGACTACAGAATGGAGTGTTTGGAGCAGCTTGCTTGCTAGCTACTTGCTGAGTTGTTACCTTAAAATTCAAATGAGTTATTAATGAGGAAGAGCCGCTACAGTTTGAAAAGTGCATGCTTAGAACTATGCTGCTCCAAAACCAAGATGATAGCTTTATTTTTATATTCAGCATTTTAAAAAACTCATTAATGTCTGATTTTAATTGAAAATATGTTAAAGGAATTTCAGGGGGTTCAGTTACTGTTGGAATTAATTAGAAGTTTGCATTTACATTGCTTGACTTGCTTTGCTCAAAGGAGAAAACTTTAAAGATAAAAAATATGAAGACATATAAATGTTAGTTCTATTATTGTTGTTTTCAAAACATTATTTCTGGTACTGTTGGGCTTTGCTTGTTTTCATACATTGCAGTCACACAAACAAAAATAAACTATTGATACTATTACAATGTTACACTGAAAGCCAAGGTAGCAAAGTGAATAGAGAGTGAAGAAATTCTGGATTCAAATTCTGTCCCTGATGCAAGTCACATAACCTCTGAGTATAGTAGGCAATTCTCAAAAATGATAAGGGACAGCTAAGTTGCTAAATTTCATTGCAGGATGAAGTTTGTTACTGAGAAACTTCATATACTTGAAATCACAAATACTAAAAAATTTAGGTTCAAATTTCAGCTCTGGTATTTAATATTACTTGTGTCATCCTGGGCAAGTCACTTAATACTCTGCCTCAGTTTCTTCATCTATAAAATGAGCTGGAGAAAGAAATGGCAAAACCTCTCTAGTATCTCTGCCAAGAAAAACACAAATGGGGTCACAAAGAGATGACACAGATGTTTCCCCAGAACTAATATGGCCCTATGGAAAGGACCTGGGGTCGTATCTTGCTTATTATCTTTGTACTGAATAGAATATTCACCAAAGCCTCAATTCTTCCTTGTTAAAATGGGGGAATTAGACTAGATGACATTCAAGGCTTCATTCCACTTGAAACCTATAACTTTTCTCCTTTTTGTCTTTTTCCTCTTCTCCTTCCTCCTTATTATTATACCATCCCTCTGAAGTTCACTTTCTTCATCTATAAAATTAGGGGCTTGGACTAATTAATCCCTAAAGCCCCTTCTATTTCTCAGCCTTTTTTTTTTGACAGTAAAAGTATACTACATTTAACAGCCAACAGCATGTAGAAATGTTTGCCATATGAATATCACTGCAAATTCCTATCATCTATATCCTTTTACTGATATTTTAGTAGTGGTTGAAATGATTGAAAAAATAAAATATAAGCCTGTAGGAACCAGATTTATAAATACATCCTGGAACATGTATCAAGTCCATCCTTATTCTTAGGAGGACAGCATTGCTCAGGCCTCTTATGAATGTTTGTGTTGACACAAAATACATGATGGCCCTGGCATCTTCTGATATAGAAGTATGCATGATCTGGGTTGCTGTACAAACAACACAGGCCCATATCCAAATACAGTTTGACAGTTTATAGCGAGGATGTACTGAAAAAAATAATATTTTTCAGGTATTGTTTACCATCTTCAATATTTGTCCATCATATCATATGGGCTTGCATGGAGTCATTTTAGTGAATACATTTAGAGAAGCTGTCACAATTTGAATCAGCCTATCGCTTAAAGAAAAAAATCTGCAACATTTTCATGAATTGGGCAAAGCCATAGGAAATTTATTATAGAATTGCAAAGTTTGCAACAGACATCCTCCAGGTCCATTCCTAGCTGCCAGTCATATATTTATTACTGTATGTCCAAATCTACTCTAAAGCAATTAGCAAAGGCCATCTGTTTTTCTAAGGATTGTTCTATTTTTAATGTAGATCTACCTTTTCTTAACCTCTTTTGCAGACAATCTGCGAAGTTTGTACAAGTGGCCTTCCCAGCATGTACCGAATCTCTCAACTCACATCCACACCAGTAGCAAGTAAACGTCTTTAGTTCTGTTCAGCACAATTACCTCTTGAAAGATTCCTTGCTTTGATTTTGCTGATACTTGTGCCATTAACCATCTGTCAGTGGTTTGCATTTCTTAAATGCCTGGGTATGCTTTGGCAATGAATCTGACTTCATTTCTTTCTTTGAAAGAAATGCAAGTTGGTTGGTTGTTGTTATGGGGTGTGCTTCTTTTTTTTTTTGCTTTCAATGAAAAAATCATTATTTTTTACATGTCTGTGCATAAAAATGAGAAAGGAGATTGTTTATCAGCAACAATTAAGATGCAAAACTCTAAGTATGGGGAAAATGATGAATGATTTTGATAGCTACTTGCAAAAACAAGGGCGTTGTTCACATGGTGGCTGTTTCAAGTTTCTCTCTTCCTTCCTCTTATTTTTTTTCCCTTAAACCACCCCCAATTTTGTTCCTTCCAACTTAACCAGCCTTATTTGAGTCTTCAGATTCTCTTCTTTGGCAGGTTAAACCTTGAAAGTAAGTTAAGAAATTTACTCTGACTCCACCTAAAATGTACCTCACTCTCTCTTTTTTTTCCTCATTGCTACTTTACAAATCACTTTATACCTATAAACAATCTCTATCTGCAGTTATAGTGGAATGAACATCTTTTGCATAATCACAAAACTGGCAAGGATCCCAGAGCTCCTCCGATCCAGTCTTCTGTCTTGAATCTTATAGATTGAAGCCAGTTGATGTCCAAGTTGCCGAAGCTGCAATTAGTAAATACCATCTGCTTTGGTGTGTTTTTCCTCTTTTGAATATAAATCTATCTGTTTAAAAACATCTCATATAGACAGTCTGTGAAGCTTGTCTTGCCATCATCCACAAAAGCACCACTTTCAGGTTCATGAACTCCAAAAACCTCTTATCTAATCACAATTTGCTGTCAGTCCACCTTTCCCTCTGCTTTACAACCCCAACTTTGTTTTTCATCCTCAATGTCCCGTCTGGGTCCTTCAGCTCCTCAGGTACTCCCCAGGACATCCCTTACAGATGGTCACTAGATCCTACAGTTGCCATCTTGATCCTTTGGTGAATCAGTTTAACATACATAGACCATTTCTCTTGAGTCTTCAGATCCCTTATTCTATCACTAAACTTGCTCTACCAACCTCTCCCTTCTACCTCCTTCATTCTTTCTCACATGCTGCTGAATGGTATTGGAGAAAATCGTGTAACTATGCAGACATGATTCACAACAAATGTAGGATACATCATTTCAACTGAGTCCCAAGACAATATTTTTTACACTTCCCTTAAATGACTTAGTATTTCAAGTGGCTTTTCCAAACTTTCCATTTCTTTTCAGATCTTCTTTAGCTCTCTCTGCCCCCTGCCTCTCAGCTGAGAATCTTTCATATTTTACTAATAAATAAGGAATCATCTGCTGAGAGCTCCCTCTTCTCCCATCTTTCTCATCTCCCATTACATGGGTGCCTGATTTACTACTGTCTCACACAATGAGATAGCCCTTTTTGCCAAGACAAACCCTGCACTTTGCACAAGTAATCCCATTTTATTCTGCCTCAAAGAATGCCCCTTCAATCATGGCCAGTATCTCACTTATCTGTAATCTCTCCCTGTCTACTGGCTGCTTCCCTATTGCCTACAAATATGTCTGGGTTTTTCCATCCTCAAAAAAAGACAAAACAACAAATCCTTCACTTAATTTATCTATCTCCCTAGCTTTTAGTTGCATCGAGGTGGTACAGTGCATAGACTTCTGGATCTTGAGTCAGAAAGACTTGAGTTCAAATTTAGATTCAGACACTAACCCCTGAGGAAGTTACTTCTGTTTGCTTCAGTTTCCTGAACTATAAAATGGGAACAATCACAGCACCTATTTTCCAGGGTTGTTGTGAGGATCAAATGAGAAAATGTTTGTAAAGTTCCTTGACATAGTAGGTAGTAATGATATATTACTATCTTATTATCATCCTATGTCACTCTTTTTTGTGGCTAAATTTTTCCTCTCACTGTTTTCTTAATTTTCTGTTGTCTGGCTTCCAATCTCATTAGCCAACTGAAAGCACTCTCTCCAAAGTTATCAATGACCTTTTGATTGTCAATCTCTTCTCAGATCTTTTCCTTATTCTTCTTGATATCTCTTCAGTCTTTGACACTATTGGTCACTGTCTTCTTGATTTTATCCTCTCTCTAGCTTTAAATGACACTCTTTGATCCTGGTTATCCTCCTAGCTAATTGACCATTCTTTGGTCTCTTTTTTCAGATCTTCACACACACTTAAGGCCACACTTGCCTTATAAGGTATGACCCTGCATCTTCTTGTCTTTTCCATCTATACTACCTTACTTGGTGATCTCATTAGCCCCTGTGAATCCAATAATCATTATGCATCATTATGTATCTCAAATATACTCATCCAGCCCTAACCTCTGCTCAACTCCAGTTTCAAGTCCTCAACTGCCTATTTAGATATTTCAAAGTGTATTTTTCTTAAACTCAACAAATCCCAAACCCAAAACTGATCTTTTCTCCCAAGCACTCCCCTTTTCTGACTTTCCTGTTATTTCTGAAGATGCCACAGTCTTCCCAGCTACAAAGACTTGCAAACTAGGGGTCCCCTTTGACTCCTCACATTCTGAACCTCACCTTCCCCACCCTCCATATCCAATCTGTTGCCAAGTCCTGTTGGTTTTTCACTAGCAACAGACCTCCTATAGGCTCCCCCTTCTCTCCTCTGACCCTGCCACCAGCCTGGTGCAAGCCCTTATCACCTCAAAACTGAACTATTCCAATAGCTTCCTGGTTGGTCTCCCTGTCTCATGTTTCTCCTTACTACAGTTCATCCTACACTCAGCTGACAAATTGATTTTCCTTAAGTGGAAGGCTGACGATGTTAACTCTCTATTCAAAAAATGCCAATACTTCTCTATTGCCTCTAAGATCATATAGAAAGCCCTTTATTTTGCTTTCCAAGTCCTTCAGGACCTGGACCTTCTCCTCTGACTTTTCCAGTCCTCTTACACCTTGCTCCTCTGTAATGTACCTGCCAATCCAGTGACACAGGGATCCTTGCTATTCCTTTAAACAAGACATTCCACCTGCTTGGCATTTTCCATGCCTGTCTTCCATTCTTAGAATTCTCTCTTCCATACTCTCTTCCTTCTCCAAGAAGCCTTTCTAAATCCTCCTTAATTCTAGTGCCTTCCTTTTGTTGATTATTTCCTATTTGTCTTATATGTTTGTTGTCTTTCCTTCAGATCAGGGACAGACTTTTCGCCTTTTTTTTTTTGGATCCCTGATGCCTGGCATATAGCTGGCTCTAATTGAGTGAGTGATTGACTGATATATATATATATATATGTATATATATATGCATATGAGTGTATGTGCTATACATATATATTTGCAATACATGCACATGCATATATGTAGAATTTGTGTGATGTATATATACATACACACATTCATCCAGGAAGATAGAGCCAGATTCATGTCCTCTGATATATTCCAGTTATGCCACCAAGGTTATTTAATTTGTCAGTATCCAGGGGCCAGCCAGGTGGCTCAGTGGATTGAAAGCCAGATCTAGAGAGAGGACATCCTGAGTTCAAATCTGGCCTCAGACACTTCTTAGCTGTGTGACCCTGGGAAAGTCACTTAACCCCCATTTCCCAGCCCTTACCACTCTTCTTTTTTTGTAACTAATACATAGTATTGATTCTAAGATGGAAGATGAGACAAGGTGAGGGTTTAAAAATCTCTCAAATTGTCAGTACCCAATACTATTTCCTAAAACTACATGTTACCTGGGTAGGACTTCTAGTCTGCATAGGTGTTCAATTAATTAACGATCAATAAACAAACATGTTTTTTTTTAAATTCTAGGCATTATTTTAGGTTAGATGCTGGGGTTCTAAAGATAAAAGGGAAAAAATCCCAGTCTTCAAAAAACTTCCATTCCATTGGGGAAGGCCATAAATATACTTATAATTGTGTGCCAGCATCTTGGGAATCCCCAACCCTGACAAAAAGGCAGGTCCAGATATCTCTATGCCCACAAAAGTTACTTCTTATTTTTGTATTCTTAACTATAATTGCTCCTGTTCATGCCATGCCTTATATAGTGCTTTCCAAATATCCACCTTGGAAGGAAGGTTGTAAAACTATTACTATAGTCATTTTACAGATGAGGAAACTCAGCTTCCATCTGAGATAGGAATTGGCTTAGTTTGAGATGTAGCATGGTATTATAGAGGAAAGAGTTCCTGACTTGAAATCAGGAAGAATCTGAGTTTTGAATGCTGCCTTTTGTAGCAATTGGTGCCGTGGCTAGGAACAAGTCACTTCATTTGTCTCTGGGGCTCAGTTTCTTCATCTATAAAACTGAAATGATTATAATATTTGTAGTTCTTGCCTCACAGAGTTATCAGGAACACCAGACCAGTCAGTGCATGCAAAGCAGTTTGTTTAAATGTCAGCTATTACTATTAGGGGGTCTAGAAGAAAATAATTACTGTGAATCGTGAAAAGGGCTCCAACCCTGACCTTCTGCTACAACCAGTTCATCCCTTTTTCTCACCATGTCATACTCTATTAATTCTACAATCATAAGTCACTTATGAAAATAAGAACCTACTTTTCTAACCTTCATTATTTTTTAATACCAAAATATCTTCAATTTGCTCTAATGAGGGAGGGCTTTGATAGACAATTTAATTTTGCAAATTGCCCAGCAGGCCAAATACACAAGGCAAATAAATAAATTAACCATGCTTGTTATGATGAATTTAGGGTTTCCTCTTCTTCTCACAAAATGTGATACTTCTCTATTTCACGGATCTCTGTTGGGGGGTAATGATTTATTCATGCCCCCTCTGGCCCTCATGAATTTCTCTCTCAAGGAAAGCTGTACTCAGAGACTGTAGAGCAATAAGCTCTAAGAGACAGACAAAACACCCGAGGACATAATTTGTTGCTGGCTACTCGTTTCCAGACGCCAGGGACAAAACTGCTTTTAGAGATTAATTTTTAAACCTTTTCTGACTTAAATTTGGAGCTGTGGGTGGGACATCAGGCACTGGATTTTCACCCAAAATATAGCTTTTACTGTTAATGTGTTTTCCTGTTTCATCAGACCTGCTGTGTTTTTTTTTTTGTTTTTGTTTTCCCATTTCCTTTTTTTCTCTCTTGCTGGTTTGTCTAGGTTCTCCTGGTCTGGAAAGAGAATCAAGTGGAACTTTTTCACACAGATGCATTTTTCCAAGGTATTCATTCCAGCAGGATGTCATTTTTCTATAGAAAAGGCAATGCAAATTCTAACTGGTGGGCCTGGTTCATTTATTGCTTGGTAATCATTCTAAAGAAAAGTTCTTTCTAATGATTAAGCTGTGTTTTAGGAGGGTGTCTGTTTTTTGGGGGGTTTGGGGCCATTCTTTCTTTAGTGGCCCCAAGTCTGACTTTGGATCCATGCTGAATGGTGGTAGAAGCTTTTTGACTTAGTTTATTATTTAACTTGGAGGCAGTGAACTCCTTTTTCCTGGAGGTGTTTGGGCCAGCTAGGTATTTCAATGGAAATAGAGTGTGAGACCTGTAATCAGGAGGACCTGAGTTCAAATCTAGCCTCAGATACATAATTACTTTGTCACCCTGGACAAGTCACTTAACTTCTGTTTGCCTCAGTTTCTTCATCTTCAAAATGGAGATGATAATAATAGAATCTACCTTCTAGGGTTGTTGTTAGGATGAAATGAAATAACAATTATAAAAGTCCTAGGACAGTGCTTGGCACACATTAAACACTAAATAAATGTTATTGTTATTATTTCCTCCCAGGGTTGTTGAGAAGATCAAATGAGATAATAATTATAAAGTACTTAGCCTGAAGTGCCTGGCATATAGAAAATGGTATAAAATTATTATTATTATTTATAGTATTCCAATGAAGGTCAGGTGACTTATAAACCAACACATTTTATGATAGATTCATGCCCTGGACTTGGGGATCTAAATGCTTATTTTGGATAAGCCTCAGTTTGCTCATTTATAAAATGGGGATAGTTGTACAACATATTTCATCAGGTTGTCACGATGAAAGCATATATTTTAATATTATTGTTTTTAAGTTTATTTTATTCCAGTAATCATTTTGTAAATTTTAAATCACTGTAGAAATGGGAGCTACTTATTGACCTCTGAATTGCCTTCTATCACCCAGATTCTAACATTTCATACTCCTTTGGGCTCTGTAAACTCCTTGAGGGTAGAGTATATTTTATTTTGTCTATGTATTCCCAGCACCTAGCACAGTACCCCATACTTAGTAGGTGCTTACTAAATGTTTATCAACTTCAGATATCCTTTGAGTCCCTCTACTGTGATAACTTAGTAGCAACTGGGATAATAATCACCATAAGAACTCACATTCAAATGAAATGCTGTTTAAATGTTGAAACGTCCTCCAAACGATCCTGGGAGGTTATTTCAAAATTAAATTTGTTATCCCAAATTTAAAAAGTAGCACACATTCCTAGAACATTCTAATGGTCTAAACAGCACTTGTTTAGAACAATCCTATGAGGCAGGTAGTGAAAATGTTCTTTCGGGAAGCTCTCTCAGACACAGAACCTCAGAAAAGTTAAGTGATGTATTATTTAAAGTTAGAGCTAGTAAGGAACAGTGCCTCCCTCCCTTGATCCCTCAATTAACACTTAATAAGTATCTACTATACTGAACTGAGCCTAGAGTCAGGAAGATTCTTCTTGGTGAGTTCAAATTTCATCTCAGACATTTACTAGCTGTGTGACTCTGGGCAAATCACTTAGTCATATTTGCCTCAGTTTCCTCATCTGTAAAATGATCTGGAGAAGGAAATGACAAAGCACTCCAGTATCTTTTTTAAAAAACCTTTACTTTCTGTCTTAGAATCATTATTCTTTGTATTGTTTCCTTGGCAGAAGAGCAATAAGAGCCAGAATAATGGAGGTAAAGTGTCACCCATCTAGGAAGTATCTGAGTTCAAATTTGAACCCAATACCTCCTTTCTCTAGGCCACTATGCCACTGAGCTAACCATTCCAGGAGTTTTCCAAGAAAACTCCACAAATAAAAAGCCAGACATGACTGAAATGAGTGAATAACAACAATGTGCTAAGCATTGAGGATATGAAAAGAGGCAAAAGACAGCTCCCTAAGTTATCCTCAGGGAATTTACTATCTAACTTGGACTCAGAGCCTTCTGCTTCCCTGACCCAGTTCTCTTGCGTTTCTGGTGGGAGGGGGAGATGGGAAGAGCTGAAGTTCCCATCAAGTGGCCAGTCTCACAGCAACAAGAAACACACATGGAGGAGAGTGTTCAAATTGAAGAAATTTGGGATGGGGTGATTGATGTCTTTGTAAGCTCCTGGAAGGAATCTGCTGAAAGATATAAGCTAAAAATTCCTTCAATGGTTACAATTTATTCAAGGTTGGAGCCAACAGATATGGAAGCTGGAGATAACTGTGTCTCTTGGGGATAGTGTCCACATGAATTGTTTTAACTTTTAGGGAATTAGCTTAAACCCCACCCAACCAAATGACATTATTGTGATTTAGGAACTGGAAGGGCTTAGAGTCAAAAAAGGGAAAGATAATTCTAAAAACCATAATGAGAAAAGACACTGGGGTGACGCTGACCTTGAAATCTTGTAAGACATTGCACCTGGAAATGGAATACCTGTTTGTATTGTGAGGACACAGGAAGTTGTTAAGAGTGATGGGTGTCAAGGAGACCTAGGCTGAATCCAGGCTTTAATGGTTCCTATCTGTGTGGACAAGTTAATTCATCCCTTGGAGTCTCATTTTCCTCAACTGTAAAATGAAGATTAAAAAAAAATCTTGTATCTCCTATTTTGTACAGGACAATAGTGGGTCTTGAATAAGATAAAATATATTAAGCAAAATTTAAAGCATAATAAACTTTAATGACAAAACTAATCAGATATCAGACTTTCTAGCTGTGGGACCCTGGACAAATAATTTAATCCTGCTAGCCTCAGTTTCCTTGCCTGTAAAATGAGCTGGAGAAGGAAATGGCAAGCCACTCCAGTATCTTTGCCAAGAAAACCCCAGATGGGGTCACTAAGAGACGGGTATAACTGAAATGACTGAGCAACAACAACTATTGAAGTATTTACTGTTTTCAGCACCCTATTGTGGATGACATGGGAGAGAACAGGGACTTGAAATAAAAAACACAACATAATTCTAAACCTTTGCCAAGAAAATCCTGAATGGGTCATGAAGAGTTAGAATTGTCTGAACAACAACAAACTTAAAACTCCACAAAGACTTTAGGAATACCCTGCATGAAGCTTACAGTTTGCAAAATGTTTAGTACAAAAATTTAGTGCAAGTATTATTATCCCTGCTTTAAGTTAGTACCAGTGTCTAGATTTGAAGCCAGGCTTCCTTACTCCCAATCTGGTAGTATTTTTGGGTCTACTCCCCCTATATCAAGACTTTAAGAACTTAATTAGAATGTAAAACATTATAACTACATAGTTATAAGGATCGTATAAATATCATCTCATATAAATCACATGAAAAATGTTTTAGAATAGTTAAACAGAAGAGTAGCTCAAGCTTTTATCATTATAAGAAGCAGTTTTCATAGTGGATAGAATTCTGGGACCTGGAAATTAAAAAGTTTGGGTTCACGTAATGCTTTGGGCATTGATTAGTCATGTAATCACTGGTAAGTCCTTTAGCCTCTCTGAACCTCAGTTCCTTCCTCTGTAAAATGGGAATAGTGGAGTACTGTGGAATGGAGTGCCTGATGTCAGGAAGACCCTTCATTCAATTTCTGCTCCTGGCATACATTCTTATTAATATGAGGACAAATCACTCAACCTGTCAGTACCTCCAGGTAACTCTTGAAGACTCTAACTTAGACTGGCTAAATTATATTAGTGGAGGTTAGTTATGCTTGATGGATCAATTTATTAGGAAGATGCTTTGGAATTATAGAAGTCTCCAGATGGAGGGTGCCTCACCAGAGGAAAGTGTGAAGGAAAAATGTTAAATTGGATAGAAACCATTGCAGAAACAGGTAAAGAGAGGTCATGACCAGACTGAAAGAGAGAACTGCTGGGAACTGAAACTTGAGCCAGCTAGGGTCAGTGTCAAAATGGCAAAGCAGATGAATTTATTTCTGGCTTTCAGTAAGAAAAGGATATGGCATGAGAAGAAAGGAAGAATCACATACAAGTAAAAAAGAGTATTGTTCAGTTGTTTTCATTGTGTCGGTATCTGTGGTTGTTTACATATTCTCAGTCATATCCAAATTTTTATGATATTGTCCTGGTTTGCCATTTCCTTCTCCAGATCATTTTGCAGGTGAGGAAAGAGAGGCAAGCAGGATTAAATGGATTGGTCAAAGTCACAGAGCTAGTAAGTGTCTGAGGTTAGATATAAGTTATCTCTTTTGATCTTCACAGCAACCATAAGACAAGAATTTGGGTACCATACAAAGAAGACTTGGCTAGAAGCCAAAAGAACCACATTTGATTTCTAATTCTGTCAATAATCTATTCTTGGCATTTGGAAAAGTTATTTAGTTTCTCTACAACTCAGTTTCCCTCTATTAATGAGGACTTATTTTGTATAAAAATTTGTAAATCATAAAGTTCCATACAACTTATTTAAACCCAACAAACATATATTAAGAGGCTGTAAATGTGCAGAGTATAGTATTAAATACTGGGAGAAGTACAAAATTTATCTGAGACTTTGGTCCTGTCTTTATAGAACTTTCAGTCTAGTTAAGTGCTATAATGCATTTATTAAATGATTCCCACATGCCAGGCATGATGCTAAGCCCTAGGGCTACAAAAAAGGAAAAAAATAGTTCCTGCTCTCAAAGAGATCACATTCTAATGGGAAAACAATATGAAAACACTTTATGCATATAAGATAGATTTTGCGTATAAGATAGATTTATAGTAGGTAAGAATCCCTTTTATGCAACCAATGCATTCTAAGAGTAAGTTGGAAATCTCACAAAATAGCAAATCTCATTATTTAATAAGTATTTCTTATTTGAACATACCTCTGCACTTCATGACTTTTCTTAAGCTTATTAGAGTTACCAGCATCATAACTCTTATACTTTGGGGTTATTATGAATAAGTAAATAGAGTTGGTGAAACAGAGACATGTTGCTCTGATTCTGAAAAAAAACTGTTACAACTGAGAACTCCAAACTAAGACTGATGCTAGAACTAATGCTTGACACAAAACAGCAGAAGGAACCCTTCTCAGAGCAAAAATGAGAGAGATTGGGGAAGCTGTTGTGAGATTGTATGCTTCTTGGGGAAATGGGTAGATTCAGTAAATAATAAAAATTTATTTTACATATTTTTCTGCCTTTATTTTCTTTTTTATAGTCAATTTTTTATCTATATTCTTGCGTGTTTGAGTTAGCACAAAATAGGTCCTAATGTAGTGCAAATGGAAGGGAATCTGAAAGGAGAAGGCATTGACATGAAGAGGGGGAGAGCAGGAATGGCCTCCTAATACACAAGATTTGACCATGAGTTTAAAAGTCAAAAAAACCAAGAGGTTGGAGTAAGGCCTGGAGAACAGTCCTCCACATGAAGACACAGAACCTGGAAAAGGGGTGTCCTAGTGGAGGAACTGATTAAAGGCTGGTGCTGCTGGAAAGAAAGGAAGGAGCCAGAACATAAACAAATTTGAATGCCAAAAGGAGTCTGTCTTTGATCATGGGTGAGACAGGTGAGAGATTCTAAAGACTTTCTTTTCCTCTTACTCCCCAGATATACTTATACTTTTCTGGATGGTGACCCGCCAGTGGAATGCTGTTCCACAAATCCTTTGACAGGTTCCCATTCCATTTGCCGCCGAAGCCCCCGACTCCTCACCAATGGCTATTACATTTTGACAGAAGACAGCTTTCTTTCTGATGAAGACGGCAACATAACTCTCAGTCCCACTCAGACTAGTGTCATATACAAAGAGAATTTGGTGAGGTAAGTCAGTGGTGTCCTGGTTTCTAGAACATTGTGACAAGGCTATTTAGAATTGTGGCTTGTGTGTCTTCAGGACTTCAATATTTACAATGTACATTCTGTCAAAATTATTCACCCCATTTTTCACATGGAAAAGGTAAGTCATAGGGAAGTTAAGTGAATTGTGCAAGATCACACAGCTACCTAGAGGGGAAATGGGGAGCAAAGTATAGAAAGCAGATCTTGGAGCTAGGAGTATATAGCTTCATGCCTCATGTCTGATACTGGCTCAGCCAAGATGCTTGATGTCCAAGTGCCCCTGGCCAGGGGTCTACCAAGAGGGAGAGGGGGTTGAAATGGCCTCACAGGGAAGTAACTTGATCCTCTCAGATTAATTAATCTTTAATTTGATCATTAACCAATGAGAGGGTGCTATGTTTCCTTCATCCCCTTCCATGCCAGCCAGCTCTGGGCTTATCTCCAAAACAATTATACAATATCTTAAATACTCCTCCATTCTGACCCCTCCTTCCTCTGACCTTCCATTACTGCATAAAGTGAATTCCTTAGAACAGTTATAACCTACCATAACCTAGATATTTGTGGTATGTACATAGGCAAATTTCCCTATGACCCCAGCTCTCCTCTCATCCACTATCTCATGGCTATGACAGACACAACTCAGTGGTGGGCTCTGAAATCTAGGGCAGTGGCTGCTGAGTAAGCCTCTAAAACATACTTTTCACTTGTCAGTGGGAAAATACCAATAGCAGAGGATGAACAGGCAAAATGGGATGAGACTGCATTAATTCCCCTTTTCTGCTTTCCAACCCCTCTCTACAGAGGACTCTACAATTTGTCCTGTCACCCAGGTTCACAATCTTGGTATGATCTAGGACTCCTCAGTTTCCCTCATCCCACACATCGAATCAGTTGCCAAATTTTGATGTTTTTAACCTCCCCAACATCTCTCACATCCAGTTCTTTCTCTCCAACCCCTTTCCACCATGCTAGGTTAGTCCTTCATTGTCTCTCCCTGGACTATTACTATAACCTTTTACTTGGTGTCCCTGTGCCTATCAGCACATTCCCAACTCTGATGCCAAAGAGATTTTCCAAAAGCTTTGGTCTGACCATGTCACACTTGCTCAGTAATCTTCATTGGCTCCCTATTGACTCCAAGATGAAATAATGATTTCATCTTTATCTTATCCTTTAAAAAAACCCATCTCAAGACAGAAGAGTGGTAAGGGCTAGTAACTTGCTCAGGGTCACACAGCTGAGAAGTGTCTGAGGTCAGATTTGAACTTAGGACCTCCCATTTCTAGACCTGGCTCTCAATCCACTGAGCTACCCAGATGCCCCCCATGTTATTCTTTAAATTTCTATTTTTTCATAGTTTAATAGATGCATACAATTTTAAAATAAGTAAATATAAATTTTTTGAGGGGCATATGCTTGAAAAATTTTTTACCAATAGGAGTTTGAATTGAAAAAGTTTGGAAACCACTGCTCTGGGTAACTCTCTAAAAGCATAAGTTTCAGAGAAGATGCCACCTTAAACTGGCAGAAGTTTCCTGGCCTGAGAATTATGAATAGCAATGAAATTTCAAGTTCAATCCCTGTCTCCACTTTTATATAGTCAGACTCGGGATTTGAACATTAATGCCTTTCCTGACACCCACACTCCTACATCCCTATGAATCCCATTCTTTAGATGATGTTTGCTCTTTCTCTCTTTTAAGTATCTGGTAACTACTCAGAAGGAGGTGTTTTTTTTTTCTTTTCTTTTCACATATGGTTTCTAGAGAACTAGAAAGAAGAACACCTAGAGGCAGGTGGCAAAGTGAATCATTATACTGTAAACTAAGATACATAACAATATCTATATGATAAGGAAGTCAGTCTTTGTCTGAATTATGAGGTTGATCAGTTGACAGCTGACAAATGCACCAAACTCAAGTCTAAGTTTGGGCTGCCTACAGCCCAGCAGAAGAGCAGAGGTTTCTGTTAGGTGCCTGGGATCAGGCCATCATGACTTGTGCAGAACCCTGAAGTGATAAAAGGTAAAAGACAGTCCCTGTTAGACTATGACACTGTGAAGCCATACTTCCTACAGGGCTTGGATTTTTGGAGAATTTCTCACTGACTGTGTATGGATGGGTTCTCCCCATTCTGTTATGTCCCCAGGAGAGTCACATACCAGTCTGAGGTGATGTTGGTACTGGAACTCACTAGAAGGGATGGAGGTAGTGGGAACAAATTTGGGTCCCCAGGTCAGCACCAGCCATGTCTTTGACCATGTCTTCCAAGGCTTTCCCTAGGGAAGCTAGGATATTTTGGGGGTCAGAATTCAAAAGAAACTGATAGTTAATGGTTGAGAATTTTTTTTAAGAGTGAAGTAATTAGGGTAGAAAGTAAGTAGGGCAGAGGTAGGAGTAAACAATAATTATCTTTAATAAATGTCTTCAGATTTATCTGTCATTTAATAAACCTATGTAGCAGGTGTTGGGCTAAATACATGTAAAATATTATTGGATCATATACAACTAAATAAGTTCTTTGGTACTGGAAGTAACAGACATTGG